>NC_092129.1:178613003-178916753 GCF_043159975.1 Macaca nemestrina | reverse complement strand
TTTTGATGGGGTTGTTTGTTTTTTTCTTGTAAATTTGTTTGAGTTCTTTGTAGGTTCTGGATATTAGCCCTTTGTCAGATGAGTAGATTGCAAAAATTTTCTCCCATTCTGTAGGTTGAATGGCATGATCTTGACTCACTGCAGACCTTTGCCTTCCGGGCTCAAGGGATTCATCCACCTCAGTCTCCTGAGTAGTTGGGGCTATAGGTGTGAGTCACCATAGCCAACTAATTTTTGTATTATTTATTTATTTATTTATTTAATTTTATTTTTTACAGCTAGAGTTTTACTGTGTTGCCCAGGCTGGCCTCAAATTCCTGGGCTCATGTGATCCACTTGCCTTGGCCTCCCAAAGTGCTGGGATTACAGGCATGAGCCACCATGCCCGGCCTCCTCTCTGAATTTTTATGTCTATGAATGGAAGCATGGATGGCTAGACAGTCTTTTACAAAGATAGGATCATACCACACATGGTGTTTTTAATTTTAATAAACATATTTAATTTTACTTGAGTGTAACAGAAGAGAGAGACATTATGAAACTGAAGGTATTGCTGAACTTCAATCATGAAACACTGATGTTTGGGTCATGATTTTTTTTGACAGAAAGTTTTGATTTTAGCTGGTCTTTGTGGTTGCTTTGAAAGATGAATAAAAGGAGTGCATTTGCACTTCCTCCCACCTTCCCTCCCTGCTCCACCCTTTGATTTGTTTTATTTTTATGTTGTTTGATTTTTAACTTGAACTTTCTGCTGTTACCCAGTAACTCCAGTGGTTGTTTAGCTATACTCTTTTAAGTGGCATCAGTGCCCGCCAACCAGTTCTTTTCAAAGAGTTTTCCATTTCTTGGATGTGTATTTTGACCAACTTTTTTTCTTTTTTTCAAGGAAAGGTTTATCAGTATTATGTCTTTGAGTTATTGGATGTTTGAGAATATATGTTACCTTTGTACTCCAGGAAACACCAGCCAGCCTTAAAACTGATGCTAGCCCGACTTTTCTGTTTTCTGGGTGACTAGCTTTTTCTGCCTAATCATACGGAATCTGGTTCCAGTTTCCATATTTTGAATGACTCTACTGTCTTTCAGAGCCCACGTGATGAATTATTTTTCTCTGAAGTTCAGTACCTTTACCAGGCTATTAGTGTTGATCATGACATATTAATTTTTCTCAGAGCATGGTCTGCTATTTTAATTTAGGAGAGTTCTCTTTTCTATAATGTCTTTGAATATTTTTCTTTTCTTTTCTTTTTTTTTTTTTTTGTTCTTCCTTAGGAGCATGTAATGTGAAGCTAGATCTCTTGTCTTACATACCCAGCATCTTCCTTCTGGTTATGCTTGTGTTTGTATTCTTTGTCATCTTTTTTGGTGAGGCTTCTCAGGCTCGTCTCCCTTCTTTTGACTGGATTTTTATTTATGCTTACCTAACATCTTGTTACTTCTAATATCATAATCATTTTGAATTAGTTTCATTTTTCTCCTCTATTTTTTGAGCTGTACCAATATATTTTTTGTCTTCTGTTGTCTTAAGATGTCTCTCTTTTTTTTAAAATCTCTGGTATATCTTGTTTGACTTGCCCCTCCCAAGACTACTCTATCTATCTGTCTGTCTATCCATCCGTCCATCCGTCCATCTATCCATCCATCCATCTATTTATTGAGACAGGGTCTCACTCTGTTGCCCAGGCTGGAGAACGGTGACATGCTCATGACTCACTGCAGCCTCAATATCCTGGGCTGAAGATTTCCTCCCACCTCAGCCTCCTGAGTAGCTAGAACTATAGGCATGCACCAACGCGCCTGGCTAATTTTTGTATTTTTTGCTGAGACAGGGTTTCGCCATGTTGCCCAGGCTGGTCTGTAACTTCAGGGCTCAAGTGATCCTTCCACCTTGGCCTCCCAAAGTGCTGGGATCACAGGCTTGAGCCACTATGCCTGGCCTGTTTATTTTTTACCTTTATCTTTAGATTTTGGATAGCAATTTGTCTAAACACTTAGCCTCCTAGGATAATTTCTGTTCTGAGGAATGTGCTCTTCCTCTTTTCCACTTATATTTTAAGTTTTGTTTTCATCTATCAGTGTCTATGGATAGTTTTTGATTTGGTTCTTTTCTGGTAATTCCTCATGTCTGGATCGGCAGTTTCTTTTTGTCAAAAAATAGTCATAGTGCAGCTTCCATTTTGGTTTGGTTATTTATCACAGTCTGAGGGCTCCTGAGTTTTTGAGGTTCACGTCAGTGTGGCTTATGTTAAAAGCTTTGTATATTGTGATGTAATGACTGCTGCTTTTTTGTTTCCTTCCTCAATCCTACCCCACTATGGCAGTCACTCACTGACAGGTTGCAGACATTAAAGGTGGTGTATCTTTGCCGTTCCTTTTCCTTCAGCCCCACATCCCCTGTGAGTTTCAGGGTGATATTTGTAACACACAAGTCATTATTATTGCTCTTCTGATGATACTGACCTTACTTTTTCTTTAGGGCAAAAACAAGTATTATTAGCTCCTCAATATGTAGCCCCAGACTCCCTTTGTTTTCCTATTCTTTACCACCCCATGTGTTCTCTACACTTCATTCATCCTGAACGACTTGCTCTTTGATGGTCTTTACACTCTCTTGCCTCTAGTCCTTTGCACATGTGGTCTTTGCTGAGTAGAACTTTGCCATTAAGATCATTGGTGTGCTGGTAGATGTTCAGTAATGGTTTGTATAGAGGGAGGCTGATTTGCAGTGTTTGGCCACGGGGGGTGAATTTATACTCCATTTCAGGATGCCAGCATGAAGACACCAAAGAATTGGGAAGAGGTGTGCACAGTGTCTAATGGTGTGAGTGGTCAACCACTGAAGATTCCCTTGTTGTGAAATCTTTGTTCTTCGTTGCTTCTTCTCTTTCCCCACGTTGGGTAGTCACTTCCTGTGTTTTAGTTGCAAACCTATATATCTCTCACTCCTGGTTCTCTGGTAGTCTGAGAGCCGCTTGAAAGGTGTGACCAGTTGTTAGTTACGGTGCCAAATACTCAATTCACTCTTAAAAAATGGCTAAACCTGTGTAACAGTGATATTAGTTGTGATATTTCAGAAGAGTGCATGCGGATGGATTTTTGTAGACTACTGGAAAAAGTAAGTCATTTTGATGTTTATATAATCATATACCTCTACTTCTCATCCGTCTCATTCTAACCATAATAATAATTATATAACATCATCTGTAGGTTGCTAGATTTCACAGGTTTATAATTCAAGTAGAAAACCGGTTGAGTTTCTTTTCTGTCAACCAATGGCAATTGTTCGTCAATTGATCACATATCTCAGCTTTTGTGTCACTTAGTTGCAGTATTTGATACAGATTTCCTATATGAATCTCATAATTTAATGTGATTTGTTTGCTGCTTAGTAATTAATCTGTACCTCCATAGAGTGCCCCTTTGAGACCTGGTCAGATGATGACAACTTCAAGATTTGGAAGGATATTACAGTCCATTGTACATGAAAGAGCAAGAAATAAACTTATGACATTATCATTCTTACTCTTTTTAATGAATTTTTTTTTTTTTGCAATAGTGTTGAAGTTCAGACATTGGAAATGTTACATAGGACTTGAAGTCAGTGTTCAGTGGAATTAACTCATCTCTATCTCAATTTGTGTCTTACCCTCTTCTTACCTTTCTAATTACTCGCTTCCAAAAGGTAAACCACTCTACCAAAGATACCTTTCTGGTGACTTTTAATAGGATTGTCTGTGAATTTTTGCTCACTATGTTTGACAGTTGTTTGATTCATGAAGAAGAAATATTTCAGAGGCATTATTAATCAGAAACTTCTTGACCAGGGATCAAAATGTAGCTGGGACGAGGGAAATAAAGCCAGATTGGCCAAACATCACCTTGTGCTGAGTACTTTCTCTACATTTCACTTTTACTTTTGATGAGAACTCTGAGAAAGATGGCAGAATCCCTGTCTAGTAGATGAATACGTTGAAGCTGCAAGGGTGTATGATGTACTGAAGTGTTGAAGCTGGAGTTTGAACCCAAGACCGTGGGACTCTAAAGCCACAGGGATGTGTTTGTTCTGGAATTTGGGTTCCTTCTGTGCCTCTCAATTAAGTATTCCATTCTTCTGTAGATGTGGGGCTGAGGCTCTTGAACATTTTTCCTTTGCTCTGACATTCAAGTTAATCACTTCCCTCTTTTTCAGAGTTTGGCATTACTGGCAATTTTGTTTAACAAGCAAGCTATGCTCTCTCCACATGTTAGCCCTGAGAGATTTTTGGAGAAAAATTTGGAGATTGTGAAAGTTGTGAAAGTTTGAGAAATGATTTATTGAATGCTTCTTATGTGTGAAGGGCTGAACTACGGGTTGCTTCTCTTTATTGCCGTAGCTCATGTGGATTGCTCAGATGTTGAGACAGCTCTTACTTTTGAATACCTGTTGCACTACTTTTACATCTTGTTCATTTTAATCTTGGCAAAACCCGGATGAGATATAATTGAGTCCCATTTTACGTTTGGGAAAACCACGCCTGAAAGAACTCTCACAAATTTACCAAGATTACACAGCTAGTTATTGGTGAAGCTGGGATTTGAACTCTTGTCTGGATGACTGTGAGTTCAAGTTTTTTTCTCACTTGCCTTCTGTTTATATTTCTGTCTAGATTAGAGACCAAGGTTTGAATCATCTCACCAAGCCCAGAGGTCAGACCCATGTTCATCTAGTTCTATGCCCCTTGAGTTACTTCCTGCCACATGAGTTGGCAGATAGATAACTTTTTAGTTTCATTGGTACTGGGTAGCTATCCTGGCCTCTCTTTAGACTGCCGAGAACCTTTGAAAAAATACTGATACCAGGGTTCTCCCTGTACCAAAGATCCAGAAACTCTAGGGATGGGGCACAGCAGTAAGGTCTTTAAAAAGCCCCAGAGGCTTCTAACGTGCCACCAGGTTGGAGGACCACGCTCATCAGGCCTGAGTCAGACAGCTGAGTGGAATGGCAGAGGGTACCCATCTGTGCCTGTTGCCCCCATGAAGTGTGTCCTTGCCATTTCTTTTCAGCACAGCTGTGATGTGTCCCTGAATTCAGCAGGATGATATAAATGCCACCAGGAAAAATAATTGCCACCTTTGTCTCCACATCACAGATGTCCAGAAACAACTCATGACTGTGGGTGAGCTGTGTGCAGAGCTTCTCTTGGTAAGCTCCTTTGACATGAGAGAGAAGTTACTCTTAGGGTAAAAAAAGTCCTGTACTTGAACTTTTCCTTCCTTAAGCAGCTTTAGAATTGATTCTGTCCGTAATTTTGAAATACGTGACAGTTAACATCACACCAAGACTTCTTGCTACCTCATTTAACCAGTCTTCTTATAACATATGTGTGTCATTCTTTCAAACTCTTAACAGCAAAACTGTAAAGCAAAATCTGATGTTGCATAAAGGCCTGAATTTATATCTTAGCCTGCTGTTGAACTGGTCTTAGCAAAACTTTCTGTAGAAGATGTGAAGATAATTTTAGGATCTTTCTGAAAATGGCTAGTATTTCTTGCTTTTTACTTCTTTGCAAAATATTTTTATTTCTGTTAAATATTTTGACACATCCTAGTAATTAATTCAAAATGAAATTATCATATGAAGTGAGTTTTCTGATAAAAGTGATATCGGGAAATGTAGATAAATTTAAAAGTGATTATCTAAATGTGCTTATAGCCTTCTAAGTTATGTTTATATACTAGTTGAAGTTCAAGTTACAGAAAGTCTTTTGAACATAAAGCAAAAAAAAAAAGGAAGAAATTGATGGGTAGTATGCGAGGTATTTCATGAAATCCAAGACCGACATGAACACCGCTTGACAGTTTGAGAACCAGCATGAGGAATCCTGGACCATAGCGATGGTGGGAATTTGTGAACTGCTGGTTCAGGCTGTGGTTCTCGGTCCTGGCTGCACCTTGGAATCCCTGGGAGCTTGTAAAACTGCTGTCAGGGCATCCAGCTTCCTCCATTCTCCAATAAATCAAATACAAATTTCTGGAGGTGGCACCTTGACAGAGATATTTTTAAATAGCTTCCCAGGAAATTCTAATGTTCAGTCAGGACTGAGAAACGCTGGCCTTAGTGTTACCCCCAGAATATGTGACTTATGAAGTGATAGTAATTGCCCATACCTCATTTCGGAGTCTTGCAAGTCCTGCCTTGTTAAATCTTTGAAAGCAAATTTCTTACTCTTCTTTGTTTCCATAATAGGTGACAGCTCTGAACCTCTCAAGTCTACAGTAAATATTTTCAAATTAGTTTCATTTGTTTTAAAATATGACAGAATTCAAGCTGCTTCCTAGCAGAAACGGATTTTATCTCCCTAGATAAGCACAGACTCGTGTGCATAATTATTGAAACAACGACACAAACACCAAACCAGCCTGTTGGTAGGAAATGGTGAGCAGAGTGCATGGCCCGGTGTGATGGGAGTGGTCGGTCGTCCAGGTAGCTGGGCATCCAGGAGGAGGGCGTGTCGGGCTGTCCAGACACTCCCAGGGACTTGGCTGACCCTCGAGGATTTCTCTCTGCCTGTCCCTTCCTATCTCTATAAATCAGGCAGCACAGGAGGAATAAACACATGTTATTGTTATACCTTGAAGTGAAATCCAACTATTCCAGTGCAGGCTCAGGATCTCCTGAGCCAGCCTCAGTACATTGTGGTGTAAGGAGAAATAATTTTTCTTCCCTGTGGTGTTTAAGCCTGATTCAAATAGAAGCTGCTCTGTAATCAACTTCACCTTTCTGTCATTCATTGATCAAATGGTGACTGAAGCAGCAGCTGGATGAAGGCACAGATAGTGACACAGATAGCGAGTGCAGTGTCATGTCACTCAAAGCTTTTTCATTTGTCAGCAGGATTGTTCACAGTATTTTATTTTTTTATTTTTTCAGATCAATTGTTGCTTGTCACATGTAGATGTCTGACTTTTTGAAAGACTTAAAAGAAACCAAAACATTAAATAAAGTAGCAGCTTAGAATGGCAAAATAAAGTAAAGTAGCAGCTTAGAATGGCAAAATGGTTGGTTTTTTAAACAAATTAAATTGACCCAAGAGGTTTTAGAATGACTGTATTTTTCAGTTACATTTTTGAGGAAAAGAAAATGGATAGCAATTACAAATGGGTGGTGGCAGATACTTTTTTTAATAGTTCCAATAATACACATTTTTTTATTCACCAGAAAAGTACAAGTTCAGCTGCAAAGAAAATGCAGTAAAGCTTGGTAAAGTTAAGGAATGCCACCTTCTGAATACTTTATACATTTGTTTGTAAAGAGATGATATATAATCTCTGTAGGGCATAAAGGGTGCTGGCAATTTCAAAACTAAAATCTACTTCTATGTTATAGCATATTATCAGCAATACCAGATTTAGAGTGAATATATTTAAGATTTGAAAGATATTTTGAGGACTTTCGGTTTGTTATTTAATCTTTATATATCATAATTTATAATATGCAAGAACGTTGGCTTTTTTTCCTTGCTCAGCATTATTCAAAATTTTTTTGCAATAAAATCCTAATACCATGTTGTCCATTTTCACTGCCCCCGACCCCTAATTTTAAGGAATATCACTGTACCCAGTGCATTTTGGATATCCTGACTTCATAAATGAGGGAAGTGTTAGCGGAATGGATACTTAGGAGTTTGATGTCTTATATTCTGCTCCGTTTGGACTAAAACCTTAATCTTTTCAATATTTTCTCCTTAAAGTGTACTTCGTCTGTAATTAATCTAAATTATAGTCTCAAAGCAGTTGACTGTTGACGTTTTCAGTTATTACAGTGTGATCCTGAAATGGGGAAGGACTGAACAGAGCCCTGAAAGATGAGAGTTTGGCTCTGGCTGTACCCTAGCTTGTATGGTCTGTGAGTAAATGACATTTTCCTCCTTGGCTTTCTTCAATCTAAAGCAGAACTGAAATAACCTATTCTCTTTTTACCCCTAGGGACATTGTAAAGATTAAGAACATATTCTCATTAGTGTGCTTTGGTTTTCTGAAATAAGGCGGGTGTGTAGGCAGAGCTTGGTATTGTTGCCATGAGTGCTGGGGTCTGATAGGAACACTGGTTTTTGGTTGGTTGTTTTTTAACTTGCATGGTGTTTTAATAGCAAAAGATTATGGTTTCTTCAAAATGTGGTACAATGAAGGGATTTTTTACACAAAGTTTTTTGTTTTTGTTTTTGTTTTTAATAAAAATAACAATGTTAATGGCATACTTTATTTGAAAGAAGCCTTATTTTTATTACTGAAATACTTGATGTATGTTATAGCGTGTGTGGATTTAAAATACATTCCTTAACATTCTCCTCCATAACTATTCAACCTCACTGGGTTTCCCTGTTTGGTTAGCAATGGTCTTTTCTTTATTAGACTAAAAAAAAACCCATCAAAACCTGTCATGAGTAGCATGATTTCCATATTTGACTCTGAATTAATTTGGTTTGAGACGCAGGCTTCCCCTTCCCCACCTGGTATGATACACTTTAGCTCTTCCCAGAAAAAGAGGTTCTGTTTTCTGTCTCTGAAAGAAATGCAGCGGGAAAGGAAATGCCTGGGTGGTTTGGCTCCCAATAAGTAGAGAGGAGGGTAGAGTCTTCCGGTCATCCTCGGGAGGCCTTGAGTGCACAAGAAGACAGGTGGCTTCAGCGCTTGCTTGTGGCCCTCCTGTCCACACGGTTCGGAGGTCTTGGCGATGTGTCCTGTGTGTCCTGCAGATGCTTTGCATAGGTCTTTGAAAGGAACTTGAACTAAGGATGGTGTGCTGTGATGAACACAGCCAGGGCTGTGAGATTAGAAAATCTTGAGGCCGGGCGCGGTGGCTCATGCCTGTAATCCCAGCACTTTGGGAGGCTGAGGTGGGTGCATCACGAGGTCAGGAGATGGAGACCATTCCTGGCTAAGATGGTGAAACCCCATCTCTACTAAAAATACAAAATATTAGCCAGGCGCGGTGGCACGTGCCTGTAGTCCCAGCTACTCGGGAGGCTGAGGCAGGAGAATCACTTGAACCTGGGAGGCGGAGGTTGCAGTGAGCTGAGATTGTACCACTGCACTCCAGCCTGAGCGACAGAGCAAGACTCCATCTCAAAAAAAAAAAAAAAAAAAGAAAACAATATTGAGTTGAAAATGCAGTGAGAAGATTGAAAGATAATAGAATGAAAAGCGTATGTAAATGGAGTTCAGTGAGTTGCTGAGTGTATTCGTTTGGTTATATTTCTCTCTATAAATATAGAGAAATAAAAAATATAAATGTGTATGTATATATACACTATATGTGTGTGTGTGTGTGTATATGTATCTCTCTCTCTTTCTCTATCTATCTATCTAATCTATATAAAATAAGGAAGACGAGATCTGTAGTTGGCAACCTGGAGACCCAGGAGAGCACATGGCGTAAGTTTCAGCTCAGGACTGAAGGCCTGAGAACCAGGAGAGCGGATGGTGTAAGTTCTAGTCCAGGTCCAAGTTCAAAGGTAGGAGAAGGCCAGTGTCCCAGGTTGAAAGACAGGCAGAGAGAGAATTCTTTCTTACTCAGCCTTTTTTCTACTCAGGACCTCAGTGAATGGTGGATGAGGACCACCACATTGGAGAGGGCAATCCGTTATACTTAAGTCTGCTGATTCAAGTGTTAATCTCATCCGGAAACATGCTCATAGACACACCAGATAATGTTTAACCAAATATCTGGGCACTCTAAGGCCCAGTTACGTTGACGTAAGACTAACTATTACACTGGGCAAAGGCACTGAAAACACCTAGTTTCCCCTTAGTCCTGTCTTTTGAAGGCTAGGGGTGTTTTTGGCTTGCTATCTATGAGCTGTCTGTGGAGCAGTGACAGTGCTGTGGCTGCATGTCTGCCAGCTACATTTCCTGGATACTGCTGCTTGAAGTCTATGTGCATTTTTTGCCCTTGGCATAAATAATGATAATGTGCCATTAAATGGAAACTGTTGAACCTATGATGAAAATATCTTAATTACTCATATGAATAGTGGCATGGAAGAACACAGCTAGTTAAAATTCACAGTAATTCAGAAACTCACTTACACCTATTCTCTTCTAAGAAGTAGCAAAATTAATTGCTTTTTCTGTACCTGCCCACTCAGAAATTGGTGCTTCAAGAGATTAAATGGCAGGCAGGTGATTTAGAGGGAGAAGGAGAACTCCCTTGGATAATATATGAACTGTTGTCTAACTTCCCCATTGGAATAGATTTGGGTGTCAGTTAAATGCTTTGCTTGGTGTTTCAAGTTTAATGAGACAGCTCTGTAGAATAAGCTAAAATCGTTTTCTAGAACATGCTAAGCCTTTCCCATCTGAGCACCTTGATATATCAGTTTCTTTATCTGGAAACTGTCTTTTTGAATGGCTTATCTTTTTAATCTTGATTTAAAGCTTACTTCCTCAGACAGGCCTTCCCAAACCATCTTTTTTTTTTTTTAATTAAAAAAAGGTCTCCATTCCTATTTTTAGGTTTCTAATGATTCCTACTTGAATTGTTAGGCCTTCACAGCTTCAGAAAGTACCTAGGTTTACAGTAAATTATACACTATGTGTAATTCATTTTTCAATATATTGTAGGTATATTTTAAGGTTTAGTTAAGAAGTATGTAGGAGTAGAAGATCTTATGTTTTTAGTGATATTTTATGACTTACGATTGTCATTGCATTTTCCTTCCATTTTTCATTTTTGATTTATATTATTTTAATTGTATTTTGTCAGATTAGCTGGAGCTATCCTGGACTTTAGTTTGAGGGATGACACTTTGGGGAGTAAAGATTGGGTTTACTTTGTACTTGAGCCTTCCACAGTTTCCTTTGTAGGGCTAACCATTGTCAGCAAGTATTTATGCAACTGTTGCCTTTATGACTTCATAGCATGGATTGGTCCTGCAGTCTAAAAGCTTCTTAAACAAAGCATGGGATTTAGAAAAGAAGAATTAGCAGATTAAACTTTAATAATATATTAATACTTTATAAGTGAAGGTAACACTTAAAAAGATTTAATAGAATAAACTGTAATAATTAATGTATTAGAGGCATCAGGTTTAAAATAAACTGCTGCTCTTTCACTTGTTTTGTCTTATTCCAGTCTTTAAATTAGAAATGAAAAGAACCTGTAGTTGTTTTGTTTTTATTGTGTCAAAAAATGCTTGAAAGTCATGTTTCATAATGGATTTTTAAAATTGTGGTAAGATATATATAACATGAAATTTACCATTTTAGCCATTTTTAAGTATACAGTTCAGTGGCATTAAGTATATTCACATGGTTGAGTAAAACACCACCACCATCCATTTTTCAGGACTTCATCATCCCATGCTGAAACTCTGTACTCCTTAAACAGCAACTCCCCATTCTCCCACTCCCCTGCCCCTGGTAACCACTATTCTGTGAATTTGATGATATTTTAAAATTGTTGTCCTCGGCCGGGAGTGGTGGCTCACGCCTGTAATCCCAGCACTTTGGGAGGCCGAGGCAGGTGGATCACGAGGTCAGGAGATCGAGACCATCCTGGCTAACACGGTGAAACCCCGTCTCTACTAAAAACAAAACAAAACAAAATAATACAAAAAAAAAAAAAAATCAGCCGGGCGTGGTGGCAGGCACCTGTAGTCCCAGCTACTCGGGAGGCTGTGGCAGGAGAATGGCGTGAACCTGGGAGGCAGAGCTTGCAGTGAGCTGATATGCGCCACTGCACTCCAGCCTGGGTGACAGAGCGAGACTCCGTCTCAAAAAATAAATAAAATTGTTGTCCACAGTGATTGTCCAAACCAATATATAATGATGATACCTCTCTGTGTGTCTTCAGCGATCACCTCCTTTAACATGACTGTAACCTAACTCAATGCATCATTGCCTTGGATTGGGAAATGGTAGACACTTCTTAAGGACCTGAAACCATTCAATTTAGTCAGTGCTCCTAGCCATCACTAACCTTACGTGTTCACCCTGAGTCAGATCATTTCTCTTATTTAAGAAAACAATAATTCTAGAAAATGACTTTTAACTGACAGGTGGTAAAATGGACTGTCTTGGGTATGTGCTTGATATTCCAAACTTTTTACCAGTCTCCACTGAGAAGGCAAAAAAAATCAGTAACTGTTATGTAATATTTTTAATACTTACTAGCTTGTCAGTATAATGTCATTGTGAATGCTGTGCAACCATACAAAATAAGTACATTTAAACACAGGGATTCAGATGACTTTTTAGTCATTTAATGAGCAATAGGAACTTTTGGAATTTCAAGGAAAGTGTTACCTTACCAGAGGACTTGCTCTGTATTGCTAGGGTAATATCACTGAGGAACAGAGCAGGGCATGCAACCGCTGCAGGGAGAGGCCTACCATTGCCATGGCTGCTTAGAAGGAAGCAGCAGCAAGCAGGCATGAGAGGCAGCCTATTGCAGGGACTGCAAAGGAAAAACACAATCCATGGCGCTTAGGGGAGGGAGCATTCATATCCCAGGTGGACACCAGGGGAAGCACCTGAGGTTGCTGGTGGTTTCAGTAGGTGCTGAAGGCCATGAGCTATTTTAGCTGGTGCACATGGGGAAGGGAGACAAACATGACGTGGGCATTCCTGATAAAGGAGGCCACCGGAGTTGAGGGTTAGTGGTAGGGAAGAAAGGAGCAGCTGTTCAAGTTTTGATCAGCTGGAGTGTGCGATGTAGTCCCTGGAAGAGAAAGGGGCTTGGGCCCGTATGGAGCACTTTGATAGACCAAGTGGAACCCTGATTTTGTGAAAGTTAATAAACTGGTGCTTTAGAAAGGTCGGTCCAGGAATGGTGCCTAACGTCAGTCGGAGAAGGTAAGTTATTTAAAAGGGAAAGTGGTTAAAGCCTGTTGTAATTCTCCAGGAGGAAGACGCTGAGGGTCTCTAAGTTATGTCCATTGTGGTGAGGGTGGAAAGGAGGGCCAAATGGCAGAGAGATTGTCAAGACCGAGGCCGGCTGAACAGCAGGGATAAAGCAGAGAGTGGCCATAAAGCCACTAGCTTGCAATGCATATAGTATAACATTCAAGGGCCAGGCACGGTGGCTCACACCTGTAATCCCAGCAGTTTGGGAGGCCAAGGTGGGTGGACCATTTGAGGTCAGGAGTTCAAGACTAGCCTAGCTGACACGGTGAAACCCTGTCTTGACTAAAAGTTAAAAAAAAAAATGCTGGGTGTGGTGGCTCACGCCTGTGTTCCCAGCATTTTGGGAGGCCAAGGCAGGCAGATCACCTGAGGTCAGGAGTTCGAGACCAACCTGACCAGTATGAAGAAATCCTATCTCTACTAAAAATACAAAAATTAGCTGGGCATGTTGGCATGCCCCTGTAATCCCAGCTACTCAGGAGGCTGAGATAGGAGAATCGCTTGAAGCTGGGAGGCGGATGTTGCAGTGAGCTGAGATCATGCCATTGTACTCCAGCCTGGGCAACAAGAGTGAAACTCTGCCTCAAAAAAAAAAAAAAAAAGTTAGCCAGGAGTCATGGTGGGCACCTGTAGTCCTGGTTACTTGGGAAGCTGAGTCAGGAAAATCGCTTGAACCTGGGAGGTGGAGGCTGCAGTAAGCTGAGATTGTGCCACTACACTCCAGCCTGGATGACAGAGCAAGACTCTGGAAAAAAAAAAAAACAATCAAAAGGCATAAATGTATACAGGATGAAAAATCAGCTTCTCTCCTGTCTCTGTCCTTCAGCTCTTACCTGGTCTTAGACATTTTCTTATATATGTATGTATATGCATAAACTGCATTTATATTGCATTTCTAAAAGGTGTCAGGTACCATTCACACTAATAGGTATCTTGCTTTTATCCTTTAACAGTATATCCCACAGATACCCTATGTCAATACATGTAGAGGTGCCTTATTCTTAATTTACTTTGCCAGTCCCCAATCGATAAAAATTTGTTTCCTGTCGTTGGCTTTTACAAATTGTTTAGTGAATATAATACTCTCATTCAGGCACCATTTTGCACACATACAAACAGGTGTATATGTAGGTTTAAATTACTACTTTAAACTTTAAATGCATAAAAGGATATATGCATTTAAAATAATAGATATTGTCAAATTATCTTCTACAAAGGTTTTTACCAGCAATGCCTCTTTCTTAGACCTTTACTGATTGTGTTATCAAACAATTTGACCTTTCCCAAACTGCACATTGAAAATGCTATCTAATTGTCATTTCAATTTGCATTTCTCTCATGAATGCTATTGAGCACCTTATTATAGCTTTCAGAGGTATTTGTAATTCATTTCAGGGGAACTTTCTGTCATTAGCTCATTCTCATTTTGCTATTCAGAGGTTGGACTTTTATGGAATGCTGGTGGTGGTTTCTAGTAAATCACTATTCTGGAGTTTTGGTGGATATATTGAGGCAACAGTCTTCTATTTTATTAAAAGTTTATTTGTCTTAAGAGGGAATTTTAACTTTGGTCAAATGTCTGGGGAGTTGATGGTATGTTGTTTCTCTTGATCATAGGACAAAGTAGAGAAATAGATTTCCTATTTTGAATGGCGGCGTGTGTGCCTGCTGTCCGCCACCTGCTCTGGCTGTGGTCCAGCACTCCCTCCATGGCGTCTGGGTTCTGGTTGCTAATATGTTATTTGGGATTTCTGCATTTAGATCGTAAATAGTGCTTATGTTTTATGTCTTATTTATCACTGGAACTACTTTTCAAAGATCACCAGTCGCCTCCTGGTGATTACATTAACACTCCCTCACCTTGTTTACTGTCTTCCAACCCCTTCCACTCATCTGTGGCATTTCGCACCCTGACTAGTGTTCTCATTTCACCTTCTTGAAACGTTCTCCCTCCTCTTCTGTGACGTGAAGAGCTGAGCTCTGTGGTCCTTGGTGGGTCTTCCTCCTCGCAGCGCTTCTGTCTTCTGCCCAGAGCCTCCCTCCGTGGCCTTTGGACTCCCATGATCACTGGCGTGGGCCTGTCTCAAGCATTGCTTAACGTGGTCATCTGCATGGCCTGCCATAGCGTGGGACTCAACGTGTCTGAAACAAACTCAGTTGTCACCCCCACCCCGAGTCAGCTTCTCACTCAACCTCTAATGTTCTGTTAAGGATCCTGGCTCCAGCATGTGTGGAGTGCCTGCCATGTGCCTGGCTCTGAGAAGCCAGGTAGCAAGGAGAAAAAGTAACAGCAAAGGGGGCAGGCAACAAATACAGATTTCAAGAGGCTTGAAGCGAGAAAGAAAAGGCCACAGGTTGGAGAGGGAGAGGCTGACAGGAGCCTTATCTGTCTGAGGTGCAGAAGCAGTCAGGGTGAGAAGCATCAGATGCAGGGACTGAAGAGGCCAAGGGAGCAATGTCCAGGAGGCGACTGAGGGGAGTAGAAGCCGGAGGAGGAGTCCAGAGGGAGAAGGGGAGGAAGGTGGGATCCAGAGATACTCATGGGGGAACACCAGCGGCTGGAGGATGAGGCCTGTGCTGAGAAGAAGAGTGGGGTTTGGTTCTTGAGAATAGGCATTTTAAGTCCTCTGAACATTTTTCTTAACGTGTATTATACCTTTGTGAGCAAAATGCTGTTCTCAGCTACTTTGGAGAGACTCCTAAAGTGTGTAGGAGGATGCGGAGGACCGTGGAGGGTTCATCTTTGCACATGGTGGGTACTGACGGTTATTCCTGGAATGTAAGGCTGCATCAGCAGGTGCATTCTGTCTTCAAGGAAGACTGCTTTCTCAGTCTCTCCGTTAGCAGTTCCATATCAGCAGCTTTAGGGCAGGTAGAGAAGGAGTTCATATCTCTTGAAATGTCAATCAAACCATTTAGGTCAAGTTTCAGTGTCTGTCTCAGCGATGTCACCTCTGTGGGTGGTCAGGGGCCATGAAACCCAGCTAGCAGTCACCCTCGGCAGTCCTGAGAGGCCTCGTGCCATTCCCTGGAATTCCTCGGTCTTGGGTGGTGCTGCTGCTTTGCACGGGGCTGCTTCTCTCCAGTTGTTTGCCCCAGGTGTTAAGAAAGTTCGTACCTGTGGAGAATATGGTTCTTCCACTTTGCTCTCTCCTTCCCACCCACAGTCTCATACACCTGCCTAGAACACATTTCTTCCTCCGTTTGCATCATAACATTTCAAATATGATAGCTGTGCCCTTCTTATGTCTCTTTCTCCAGGATAAAGGTAACCTTTTTTGCTCCTCTAAATACTGATTTCCAAACACTTTAATTCATAGGCCTGCATTTAGTACACTTTAAGTTGAACACTGGATTGATTGTTGTCAGTGGGGTCAACACGGACCCCTTTTTCCTAGATAGAATTATAATCTGACTGTCCATGTTTCCTTATAGTATCTTATGGTGCTTATCCTAAGGGCACTAAGTTTATACTTTTTTTGGAGACAGAGTCTCACTTTGTCACCCAGGCTGGAGTGCAGGGCTGTGATCTTGGCTCACTGCAGCCTTGACCTTCTGGGCTCAGGTGATCCTCCTGCCTCAGCCTCCCAAGTAGCTGGGACTACAGTTGCATGTCACCATACCTGGCTAATTTTTGCGTTATTTGTAGAGAGGGGTTTTCTCCATGTTGCCCAGACTGGTAACTCCTGGGATAAAGTGATTTGCCTGCCTCGGTCTCCCAAACTGCTAGGATTATAGGTGTGAGCCACTGTGCCTGGCCAATTTGTACTTCTATTCAGAATATAAAGTGCTTTTTCCTACCCATGCTCTATCACTCTGTATGTAGAACTAAATTACGTATATATGTGTGTGTGTGTATTATATACATAATTATATATAATGCGATTTATAAAATACATGTATGATATGGGTACCAAATACATTAATGTCATATAATTATGTATATAATGTAGAACATACATACTATATAGTTTATTTTTATGTATGTAACACATATGTTGGCCTGTGTGTATGTGTGTGAGAGAGAATAGTTTCTATAGGTTAAATAATTTCCACGTTAATTTTGGTGCCACTGCAGAATCTTTCCGAGAGTGATAAACTCCTCCTGGGGCCTGTTCCCCTCCAAACCCAGAGTGCAGAAAGCCTGACCTCATCAGACCTAACACGGGAACACTGGCTGCACTTGTGGTCCCAGGCCTGGCCACCTGTGGAGCACAGAGCATGGCCATTGCCCCGTGGCTTGACTCTGTTGAGGGCTGCCTGTTAGCTGCAGCTTTACTGTTAGCCTGGTTAGCTTTTTAGGTAAAGAGCCAGAGAAGCTCAATTTGGTTTTGGTGTTGATTCTTTCCAAAGCAAAGCAAATTTTCCAGGTATGATACAGTGTTCAGATTTGATTTTGCATGTTGAGCCCGAGGCATTCCTTTGCCTGACTTGGCTTCTCAGCTCTGTTTGTGGGGAACTGGGCTGTAGACATTTGCTGTGGACCTTGTGTCAGAGGTGGCAGTGGTGCTAGTGGGGAAGGGAGAAGAGAAATGGTGGAGTGGTCCTTGTTATCATCCTGTTCTAGCGCTCAGAACTTCTCACGGAGGTGTTCTCAGCCCATCCCATGGCCTGTTCCTTCCTGGCTGCACTGTTTCCTTCTTCTATCCTGATTCTCTTTTTGGCATTGAGAGTGGCCATTTTTCCGTTGCCTATTTCCTCCTGCTCTCCCGTGTCCCTGAAGTTAGCCTGCCCCTGGCCTGGTGCAAGCCCCACGAGGGGACGTTCGGGCTGCTGTTCCTTCGTGCTTTCTCCCACCTCATAGCCCTTCCCCGTCCCACAGAAAGTCTTAGAGAGTTGGCCTACTTTCTGTCGATGCTACTCCCTTGGAGGACCTTGTAGAATGCCACAAATTCTGTGTCAGAAATAGCTCTGTTTATTTAAATGGTTGGATGTCAGCCTCTTCCAGAAAAACACTTTAGTACATACGGGGAATTCCTTAAGATGCAGAGCTCTTCAAGTTTCTCCAGCCCCACGTGGCTCCAGTTGTTTTTTTCAAGAGATGATTCATCTTTGTGGCCACACTTGGGAAATTTAAAGCTGTTCACTCTACTGAAGACAGAGGCTGGGGATGAGGAAAACAGTCAGAGAAGCCTCTGATTATTATTAAGGTAGTGCAGGTATCTGTCATGTTCTCCTGCAATATTTTCTCTTTTCCTCTCCCTTTGGTCATCTTCCCCCCACCTGCCTTGTTCCCCGAGCTCTCCTCGTATTTATCCAGGGAGTGTCGCTGCATCCAACATGTTTGTTCCCATGTTGCTCATTGGCAGCGTCACAGCCGGGACTGGGTGACAAAGATCTTCTCCTCTGGTTCTTGCTTTCCTACTGTGCCGAGTCCAGTGATCATCTTTCATGTTTTGTCCAACCATCTGCCCTGAGATCTTACTGTCTGCTTCTTTTGATGTTTCTAGTCAATAGCTTGAAGTGACTTCTTCTTCTTCTTGTTTTTTAACCTCAATGAATTATAACAAAGCAAATACCCTGACCATCCTAGTCAAAAAAGAACATTACATACACCACTGAGCTTCTCCCAAACACCAATCCCTCCTGCCTTCCAAGAGGGAATCACTATCAGAACTCTTGGGGTCATCGCTTCTTTCTGGAGCACCTTTGTTTGATAACTTATTGTGAAGTCAAGGTTGTTTTGTTGCTGGAGGAAGGTGTCCAGGTTCTTGGCGTTTTGAACAAAGAATTGGACAAAAAGCACAAACAAAGCAATGAAAGAAAACCACAGATTTTGAAAGTACACTCCCCAGAATGGGAAGGGGCACGAGCAGGTGGCTCAAGAGCCCAGTTAAAGAATTTTCTGGGGTTTAAATACCCTCTAGAGGGTTCACATTGGTTACTTGGTGTACGTTCTGCGTAAATGAAGTAGTGGTCCACGACCGGTCTGATTGGTTGCGGAAAGGGACCAATGAGAGGCTGAAGTGAAGTTACGAAGTTACACTCCTATGCAAATGAAAACTTGGCCTGTGACCAGTCTGATTGGTTGCAGGAGGGAACTAATCAGAGGCTGAAGTGAAGTTACAAGGTTATACTCTAGTGCAAATGAAGACTTGGCCTGTGACTAGTCTGATTGGTTGCAGGAGGGGACTAATCAGAGGCTGGAGTGAAATTACAAGGTTATACTCCAGTGCAAATGAAGACTTGGCCTGTGACTAGTCTGATTGGTTGCAGGAGGGGACCAATCAGAGGTACTTTCAATTTTTCATCTGCCACATGGAGAAGAGTGGGGAGAAGTAGGCTCTGGTTCTTTTGTTACTTGGGCATGGAAAGTTGGGGTTTTCCTTTTGATTTAGTTGTAGGAAGTCAGTGTGAATTGGCCTTAGGTTCCCCGCCTCCAAACCTTATTCTCCTGCCTCAGTTTGAATTCTTGTACCAGAGAAAATCCAAAACAGAAGGAATGCCACTCTTTTGTGTTCATGGTTCTTTTTGAAAGCTAGTTAGAGAGTGTAAAATTTTCAAGATTGATATTAAATAATGGTGCTTTAAAGTGTAAAATAGTTTTGGACAGAAATAAGAAATAGCTTACTGTGTATTACATTTCCTGAAACTACCGGAAAGTTGACTTTTGGTGTATTTTGATATCCAGAACCTTCAACAGAAGTCTTAAGTCAATGACATTTTACCCCATTTATCTGTTCTGTACCGACTCTGTGTGTGAGGGAGACAGTAACGGCTGACAACTCAAGCTTCCTGATACAGAGGTTTCTCTAGGTGGGTAGTTCACTTTCTGTACAAAGCTGGCAGGTTCTGTGGATGGAAACCATGATATCTCACAGATTGCATTTAAGTTACCTCTGAGATTGCAAACTCCATGGGAGAAAAGATCAAAGCAATTTGGGTATCTGTTTTAAATTGATAACTTAAAATGCACAATATGTTTATTTCTAAATTTTCGAAGTTAGAAAACAAGACAGCCTATATTAAATAATATAGGAGTTTTTAAAGCAGAATATGCTTCATATGGAAAGTAGCTCAGTTTTTCTACTTGAAGGATAAAAATTCTAGGTTGACAGATTCCTATTTTGATGACCTGTGATTGGTTGATGAGCTCAACATTAGTTGGTAGTATTTCCCTTTTATCCCCCTGGGGGTGGTTTTAGATAATTCTAGAATGGCAGCACTGTGTTAATCTTTGGTTTGTTTGTTTTGAGATGGTTTCTCACTCTGTCCTGTAGGCTGGAGTACAGTGACACAATCATGGTTCACTGTAGCCTCCACCTCCTGCCAGCCTCCCACCTCCCACCTCGGCTTCTCGAGTAACTGGGATCACAGGCACACACCACCATGCCCAGTTACTTTGAAACTTTTTTGTAGAGACAGGGTTTCACTATGTTGCCCTGTCTGGTCTAGAACTCCTGGGCTCAAGTGATCCTCCCACCTCAGCCTCCCAGAGTGCTGGGATTACAGGTGTGAGCCACCATGCCTAGCCTGTGCTAATCTTACAAGGAAAATTTCTTTCCAAAGGTCTTCTTGAAGCATGTAGTGTATATAAGAGTCTACCTGTATTTTTATTACTTTTATACACTTCAGAAATAGTTGTAGAAACTTTATGGTGCAATGTGCATTTACCACGAAGAACAGGCTTTGTTAGCATTTACCTAATAAGTACCTAGTCATTCTGATTAATTCAGTCTTGTTGACATGATGTAATTTAAGATCTAACCACAAGAAGCTGGTGCTTAGCCTCGATCCTTTCATTTATCATTGGGATTTTAGTAGGATGCTGATTTTGAATAAGTTGAACACCTTCTAATCTTTTTTCCAAAATCCAGTGCTGCTTAAAACATTTCTCTGAAGGTGAGGTCCTGGAGGGTTTGGCGGGAGGTGGGTGAAGAGGCTTTAGAGGCCAGTGGTGATCCCAACTTCCTAAACTATCCAATTTGGGGAAAAGAATCCTCTTTGATTTTTATAATTTTTAAGAAAATGAAGTCTGAGATCTTTCTTATGAAAAATAATTATTTAGTCTTTCTGGTACTGATAATTAGTGAGAGATTTTATCAATCCTTTTTACCCTTAGAATTAAATATTGAATAGCTGAGTGGTGGCATATGACTATGGTCTTGGCTACTAGGGAGGCTAAGACGGGAACCCAGGAGTTTGAGGCTAAAGTGAGCTGTGATTGAGCCACTGCACACCAGTATGGACAACAACAAGACCCCATCTCTTTAAAAAAAAAAAAAAGAATTAAATATTGAATAGTTTTGATGAAGAATCAGATTTCTTGGTGAGTATTCATTTGTTAATTTTACAAAGATGTGCTAATTGTTGCATATACAAAGTCCAGTGAGATATACTATTTTCTTCCTCCAAAGAGTGCACAGTCTGTAGGGGAGACTAATAAGTGAACAATTACAATAAAAATCTATAATATGGGTGATCATATTATAGATAGGTAGACAGATATGTGCTGTGAGGTCAGAAAGGAGGACCCAGACAGATCGAGTCAGAGAAGGTTTTCTCAGGAGGGTTGTCAGAATGAACAGGAGGTAAGCAGGTGAAGGGGCTGGGAGACCTTTCCTTGGCTGAGGGAACTATGTTTGTATGACACATGTGTCTGTATGGTTGATGTTTCCAGGGAGGTAGTTGATGACAACACATGAGATTGGTCAGGTATTCAGGAAATAAATTATGAAGGCAAAAGACTTTAGATTTTTCTGAAGAGTCTTAAGCAGAAAAGTGACCTTTTAAGACTTGTGTTTTAGATCATTTTGACAGCAGCCTGGAGAGCAGGCCAGAGGCACGTGTGTGAACTGGTGGCAGAGAACTACGTTTGTGTTCTACTTCTGGTAATCTCAGTGAGAGATGGTGAAGTCTTGAACTGCCAGCAATAGACAAAATGGAGAGATGGACAAATGCCAGAGTGATTTGGGATTTGGAAGTAGTAAGGCGTGGTCCCTGATTGGATATGAGGAATTGAAGAGAAGGACACTAAAGGATGCCTCCCAGTTTTCTGGATTGGGTACTCGGGTGGTGGTTGGTAGTATTCACCCAGGTAGTAAATGTACAAGGTGGTATTAGATTTGGTTGTGTTGAGTTTGAGGTACCTGAGGGGCACCCAAATGGAGAAGTCCCGCATAGACAGGTGCACGTGTAGCCTGGAGCTTTTAAGGGAGACTGGTGTTGGAAATACAAATATTTAAGAGACCTTGGTGTATAATTGGTAATTCAAGCCTATTATATTTGTAGGTAGATGAGACCAAAAAAGGGTATGTAGTAGAGGGAGAAGAGGACCAAAGATGGAACTCTGTATTGAGGGATAGGGAGGATGGAAGATCCTTAAAGAAGATGAGTGGGAGTGTTCAGGGACGTGAGAAGGCCAGAGGAGAGGCCACAAAAACTGACGGAAGGCACAGTTCTGAAGAGGGTACAACCAATGTGCAACCGATGGTGGCCAATGCTGCACAGAATTCAAGTAAGAAAAGCACTGACAAGTGGCCGCTGGATTGAGTAGATAGGAGGGCATTGGTGACACTGTTGGAAATAGCTCCAGTGCAGTGGTAGAGAGAACCCAGAATTCACTGGGTTGAGAGGTGAATTGCAAACAAGAAGTGTTTAGTGTTTATGTCTCAGTGCCTTCTTGGGAAAGAAAGACACAAGGCTGTGAAAGAGGGGGTTGAGCTATCAAGAGAGGATCGTCAAGAGAGGGGGTACTTTTTGTTTCAGTAGGAGAAATTATGTGCTGAAGTGAATGAGCCATGAGGCTTTGGCCTAGGCCAGAAAGCTTCTGCTTGCATCCACATAGGATGCGAGCAGGAAAGATGGATGCTAATGCAATTAAGGTTGCATGTATGCTGGGAGGGGAGGAGGTGGGGACGGAATGATTATTACTTGACCATTCTGTATATCTACATTATAAAAGATGGCATTTAAAGCCACAACTGGGCCATGAGATTTTTGTGGTGAAGAGACTAGATTCACTACAGGAAACTTGGATGATTTATAAATCTCTAAACCCCAATGGGAGAAAGGTTATTACTTAATAATATCATAGATATTCACTTTTATTTAAAGAATCTTGTTAGAAAACAAATTAGAAACTCCATGCACCATTTTTTGTTGTTGTTGTTGTTCATCGATCAGAAGGTTTGTTCAAATTATATCCCTGTCACTGGCATTTTGGAACTTGAGGACAACAGAACTGTTACAACAGGAATTTTTAGAGTCAATTTTGTCCACAGTGAAGTGGCTGTGAAGGCTGAAGGTCAAGAACATGATTGATTGGGTGATGAGAATTCCTTTTAAAGCAAATTAGAGGTGGTAGGTCTGCCACAGGTGAGAAGTACTGCAAAGAAATGAATCTCATTATCAGATGAAACTTCTTACATCATCAAAAAATAAGTTTAATGTTTAAAACACACACACACACACAGACACACACACACGAATGACCTGCATTTGAATTCCTGTTTGTGATTATTATGCAACCTAGCATCTAGTCTGATGTTCTATATAGTTATAAATAATAAAGAGGTATGTTTTATAGTTTTAATTCAGGAACAAGTGCCCTAATTGTGAAATAAATTTATCAGTTCAATGTAGCCACTTATTTGGGGTCTTCTTGGTGATTGAATTGGTGACTGGGCATTTGAGTTTCGGATTCTTGGTGTAAAAGGAGGTGGAGGGGCAGGAAGGAAGCCAGGACCAGTGTTTAGAAATGGAAAGGAGGAGTAGAGGACAAAGAATGGAGAATCACGTGTTTGTGGTGGTGTGTAGGGGAAACTCTCTGTGTTTTTCCTGTACTCTCACACTACGACAATCATCAACACAGAAGAAGGCTTCTGTGACCAAATGTGTGGGGTTTTTCCCCATACAGCAAGCAGCAGGCACCAGTTGAGTGTCCTCTAATTCAGTTCTGACACTCTCTACTCAGAGATAGTGTCAGATCCCACAGGTTGAGGGCTCAGTCCTCATGACTGTCCCACTTGCTCCCCGACAGTCACAAGTCCTGGCCTCCTGAACTTCTGACTGATGAGTTCCTCTTTGGGTGTGATTAATTTGCTGGAGAGGCTCACAGGACTCAGGGAGAAACTTATGATTGCTGGTTTATCATAAAAGATATTACAAAGGGTACAGATGAAGAGATGTGCAGGGCAAGGTATGGGGGAAGTAGCATGTAGCTCCCATGCCCTCCCTGGGTGTGCCACCCTCCAGGAACCTTCACATGTTCAGCTATCAGGAAGCTCCGTGATCCCTTTCCCCTTCGGTTTTTATGGAAGCTTCATGACATCAGCATTCCTTCCCCCAAAGTATAGGGTGGGACTCTCTCACAGAAGGAACTTAAGACCCACTATCAGAAAGCTGGGGGAACATATAGTGAAAGGAGGGCAGGAGGTCAGAGGCCTGCCCCTGAGGCCTGAAGCATCTGACATGGCCTAACATACAACAAGGGCTGTAGGAGTTATGAGCCAGGAACTGTGGGCAAAAGCCAACATACCACTTAATACCACAGATGGGGGGTGTGTCTCAGTCTTGGAGAGTGGCATGAGGCAGCAGTCTATGGAGAACTAGTATTTCTCAGGAACTAGTACATGCTACACACCAAGCTATGTGCCTTCATATACATTACATCCTCACAATAACCTAGCAAGGTGGGCATTGACATTATTTGAAGTTTCAAAGGAAGAAATGAAAGGAGGTGAAAAGATATTTGTAAAAGATCTTTTAAAAGTAAATAAAAATAGTGATGATGATGATTGTTGTTAGAGTTAGAAATTCTTTCAATTGTAACTGATGGTATTATTCTTTTTTTTTGAGTCTTAGGTGTTTGAGTCAACAGGGTTACGATTGGCTTTGAAGCTGGTAACCTGATGCTAGCTGAACTCTCCTTTTGTGTGTGCTTGGAAATTTAATAATAAAATATTTTAAAAAGGGTCAAGCAAAGAAATAAAATAGTTTTGGTAAAAAATGATAAAAATGAGAGAATGTTTATGAATAGCAAGGGGACTTTTTTCTCTCTTCTATCAGATTTATACGATAACCATAGTCTTTGAACCTATTTTTGAGCCAAAATTATTAACAAACCATTTAGGAGGTAAAGACAGTAGACTCGGTTGTTTTCAGTGGGTCATCTTAGCTTTGTATAAGGTGAAGACTCAGTTCAGAAATAGGTGGCTTCTCATCTTCATCCTATGCAGTGGGAGTTTTCTCTAAACGAAGGAGTGTTTATGCTGGAAAGAAGCCCAGGGCTAGAAATGTTTTGTCACAGAAGGTGTATAGCTCCAAGGGGGAGAATCAGAGTCTAGGCAGTGAGCATCTTTTCACGTAAAACACTGTGGCAGGGAGTGTGGGGAGCTACAGAGGCGGGAAGGTAAGATGGCAGTGATATCCACGGAGGGCTTACTGTGTGCCAGGTGCATGCTAAACGCTTCCCGCATGTTTAATCCTCACCGCAACTCTAGGAGGTAGGTACTATTCTTTCTCATTTTTTTATTTTTACTTTTAATTGTGGTGAAATGTACAAACATAAAAATTATCATTGTGGCCATTTTTAAGCATACAGTTTGCTAGCATTGAGTACATTCATGGTCTCGTATAACCATCACCAACACCCATCTCTAGAACTCTCTCATCTTCCCAAATTGAAACTCTGTACCCATTAAACACGAACTCCCCGTTCCCTCTCGCCCAAGCCTCTGGCGGCCACCATTCTACTTTCTGTCTCTGAATGTAACCACTCTAGGAACTTCATATCAGTGGAATCATACAGTATTTGTCCTTTTCATCTGGTTTATTTCAGTGAGCATAACATTTTCATGGTTCACCCATGTTGTAGCATGTACCAGAATTTCCTTCCCTTTTTAGGCCGAGTAGTATTCCATTGTCTGGACAGAGCACACTGTGTTTCTCCATTCATTCACCAGTGGACACTCGGGTTGCTTCTACCTTTTGGCTATTGTGAATAATATTGCTATGATCTTGGGCATACAAATATCTTTTCAAGATCCTGCTTTTAGTTATTCTGGGTACAGACCCACAGTGGAATTGCTTGATCATATGACAATTCTATGTTTAAATTGTCAGGAACCTCCGTACTGTTTTCCATGGTGGCGGTACCATTTTACGTTCCATTTACATTTTACAGCAGAGCACAGGGGTTCCAATTTCTTCACACAGGAGGTAGGTAATTATTTGTCCTTCAGTGTTACAGTGGAGGAAGGGTAGCACAGAGAGGTTAAGTGAGCTCACATGGCTCACATGTGCAGACCTGAATCTGAATTTGACTCCAGAAGCTTAACTCCTGTGACATACAGGTAAGGTGAGGCACAGAGAGTCCAACGGGTGTGACTGAGGGCCCCTGCCTAATAGCATCAGTGATTCAGAGCCTGCCTTCAGAGCTCATGTTGTGAAGGACTCGTAGAGTTCGCTCTTTTTAAATAAAAATTCTCTTAAAAAAACTAATTTTGGCCTGGCGTAGTGGCTCACGCCTGTAATCCCAGCACTCTGGGGGGCCAAGGCGGGCGGATCACTTAAGGTCAGAGTTCGAGACCAGCCTGGCCAACATGGTGAAACCTCATCTCTACTAAAAATACAAAACATAGCCGGGTGTGGTGGTGGGCACTTGTAATCCCAGCTACTCGGGAGGCTGAGGCAGGAGAATTGATTGAACCAGGAGGCAGAGGTTGCAGTGAGCCAAGATCGTGCCATTGTACTCCAGCCTGGGCAGCAAGAGCAAAACTCCGTCTCAGAAACAAAAAATAAATAAAAAACCAAAAGAACAACAACGACAACAACAAAAACTAATTTTCGCATATTTTTATATGACTTTTTCCTGGAATGTATGCTTTAAAATGTATGCTTTCCAAATGTATGCTTTAAAATGTTCTTGTTATTTAAAACGTCATCTTTAAAAAGTCTGTAGTATTTTTGGTTTCCCTTTTATTTAAGATTTTTGGGTAAAATTTTGCCTTTAAATAATTTGAAGCAAATATGCGTTGGTTCTTGTGGAGTTTTTAAAAACATCTCCACTCTACCCATTCCCATCAGAAGTTTACTTTTAAATAAAACCAAGCAACAGTATCTAAAGCTGGGATATAGGTTAGGGGAAGCCTGAGGGCATCAGTGGTAAACACTGAGGACTTCTAACATTTAGATAAAGTGAATTTTGCAGCTTTGTCAACAGAGGAGCAACAGCTAAGAAACCTACACATTTGCCTGTACTAGTTTTGTTAAGAGGATATGCATTTTCCCTCAGAGACACGGTGGGGCTGCGTGGCCTTCTGAAAATAGCGCCGCCCCTGGATGACGCCGCTCTGCTGGGCCTGTGCGTCACTTCATGTTACTGTCTGTCTCCACTGCTTCTTGTATTGTTGTCAGGGAGATGCCTCTTGAAAATACAGACTGAGCGGCATCCTGGACCCTGCCTCATCAGGGTTGCATTTTAAGGCTGGGAAGCCGGGGTGTACATGGTCCTCAGCCCCACTCCTGGGGCCCCTTCTGGGACCCTGGGATTTGTTTAAAACTACAGAGCTGTATCTGTGCAGTCTTTTCTTCTCTAACAGCAATGGCTGTCTTGAACTGTGGCTTGTTCAGTGCAGCATCTTAGCTGGTGGTGTTAGACAAACACTTGCTTTAGACAAATGCTTCTTGTCCCAGCGCATCAAGGGCCCATGATCTTGCAAAAGAGGAACTCTCTGACTTGGAAGATATCTTTAGAATAATCTCTAATTCGGTGGTTCCCAGCTATGGCTGTACACTGCAGTCCACCTGGGGAAGTTAGAAAAACAATGATGCTAGAGTCTCACGTCCAGAGATTCCAGTGTAACAGATTTGATATGGGCCTTGGTCAGTGGGATTTTTAAAAAGCTTCTGAGATGATTCTAACGTGCCATCAAGATGTGGGACCATTGCTGTGATTTCTTTTTAATACCTTGTTCTTTGGGCATTAAATAAGATTTTTACTGTCAAAAGATACAAAAATACCAGGAGACAGAGGTTGCAGTGAGCTGAGATTGTGGCACTGCACTGCAGCCTGGGCGACACAGCAAAACGCCATCTCAAAAAAAAAAAAAAAAAAAGAAAAGACACAAAAATGTCTTTTCTTGTCTTAGGGTGTCCTTATTAGCTGAGATTGCTGAAATTTATTCCTTACGTATGAAGGGAATTTCTTCTATTTTGTTAATTTGTGGTGGAAGATCATTTTTATGTCTTTATGGAGTATATTTTTACATTGAAATGATACAGTGCGGGTTGCTAAAAGATAGATCTAGTTTACTCTGCAGAGCCTTGCATTTTGGAAGATAAGGAGCAACTGTTTGCTTGCCTAGATTTCAGTGCAACCTTTAGCTCACTTTGGGTTTTGATGGCAGTTCCATTTTATAAACTGAAGACTATATCCTATGTAGACATCTGTGCTGATATTTCTGATAGTTCCTGAAAGTTTCTCATTTAGACCGTCATCTCCTCTGGCGAACATAGTTATAATGCTTCCTACACTCCTGTGTATTTAAACACTTAGCCTCATTATTAAATTAGAAAATCTAGGTGTATCTTTGAACCATACCGTCAATCTGAGAGTTTTTTGGTTTCAAGGAGTGCTTTGTCTAAGCCCCTTGTGGGACCCTGGGATTTGTTTAAAACTGCACAGCTGTATCTGTGTTATCTTTTCTTCTATGACAGCAATGGCTGTCTTGGACTGTGGCTTTAAGCTTATTTGGTTGAAAGTTCATCAAAGTTTGGGGATGACACTTGGGGTTCAGGGGAAACAAGTATTCTCTTTGCCTTGCTTTTGTTTAAATATGAGTTTAGATGTGACATGTTGGTTTGCCGCACCCATCAATTCATCATTTACATTGTGTATTTCTCCTAATGCTATCCCTCCCCCAGCCCCCTACCCTCCAATAGGCCCCAGTGTGTGATGTTCCCCGCCCTGTGTCCAAGTGATGTCATTGTCAATTCCCACCTATGAGTGAGAACATGCGGTGTTTGGTTTTCTGTCCTTGTGATAGTTTGCTGAGAATGATGGTTTTTAGCTTCATCCATGTCCCTGCAAAGGACATGAACTTACCCTTTTTCCTAGTTCTCCAGTTTACAGATTACAGGACTTCACAGTCTCAATAGCCACATAAGCCAATTTCCATAATAGATTCCTTTATCTATTAAAAAAAGGATGAGTTTAGATATAAAATTTTAAAACTTTGCGATTTTTAAATTTATATATGAGAGCTCTGTCAGTAGTTGGAGCAGAAAGTTTAGATGTCAAATTTAAAAATGTTTTCATTTTTTGTTTTTTATTTATCTATGAGGACTCTGTGAGTAGTTAGAGAAAGGATGTATGACCCGTGGTAGATTTCCTGCTGTGTATCTTTTAGAGCCCTCACTGAGGGCAGAAAATGATTGGATTACTCTGGTGGTTGAGGACAAGGACTTCTTGCCTGCTCCAAAACCTTTTTTGATATAGGTAGAACAGAGATATGTGTGTCTGTGTGTGTACATGTAAGTATATATAACATAAGCATGTCCAAATATTATATCTCTTTATAGTCATACATAGCTGCTGATTCAGAATGACACAGTGGAAATTCTTCCTGACCTTTGACTTGGAAGGGACATCTGATGCTGATCCTTACTTTTTTTTTTTTTTTTTTCCCCAAAGAGAAGCACGTTTGGGTTTGATATGGCATTCACATTTAGATAATTTCATAACGGTTATGGGGACTGGGAATGTAGCTGTCTTCTCACATTTATGCAGATTTTTCCCTTAGTTAATTACTGAGGTGAGAGGTGTCTGTGTGGAGGTGGTGGGTGGGGCAGGGAGCACTGTTGGATGAGAGAGACAGATTGCTTAGATAACAGTCATGGGCATCTGGTCATTTCCTCTTTCTTTCTTTCTTTCTTTTCTTTCTTTTCTTTCTCTTTCCTTGCTTTCCTTTCCTTTCCTTTCCTTTCCTTTCCTTTCCTTCCCTTCCCTTCCCCTTCCCCTTCCCCTTCCCCTTCCCCTTCCCCTTCCCCTTCCCCTTCCCCTTCCCCTTCCCCTTCCCCTTCCCCTTCCCCTTCCCCTTCCCCTTCCCCTTCCCCTTCCCTTCCCTTCCCTTCCCCTTCCCCTTCCCCTTCCCCTTTCCCTTCCCCTTCCCCTTCCCCTCCCCTTCCCTTTCCCTTCCTCTCCTTTCCCTTCCTTTCCTTTCCCTTCCTTTTTTCCTTTTCTTTTCTTTTGAGACAGGGTCTTGCTCTGTTGCCTAGGCTGGAGTGCAGTGATGCCATCATAGGTTACTGTGACCTTTATCTCCCAGGCTCAGGCGACCCTCCTGCCTCAGCCTCCCAAGTAGCTGGGACTATAATCATGTGCTACTATACCTGGGTACTTTTTAAAAAATTTTAAACTTTTTTTTTTTTGTAGTGATGGGTTCTTGCCACATTATCCAGGCTGGTCTCAATCTGCCTGCCTTGGCTTCCCAAAGTGTTGGGATTACAGGTGTGAGTCACCATACCCAGCCACCTCTGGTTTTTTCTGAAGTCCTAGAAAATGAAGACTGGGCTTACTGGGGGTGGGAGGGAGTGTTTAAGGACCTTTTGGATCAATTGGTATGCTTTTTCTAGTCTGTAGTCTTTTATTTTTCTTCTCTATAATTATTATTCTCTGGTTGTTGACCTCCAGGGTCCGGTTAGTTACATATGTCACTAAGAAAAGAACAAGGGTTATAGAAATGAGGCACTTAACTTTTCTGATGCCTTAACTTAGTTTGCAACATCCTGGGAGTTTGAAATGAAATGGTAGAAAAGTTTGGGCATAGTGGCATGCCCCTGTACTCCTAGCTACTTGGGAGGCTGAGGCAGGAGGATCCTTTGAGCCCGGGAGTTTGAGGCTGCAGTGAGCTGTGATCATGCCACTGTACTGTGGCCTGGGTGATAGAACGAGACCCTGTCTCTAAAAAAACAAAGACGATGGCAGCAAAGTAACTGCAAGTTCTCTTTCAAAGCCCAGTCCAATGTTTTGCACAAGATATTCTGCCAGCCCCATCTCTTGTCTCCAGCCCACCCACTCCATCTTCTGGATCAAAGCCAGCATCATTTCTAAGGGAAGCAATTGTGAAATCATTCCCTTCTATCAAGAGTAGTTTGCATTGTCTCCATGCAGAAAGTGTGTAGTTTAATATATTAGGGTGGGTTGGGGAGGGGCAACTAATACACAACAATTTTTTTTTTTTTTAAACTAACATTCCAGTTTTGTTGCAAAGTAGTGCAGCCTGCTGGGTGACAGAGTAAGATGCTATCTACACACACACACACAAAAAAAAAAAAAAAAGAAAAAAAAAAGAAAAAAAAAGAAAATGGGAATAAATTGGTGGACCCCACACAAGTAAGGGTTATGTCAGATGATTTTGGTGAACCATCTCCTTCATGTTAGGAATTCTCTCAATAAAACAGATTCAGAAGACTTGGTCCCTACCCTCTTAAGAACTTACCAAGGAGCTCCTTATGCTGTTTGTCGTTTATCTTCTTAGCCATGCACTTTTCCAGTTATCAGTCACGCCTACCTACCCTCCTTGTCACTTACAGACTCCAGGTGACAGTCTTCCCACATGTTGGAACACTTCTACTTAAGAACTTTCCTCTAGAGCTCTGCTCCCCTAAGTTTGGTCCTAGGAACGGCAGAATCTCTGGCCCCATCCAAACCTGTGTTGTTGTGTTGTTTAACAAGACCTCTAGGTGACTTCTGTCTGCAAAACGTGTTAAGATTCAGATTTTGTTTCAGTAGGGCTTGGTGGGGCCTGAGATTCTAACGGGCTTCCAGGCGGTGCCCATGTTGGTCTGTGCACCACGTGGTGGATAGCAAGGCTTTGCTGTCGAGATATATTATCTCTCCCTGTGTCAGAGAGTAGCAAAGCTGCTTGGGTTATCTGATGACATGGGATGACATAGGCTAACCAAGTACCTCTGGCCTTGGGGAGTTGCAGTTAAAAAAGAAATGTGCCTGGTTACTATGTGCTAGCACAGTTCTCAGAGCTTTACTCGCACACTGAATCCTCTCCTGGGTCGTAGGAGGTAGACACTATTACTATCTTTTACAGATGGGGAGATGAGGCACAGAGAAGTTAAGTAGCTTGAGCAAAGTCACATGAAGTAATGAGTGAAAGAGCAGGGCTCTGAACCAGGCAGTGTGGCTTCGGTACCAAGCTTTGAAATTATTGCGCACTTCCTGAGCGTGTGGGGGGCTACAACTGTCAGCAGGGAGAGTCGGCTCACGGTGCAGAAGTGAGAGTGTCTCAGTTTGGGCAGTGGAGTGGTTCCAGAAGGAATGCTGAGTTCAGGACTGAGGTCAACATAAGGAGGGCTGAGCAACAGAGAGCGGGACTGTGTGGTTCATGTTCAATGGACAGGGTTAGTGGAGGAAGAAGCCACACAGGGTGCCAGCTGCTGAGGAATGAGAGTAAATATAGCAAACTTCTATTAAGCATTCATAAGTGTCAGATACTGGGGTTTACATTTGTTATTTCATTTGACCCTGATGACGATCCTATGGTGCAGGTACAAATCTTTTAGAGAAGGAAACTGAAGTTCAAGAGAGTAATTTTCCCAAGGTCATCTAGGGAGAAGAGTAGCTTAACTTGAATTTTAAGTCAGTGCCGTCTGATTTCACAACCTCTGTCTGAGGCTTCTTTGCCCTGCTGCTTCCCTGGCAGGGACTCAGTGGGGAAGTGAAGGTATAGAGGAGAGAAAAGAACTTGATCTTTGACACTAGGGTATAAAGAGGTGCCTGGACACAGGGATGAGGGGCAAGAATGCAGGAGCAGCTCCTGGGACTGAATGGTTAAAACCGGACTGAAGATCTCTGAGATTTTCCTGAGTAGGGCTGGTGCCTGGATTGGCACAGGGCTGAAACTGCATGTGGGGTTAAATGGCCCCGAGGTGAAGTCGGTTGCCATCTGATGGTTCAGGCTCGTTAGGGCTGAACACATATCTTTACCTCCTGTGTCTTCATCCTTGTGTCATCTCCGGAGAGCCATACCTGCCCTCCCTTTGACCCTGCCCTCCCCACGACTCTGTTTCTTAGACAAACGTGTTTGCAGCCACGTTGGCTGCTCCCCAAGCCCCCTGCTTCTCTGAAAGTGAAAAGTTGCTTCTGTTTGCCTTCCTCCATCCTTGTGATTATTGCATTTCTTGCCACAGACATTTCTCATTGCTCCCAATATGAAAATCTGGGCTTGTTACTTTAACCAAATGATTATACAGCCCCACGTGACCTCAAATAAATTTTTTAAATGGATAACTAAGCTGATAGTATGTGAAGTGCGCCCGGGGAATTCTCTGCCTCAGGATGCTCGTAATGAAGGGAATTGACTGGGGTTAGCAGATGGACACTGCTCATTTTTTGGCAATCATTAACAAGTACGCAACACCTCCAGGTGGCTCTCCACGGACTGCTCTGTGTGGCTCAGCCTGTGATGCCCGTGCGTCTGTGGAATGCTAATGGTCCCTCTTCCTCCCTGGATAACATAGCAGGCTGCATGGTCTGCTGTGGCTCTTTCTTTATCCTTGAGGTCAAAGGCATGCATATCATTTTAAAATAAAAGATTCTCTTTTAATTATAGAGGCATCATAGCAGTATTACAAAAAGCTTAGAAATAGAGAAGGGGAAACATCCACATTTACCACCCTAAAACATGGTAATCAGTTTTTAAACAGTTGTTCAGTGGCTTTTCATAGTTGTACCAGTTGTTTTGTATATACATTTCCCCTTATTGCTGTATAATCTCCATAGTTACCATTTGAATGGCTGTATCGTATTCTGTTGTGATGCCACATCATTAATTAACTCTGTTGTTGACATGTGCATTACTTCCAACTTTTTACAATTACTAATAACAGTTCAAGGCATACATTTGTGCATGTAGCTATTTTCATATTTTGAATTAGTTTCTTATGATAGAGTCTCAGATGTGGCATTACTGGGTCAAAGAGTATGAACGTTTTTATGGCTTCTAAAATGTATTGCCAGATGGCTTTCCAGAAGAGTGGAGGCAATTTACAAGGCCACCACAAAGGCATTCATTTCCCAGATGGCCAACTTGGTTAGGGATGCAGCCTCTCACAGTAGATGAGAAGCTGTGTCTGTGTTTGTGTTTGTGTTTATGTGTGTATAAAACTTGTTGGTGCCTTTGTGTATTGATTTAAGCCCAGTGACACCATGCATTGCCTTTGTTAATAGGAATGTACTAGATGTCTACTGACAACATAATGGTCATCCATTAGTGTTTAAAATAGATGTGTGCTTGCTATGGATTAAAGCAAGATGTAGGTGTTTCCTCTTTTCCTAGAATTCGAACTTTTAAAAAAAATTGACAAAGATGAGTTGACAAGAGCATTCAGCCAGTGTGACTAGGTTCTTAGTGGCTCCCTTTTTTTAAGGAATACCTAGTGATTTGGAGGTGAAGGTGGAAGTCAAAGGAGCTTGCTAGGAGCAGTAGTGGGAGGGCACTGGAAGTAGCTGGGCACGTGCTCAGAAGAGGGCCTATTGTGGATTGCACAAGGCACCTCACCTCACCTGGTGAGGACAGTCTTTTGGTTGCTGAATGGAGTGCTTGTGTTGAGAAGGATTTTGAGGTCACACCTAGGCTCAGTGGGAAAGATACTATGATTAATTAGCAATTTGTTTGAGATTTTTGTCATTGCAATTTTCTTCAATTTGTTATCTATCCAATTGGATTATAAACATTTCATGCCTTCATGTAGGAATTGTACCTTTTAAAATTGTAATTTTCTACCCATTTCCTAAAGTGTCTAGCACATTGTGTTGTATATGATGTATGTATATGGTAGTTTTGTGTGCCCTGATTGAATGAATGAGGGAATATACTACTTTATCCTCATAGTCCCAGGCATTTTATCAAAGCCCTGTGTTTAAGTAGTGGGATCCCACAGTTTGCCTGCTCACATGTGAAATGTCCAGCAGACCTCACAGGAGTAAAGGAAAGGAAATTTCAACTGAGAAACTTAGGGAAGGTAATGCCAGCAGAGACCTTTGACTCATTTATATAACCACCCAAATCATTTAATGAGACCTCATTGTTTTATACAGGCGTAAAGTCAGTCAAATAAGAGCAAATGGCTTCCCCACCATCACACAGAACTCCAAGTTGGGTCCTGATTCCTGGTCCAATGTCCTTTCCTCTACACCTTGTTGGGAGAACTTGGCATGCTTGTTTTGCTTGTCCCTCTCCCACCATAGCCCCTACAGGTATATATTGGGAGTTTTCTTTGCTGTCTCACCATGCTTGTCCTCCCATGTAACTGAATTAGGAATGAGTTTAGAGATTGTGGCCTTGAAGCAGTAGTCAGATGGGGGTATGAAGATTTATACTGAGTGCCAAGAGACAGTGCCAGATCACAATTCAATTCTATTCAAAGTTACAGCGTTGCCTTATCTCCAGTTTGGAATATAACCTTTTTTCATTTTAAAGGGAGAACGTATAATGGTAGATGTGGTACATGATTTGAGTGTGTATTTGATACAATTGTGATCCTAATAAAACTGCCATTCTGATCCATATGCCTAGTGTAGAGATTTAAGGTTGTTAAGGGAGCATTAACTTTGAGCTTCTTGATTTATCTTCTGTGACTGAAATCTAAACTTCAATATTGTATCAACTCCGTGGTTGTTTTTCCTGCTTTCTTTCCAGAACCCCTTAGCCCCAATCTGATGAGCACATTTGGTTCTGTAGTTGAGATTCAGAAGCTAAATGCATTAATAGTGAGGGAAGTATTCACGGTGAATGTCGAATGAAATGACTGAGGAGACAAAGCAGGAAAGAGAATTAACAGTCTACTGGTTCTTTTAACAGCCATGTGATGGCTGCCCTGGGAATTGAATGATTTGTAGATGACTGGATCCTGCTCATTCCATGGTGGCTTGAGGCCCCTTGAAATTGATGTGAACTTCGTAGGCTGTCAGCAGTTACAGCCACTGGGTAATCAGGTTTGGAATTTATGGCTATTTACATTTCAGAGGGCCTTTACTATGTTTCTGTAATTTTGGATTAGAAATGCTTGTCCTTGATATAACTGTTTTTTACGCATGGTGCTACAGTGTTTAAGCCCCTTCACGTTCCCAGTGTGTCCCAGTGTGTAAGCCACTTTCTTTCTGGGACAGCAAAAAGATGATCTACTTACTACTCCTTTTGGATTAGTAGACAGGAGGATTTTTCTCTGCTTCTCTGCTAGACTAGCTCCATACTGTCTTCTGTACAGTAATACGTCACATGGTGAAAAGAAGTTAGAAGAGTCTTACTGACCTGCTGTTGATAAATATTTTCCTACAGTGTGCTGAGGTGGGCGGATTTTGACTTTGCTTGGTTTTGAAGGGATTAACATTTTTTAACTGATAAATATGAACTTGTCTTGAAAAACTTAAAAAAAAATTGAGAGAAAACTTATCTAAGACCCCTCCAATGGAATGCAAACCACTTAGGACATTTTAAATTTTATTTCATTCTTTTTTAATGCATAATTTTTATGTACTTGTAATCTGTTTATGAAAACTTGGTATTTGAAAAATTATTACGTATGTGTTTCTTTGTTATTATATGTTTTTTCCTAGAGAAGCTTCATTTTCCATCGAGGGGCATTTGATAAAATCTTTACTTGTTCTTTCCACATGTTATCCAATGGTTCAGTCCTTTACTTATCAGTGGGATGTGAGAGGCTAATGGCACTGTCCATCAGTAATTATGACTAACGAGTTGGCTGTCTCTTCACTCAGTAGTGGCCAGACCTCCTCTTTCATTTGAGAGTCATTGATCTGAACGGCTCATATATTTTTCCAATTAAAATTATCCTCTAGTGGGCTTTTTGTGCATTAGTTCTTTGGGATGTTTTTTCAGAGTAGAATTGCTGTCCATAAAAGGGACATTTTGATAAGTTCTATGAGACATTTTGATATTTTACACACACACGTGCACACACCCATGCACAATTTACATCGTATCGTATTGTATATATTGTTTTCTGCAGGTTGCCACTAGTAATCTCAAATGTATAAACCTAACCATATACTACACATAACATTGGGTATTATTGCTGTTTTAAGTTCGTTAACTTGATAGGCAAAAAATAGCATCAAGTTTTAAATTTCTTGGCTTAGTAGTGAGCCTGAACACTTCAGCACACATTGTTTAGCTACTTGATCTCCTGTTTTATGAACTAATTCATCGTGGCCTTGAAGTTGTAGTGGTTAGAAAGGAGTGGCACCTGTCAGAATCTCGGGGAGGGGGGCACTAACCCAGAGTCTCGGGGTTAGGAAGCAAGCTGCTGTGCAGCCTCAGGGGTCAGCCTCCAGGCTCCTGACCTGAGTTGGCAGGAAAGCACTTACACTGCCCACGTTGCTTTAGGAAGACAGGATCTCTCAACACTGAAGTAAACGCTTGTTTGTTTTTGACCTTACTACTGCTTCAGTTTGAGTTGGCAACTATTTGCAATTTATATGGAGATTTTTTAAGGACAGTAGGGAAGGTGTGAGATTTTTATGTTTATCAAATAAAATGGGTCATGGATGTGAGAATTTTTTCGCTTTTTAAAAACAGCTTGCTACAAAATTCTTCTTCCTTTCTTTTTCTTCTTATTTCCTCAATTTGTTGAGTGTCTCCTCTCAACCAGCATTCTGGGCTGAGAGAATGCCACATGCAAAGGCCTCAAGGCAAAAAAGGGAGTGATATGTCCCGGGAAGAATGATGAAACCAGGGTACCTGGATGTATACAAGGAAGACCTGGATGAAGTCACAGAAGGCGGGAGGGAGCCCAGTGATGCAGACATTAGTAGGTCGGGGCAAATGCTATGGCGAATCACCAAAGGATTTGTGTTGCAGGCATATGATTCACAGAAGCATCACCCTGGAAAGGTGATGCTTCCTCACCCAAGAGAGGAAGAAGCAACTCCCGATGGGTGCCTCCTGGAGAAGCCAAGGCAAGAGGTGATGGTACCCTGTGTGCTTGTGCTTCCTCAACCATCTCTGGTGAAGGGCCATAAGTTTTTATTTCTAATCTGTTGTACACTGATACTGTTATAGAATACAAGGAACATGGATTACCAGAAGAATGACCATGAGCTTGAATGTGACAGTAATGTCAAATTGCTACAAAAGTTTCTATGTACTTACTCTCGCCTTGTGTCCTTACTTTATCATGGGCTGGTATCAGGTGGACCACACTTTGATAGCCTTGGCTGACAATGCAGCTCCAACGTTAACAATGTGTTGCATCTTTTCTGTGGATCAAGCCGTGGTATATGGCTAACAACTGTATTAGTTCATTAGGGCTGCTGTAACAAAATACCATAAACTGGGTGATTTATAAACAATGGAAATTTATTTCTTACAGACCTGAAGGCTGGGGAGTCCAAGATTAAGGGACATATTTGATGTCTGGTACGGCTTTCTGGTTCATAGATGGCACCATCTCCCTGTATCATTATAGAAGAGGCAAGGAATCTCTTTCAGGCCTTTGTAATAAGGGCACTAATTCCATGCATAAGGGCTTCGCCCCTGTGATCTAACCACCTCCCACTGGCGCCATCTCTAAGTACCATCACCTTGGAGATGAGAATTTCAATATATGAATTTTGGGGGCACACAAACATTGAGTTTATAGCAACTATTTACACCATACAATGTGGTGTGTACAAGATAAACAGTGGGATATGAAGTAAAGGTTGTCTCTGCCTTTCAGATTTTATAGTCAGGTTGAATTGGGAGAGAAGTAGATTAATATGAGGCATATATTGCAGATAGACTCTCTAAGACTTACTAAAGGATTGGTTGTGGAAGATTCGAGGAGAAGGAGGACTCCAGGTTGAGAGGCAGGGATGGGGCACTGTTTCCAGAGGGGAGGGAGACACTTTCTTTAGACTTGGCAGGATTGTGTGAGATTCTTGTTCGTCTTGAACTTTTATGTTTTAGAGAGATGATATACTAATTTCATAAAAGCAAAAAGATTAGCATACTGATACAGATTTGAAATGAATTTTCCTGATGAGATGCTGCCTCTAGGAAGAAATCTGGGTGGCTAAGGATAAGGGTGGGGGAGTTTTGAATTTTGTACTGTGCCTGTGTACCTACTCAGTAAAATGTGTTTTAAAATAGGTTTCTTGTGACAACTAAAATAATAAGATACCTGTGGATAAATTTGAAATAAGAAATGTGGAAGATATATATGATGAAAACTTTAAAACACAAGGAGATTTGCTAGAAGAGTTAAAGGGAAAAAGAAACAGGTTAGAAAGGAAGACAATATTGAAAGATATCAGTTCCTTATAAATCCAATAATCAATGAAATCCTAATTTAAAGAGCAACAGAGTTTTTGTTGCTCTTGTTGTGCAGATGAATTTGGCACACTGATACAAAATCCATCTGGAAAAATCAAATTGTGAGAATAACTTGGAAAATTCTCCAAAGAGAAGTAATGAGGGGCAACTTGACTTACTGAATGTTGGATACATTATGAAGCTATAATAATTTAAACATTAGAACTGAATAATTTAAGATCTTGCTGCAGAAAAAGAAAAAGGGACACAGATCAATGGAACAAAATAATTGTTCAAAACTAAACCTGAAATGGACCTGAAATTAAATTATGATAATGATGGTTTTCACATCACTAGGGAAAATAAATTTTCTAGTAATTTTAAATGTTTAAGGAAACAAGAGTAAACAAAATGCAATATATTTATTTCATTCTTTATACCCAAGTAAATTCCAGATAGATAAAAGATTTAAACATAAAAGCATAAATTATAATTTCTATAAGAAAACATGAATAGATTTATTAATAATTTTGGAGTGTTGAAGGCCTTTCTTTAAGCAAGGAAAAAACCTCAAAGGTCATAAACTAATAATTGTTAGATTTGCTTATATAAAATTTAGGAAAAAAAAATACCTACAAAGGCAGTCAAAAGATCAGCCACAAACTGGCAATTATTTGTGATACATATGACCAAGAAAGAGTTGCCAGTAACAATCTTAATAAAAAAAAAAAGTTATAAGTAATGAAAAAGCTATCAGTCTAATACATTGTGTGTGTGTGTGTGTGTGTGTGTGTGTGTGTGTGTGTGTGAGAATTGGTAGTTTAAGAAAAAAATACAAATGTTAAAAACAAATGAAAACGTGCAGCTTCATTGAGAATTAATGGAAGGTATGTTAGTGAGACATCATTTTTGACCCGTTTGGCAAACAGTCAAACAAAAAGTAATCTAAGCACTCATGAGGGTTTGGGCAAACAGAAACTCCCTACCAAAACATAAGTTCTATAGGCGGAGGCCCTTTTTAACAAAAAATCTATTTCACTGCCATATCCTGAAAATAGAGAAATATAAGCGGTCAGTGAACATGTGGTGAATGAATGAATGCATGAAAATATTGTTCTTGGTAGAGTAAGTTGAGCAATCTCACTTGAGTGGAGTGTAGTTTAGCAATATCAAAATAAAATTCATGTGCCCCTTTCTCCAGCAATCCCGCCATTAAAAAGTTACAAAAGTTCTTCTGTGCTTACAAAAGTTTGCTAAAATATGTGGGCAAGGATGCTTATTTCAGCACTGGTTGTCATAGCAGAAACGTGGGAACAGTCAGAACACATCAGTGAGGCATTGGTTAAATAAATCATGGTGCATCCAGATGATGGTATGGTTTGTAGTTATTGAGAGTGAAGAGGATCTGTATGTGCTGTCAGAGAAGGAATTCCAGTGCATTTTGTTATTAAGTAAAAAGGAAGATGTGGTACATGACCCTGTTTGTGTTAAGGCTCAAAAGGAGTATGTTTTACTGATAAATGGAATAGACGCTGCACAAGATGTGGTACATGACCCTGTTTGTGTTAAGAATCAAAAGGAGTATGTTTTACTGATAGATTAAATAGATGCCGCAGGGGTTCCCTCAACCCCTTCAAAAGGGATCACAGGAAACTTAGGAAAAGTCGCAAAAGCCACTGAGTTGGACATACAGAAGGGGTCCTATTTCAGTCACGTGTGTGTGTGTGTGTACATTTGGTGTGTTTTATTATTCTCATTATTTTTAATTCAACAGTTATCTGAGTATGAGGTTACAGAACTTTTCATTCTTTTTACTTCTGTGTATTAAAACATACATACACTTACACAACCCTAATAAGTGTTCCTTAGAAAAAAATTTCCACAAAATGTTCTTTATTTGTTGACTGTGGTATTGGCCTCAGATCAAATTATTTATCCTATCTTCTTTAGATATAAGAAGCTGTCTTAAGATTGGGATGTTCTCAGTTTTTGACCTGGTTGTCTTATTTAGCTAAGACTAGGACCATGTGCCTCTTTTTGGCGTGGAGGGTACGTGAGAACGTAATGGTTTGTACTTGTTGGGAGGAAGCAGCTCATATTTGGATCTAACTGTCAAAAATGAGAGATAAAAAGCCACTCACAGATTCCTTTGTTCCACAGCTGTAATGTAGTTCTGATCCACACTGATATAATATATTAATTGTGGCCTCAGGTGAATGTGCCGGTTGTCTGGGGGAGCATAAGTTAGCTTAAATAACTTTCCGTGCATCATAGACTCTTTGGTGTGTTTAGGGGTTTTATGTAATACAAACATATTCATCCACAAACCATATTTAGGTACATAAAGCTCCTTGATTTCTAATGAACATTTTACATGTGTCGAATGTCTGAAACTTATAAATAATCTAGGAACAAGCAGATAACTTGGGACCATCTTCTGAAAGTGATTCAGATTATAAATTAAGCTGCAGTCCTTTTGAATGTGCCTTTAACTCAAACGGGTGGCAGTTTAATTCATAGCATTCATTTATCCTCAGAAATTGAAGTATAAAAATTTTAATAAGAATTTATTTTGGGCTTTGCTTACTATTAATCTGTAATAAGTCTCATAGCTTATGTCTGTGTAGTATTTTTTGTGTTTCAGAAGGCCTTTTTTATACACTGTCATTTAAACTTCATAACATCCCTGAGAAGTAGACTGGGAATTTTCTTTATTATCCAAGGACTTATTGTTTGATATTTGAGGACTATATTGCCAACTTAAAGAAGACGTTAACAATGATGCAGAAGATTAGACTAAGACAGCAGAAAAAAGGAAATATCAAAACTTGAAAGGTTTAAGTCATCTCTAGCCGCTGGGAATGTGCTATGGAGGAGGGTTTTGAAAAGTAGGGTTATTTCCAATGCGTGTTAGAAAGTGTAGGGCTCTCTCTTCTTGCCTTCTGTTCTGGGCTCTCGTTCCCTAAAGAAGTGCCTCTCAGATTTTCAAGACCATAGTGCTAAGTATCAATTATAAGGAGTCCAACCTGGACTCAAATAAGAATTTGAGTGCCCAGTATGTGCAAGCACTGTAGTAAGTGCTGGAGGCATGGTGTTGAACAGCAAAGGCACCGTCCTTTTTTTTAGGAGCTTACATTTGGGGCTTCCTGTTGGTGACTTGTGGTCACTGCGGTGGACACATTCCTGCCCCCAAAGAACCTGGGGGATACTGTCAGGTCAATGAGCAGTCCCAATACCTTGTGTTCAGTGATATAATAGGGGATGTATGCATTGCTGGAGAGCACATAGCTATGGCATCGAATCCAAATTTGAGGACTCTGGAATGGGAGAGGGAGAGTGAGAGGGAGATGGAGAGGAAAAAAAAAAAGAAAAAGTGTGTGGTGGTACTGCAGAACAACCTAATCAGCAAAGTACAACCAACCAACACCCCCTAACACAAACTTCAGTGTTGTTTACACATACAGTGGTTCATTGAAAGATCATCAGATAATGGCTTATTAAAGGATCATCTGAATTTGATGTTAGAAAATCACCTGCCCCTTGTTATCAGGCTGGAACGTGCTACCAAATTCTCTATGCAAATCGCAGGTTGTCTGTCTGCTGAGGGCTGTCCCTACTCAGACAGACTACCATCAGCTCCTTCTAGTTTCCCAGTTATTCTAATTTACTACTGGCTTTATATTTTGCTCTGTAGCTCATCTGTAGTACTTACTGCATAAAGGCTAATTGATGCAGAGCCATACATTATCATTTTAGCTGATTCCTGGCTGTATTCCCTAATTACATATCACAGCTTTCACAACGCAGATCTGCATTTATTGCTGTCTCGTATATATTTTCCTGGTTGGTAACTTCATATGGATTTCTCCAGTAGGCAATTTTTGTTAGGACATTTTTTAGAACTCTACTATAAATTGAGTTTAGCTATTTTGGGAAGGAGATTTGCACAGGACTTAATGGGGGAGAAGTGTTCAGAGGGAGGGAACAGCCTAGGTGGAGCTAGGTGGAGCTGCATAGATGTAAGAAAGCATAAGAAAGTATTGAAAACAGGGAAATGATTTTTATATGTGGTGGAGAAGTGGTAACAGGTGAGCCTAGAGAGGTAAGTCATTGGTTCAGTGGTTCCTAAACTTTGCTGCACAATGGAGTCACCTGGGAATTTAGAGGAAAATTAAATTAAAAAAAAAAAAAAAAATAACCTCCCAATCCTTAGCTCCTCCCCACCTCCTGTGCCCCAGACATTGTGACCTAATTGGTATGTAGTGTGCTGGGGCATTGCGAATTATAAAACCTTCTCAGATTACAATGCATAGCAAAATGTGGGCACCTCTGAGCCAGTTTATTAAGCATCTTACGAATTAATGCTAAAGCATTTGGATTTTATTCAGAACAGGATTTATGGCATCGAGGAACCACTGAAAGTCTTTAACCAGCAGATGTGTAAATTAGAAAGATCCTTCAGATTGTTTTGGTGAAACTGGATCGAGGAGTCTAGGCTGGAGGCAGTGAACCTGGTTGAAGGTCCCTGAAGGTTAAGGTGGCCCCTTGGAGGAGGGAGTGGCAGTAGAGGTGGAAAGAGGCAGATGGTTAGCTGGGATATTGAAGAGGTGGATTCAGCAGAATTGTTTATGGATAGCATGGGTGTGATGGATGGGACAGGTGTGTGGGGGTGGAGGGGAGGGATGAGTTGAGCTTAGGTGGGTGGGAGCAGGGAGAAAGGGATGATCCTGGGAGATTGTTTCCATGTTTCAGCAGGGGTCACTCTACCAGACCTGCTGAACCAGGGTGACCAAGTTATACTAGTTTCTCCTCTCAAGAGGTAGCTGAGAAAATCCATTAGCTGTTTGCTGAGCACTCACCTTATATGATAAACTGCCTGGAGTCTGTTTTCTTCCAGGCAGAGGTGATGCCTTGTTCCTCCTCAGTTTGAGTGGGTGTTTTTTTCTCTAATGATTAATCATCTTATAGCTCATTTGCATGAGACATCTGTGGCCTTGATTAAGGGGGATTCTCCTCACACTTGTGACCCACGCAGGTCCTGGTCGATATGGGGTTCCACTGGCTCAGTGGCCTCCAGAGAACTTCAGATCTCTTGTGCAAAGAATGAGAGACAGCTGGGGAAATACAGATTTCATTACTCTTTCATGTAATTGAATTGGAAATACATCTCAGTTTTATCTGAAAAGTTTTTGGAGAAATGTGAGGCAAATTTTATGTAGCAATCTAGTGTTCTTTGAGAAAGAAATACAACCTCTGTAACAAAAGTTCAGTTGTGTTCTTTCTTTCGGAAAATCCAATATACAAAAATCTGAATTTACAAAGCAGGCACATTCTGTGTAGAGGTAGTTGGCGGTTGATGATTTTGGTAGCGAATTCTTGGCTTTGTGAAAAGATGTCCTTTGAGAATCTTTTGTAAAGTAAGTTTTCTATGTTCTTTAAGTGACTTGGATTTTAGGAATAAATTTTTGGAATAAGTAACAGCCTATCTGGGTATTATAATGTATATAATCTACTATGTATTGTTATGAGAATCTTGGCCAAGGATTAGCAAGGATTAAGACCCCTTTGCCCCCATATAATGCTAAAATGTCAGACAAAGGAAGTCTTCCTTTATGTATACACTGTCTAGCCTTTCCCCATTACTGTGTCTTTGGTATAAAGTTTTCCCATCTCCTTCCTTGCATTGCAGCGCCTAAAGAACTCCATAGTGAAATCGAATCCCTGTGTGTGACATTTTGGTCTGTTGACATCAATGTAATTCTAAAGTCATAAACTGTAATGAAATTCACTATAGATTTATCTAGGTAAGCAAGTAAGTCTTGAAGCCAAAAATCACAGGAGTAATAGGGAAAATCATTTGATGGTGAGAAAAAGGAGCAAGGAGAAATGATGAAATCACAATCTAAAAACCAAACAAAACCCATCTACAATCTGAAAAACAGCAAGTTTTTCCCCAGGCACCAAAATCTACTCTTGCCAACATATTATTTTGAATATAATGTTTGTTTCATTTCTAAAGGGTATATTGATTTCTTTCTTTCTTTTTTGGAGAAGAAAGGAAGGAATAGAGGACGCAGAATACCTCACACATTTGTGATGGGCTGGTTATAAATGCACGTTCAGAGGCACATGACCATGATAAACTACCATCTAGGAAACTGCTTTATTTAAATGAAGTCATTTCCCTCCTGCTCCCTTACAGGGCATTGACAAATGAGTGGTGCATGAGGAAGGGAGAAGCACGTAGTGCTGATGCTCACTGTGTCATGTTGCAGGGGCTTCATCATGGAGAGGGATGCTGATGGTGATCCAGACAGCCTAACTGGCAGCCCGAACTGACTAACGGAGCCATCTGCCTGTTGGCTGACATCTGGTTTCAGAATTTATTTATAAAGAAAGGATCGTTGTAATCAAAACAGCCAGAGAGATTTTAAATGTCAGATGTACTGGGAAAGATTCACTTAGGGTGACTGACACTGTGGGAGGGATTAGCAGTTTCTCTAAATGCTTGTATGTGCACAGTGTGTTTCTCCTGTGTGTAAGTAGTACTTTAAGACAGCATGTTATAACAAGGTATTTGAAACAAACATATGTTTTGGAAGTTATGAACATTGTAAATGTAGAGGAGTATAAAACTGCTCGAACGACACATTAATAAGCCAAAATATTAATGAAACAAAATGTAAAGAGCTTGAACGTCCGTACTCCTGTCCTTGCAATAAGAGAAAAGACTGAGCAAACTGAAAATCAATGACTCTTCCTAGACCCATGGGAGAACTGAGGTGACTGGGTAAACCGCTTCCCTGAGAAATGGAGAGAGGATACCTGGAATGACAGGTTACCAGAAACCGAAGTCCAGGAGCAGAACCTCACTCCAACCCCCTATACTAGTGGGAACAGATAAGCTATAATTGATAAATTGCTGGGGGCCCAGCATGCACTGACTTTGAGAGTTAAAGACCGTGGGGCCCAGCGTTAGGGGAGCCGCCACACTTTCATGAATTTTAGTTCCAGGAGTCTCACCAGTGTCTCACCAAAATCCTACTTGTTTCTGGCAGAGGGAGGGGGAAAGTAACCATTTTGAAATATGTCCAGAACAGCCTTTTCTCTTTAACAAAAGCCTGCTCTCAAACTATTTACCAAAGCCCAGCAGACTTAGCTTTTATCGGAGTCTAACTGACCCAAGGGATGGGAAATGCCCAGCTCTTGTCCCCTTCTAGCCTTCCTGTCTCCATTAAGGGGGAAAAATAAAGCTGAGACCCACTTGTGAAGGGCACAGCCCGGTACCTAATCACACTCACCTCCTCTCACACTCACCGCCACATCAGTTAGGCTCTTGCGTGGTAACAAGGGATTACAGTGAAAAGTAATGCAAGGGTTAAAGGAGACCAAACAAGAATACTGTAGGAAATTTTAGCCTCCGGCATCTACAGTTACAGCAAACAGTAAAAACAGCTAACTCCTACTCAGATAAACAGAAAACCTCACACCAAAAGCCTGTTTACCTCAGTTCTTTTACATAATAGGTTCTGTCTAATATTTGACAAAAAATTACAAGGCATGCTAAAAGGCAGAAAGCACAGTCTGAAGAGGCAGAGCAACCCACAGGCCCAGACTCAGGCAGAGGTTTTTGAATTATCAGAGCAGTAATGTAAAGTAACTAATATTAATATGCTCGGGGTGCTCATGGAAAAAGGGGAAGCATACACGTGCTACTACAGTTCAGACTCGAGTTCGTGGCTTTCCCGTAAACATAAATTAATACCAGGCCAGGCTGCGTGTGGTGGTTCATGCCTGTAATCCCAGCACTTTGGGAGGCTGGGGCAAGAGGATTGTCTGAGCCCAGGAGTTTAAGACCAGCCTGGGCGACATGGCAAAACCCCATCTCTGCAAAAATACAGAAATTAGCTGAGCATGGTGACATGGGCCTGTAGTTGCAGCTACTCAGAAGGCGGAGGCGGGGGGATCTCTTGAGCCAGGAGGTCCAGGCTGCAGTGAGCCATGATTATGCCACTGTACTCCAGCTTGGGCAACAAAGCAAAGACCCTATCTCAGAACAAAAGGAAAAATTAATACCAGCCAAACAAATTTTTCGCAGACAAGTTTTAGTAGGCTTGCGGCTTGAGGAGCAGTCACAAGGGAGCAGCGTCCAGGAAAGGGGTCTCTGTGCTATCTCTCTGGAGGACTTCGTTCTTATCATTTTCAGGAAGTTGAGGCGGGGAAAGGAGCAACATATAGACATGTAGAGGTGGGGAACTTTTCACACCTGTGCAGTACATGGGTTATATGTCTCATTAGCCTGTTAAATCTCCACCCTTGGGTCTGATTTTTAGTATTTTAACAAGATAGGCCAGGTGCGGTGGCTCACTCCTGTAATCCCAGCACTTTGGGAGGCCAAGGCGGGAGGATCATGAGGTCAGGAGTTAGAGACCAGCCTGGCCAATATGGTGAAGCCCTGTCTCTACTAAAAGTACAAAAATTAGCCGGGCATGGTGGGCGCCTGTAGTCCCAGCTACTCAGGAGGTTGAGGCAGGAGAATCGCTTGAATCAAGGAGGTAGAGCTTGCAGTGAACCAAGATCGCACCACTGCACTCCAGTCTGGGCGACAGAGTGAGACTCCATCTCAAGAAAAAACAAACAAACAAAAAACCCCAAAAAACCCCCAACAAGATAATGAGGAAAAACTTGGTGGAAGGTCAGTGCTGGAGTCCGTCTTGTCTTTAGCTGACTGGATCTGGTCAGGTTTTTATCAGGAGTGCCAGAGTCTCACTATGTTACCAGTTGAGGGTAGTTGTCCAGATTCTTGGCATCTTAAAGAGTTGGATAAAAAGCACAAACAAAGCAAGGCAGCAAAAGCAGAGATTTATTTTAAATGAAAGTACGCTACACAGAGTGGGAGCGGGCTCCAGCAAGTGGCTCAGCCTCAGTTACAGAATTTTCTTGGGTTTAAATACCTTCTAGAGCTTTCCCATTGGCTCACTCTTTTCAAATGAAGTAGTGGCCCACGACCAGTATGATTGGTTGTGGGAGGGGAAGAGTAGGTCCGCAAGCAGTCTGATTGGTTGCAGGAGGGGACCAATGAGAGGTACTTTCATTTCCGACTGCCAGTCAGCAACTGCCATGCAGAAAAGGGCGTGGTTGAAAAGGGAGTAGCCTCTGATATCCACTCAGCATGCATTGGCCTTAGGTTCCCTGCCTCCAGACCCTATTGTCCTGTCTCAGCTTCAGCAACCTGCTAAGAAGTAACTCAAGGAGATAAATGGTTAGGTTCTTCCTTATGGTTGAGAATTCTGCTTTGTCAGCTATGTTAGGAGGGGTTGTTAAAGTAGATAGCTATCCAGACATGAGCAGGTGGAGAGGCCCCCTGTACCCTCCCAGGAATGTCAGGTGACCATCAGGTGATAATCAGGAAGTTGTTAAACTGTCTAAAATAATAATTGGTCACTACCGGTGCCAGGGAAAGGCAGTCTCCCAATAGGTAGAGGACCCCTGGACTTTTGACGAGCAGCTTCCTGATAAGATCTCAGGAGTTGGGCAAGTGGGCTCCAGCATGCACACTAAGAGGTAAAATGATGGAATTTAACTGGTATATAGCCTTCCTTTAGGAACACTCGACTGGTAAGGGAAAAAATGCCTCAAATGAACATGTGCACAACTTCAGTAAACATACTATGCATGTGGCCCCTACCAAGTGCTGGTAGGCCACTGCTTTTGCAGACAGCCCACCCCAAGGAAAAGTTAAGGGAGGAGAAATGCCAACTTCGGACCATGCCAGTGTATAAAACCCCAAGTCAAGGGTGAGACAGTGCTCATGGATCTCTCAAGTTGCCTACTTGACCCTCTTCCACGTGTCCTTTACTTCCTTCTGTTCCTGCTCTAAAACTTAATAAACTCTCACTCCTTTCTAAAAGTTGCTGTGGTCTGTCACTCTGCCTTATGCCCCTTGGCAGAATTCTTTCTTCCGAGGAGGAAAGAATCGAGTTGCTGCAGATCTGTATGGAATAGTTGCTGGTAACGGGAAGCTTTCTGTTACCTGACCTGGATCAGCTTAAAGGGAGGCAAGAAGGTAGGGGTGGGAAATTCCTAAGCAGGAAAGCATTCAAGATGTGGCCAGACTGCTTCTAACAACCTATACTTAGATGTGGGAACAAAGAAATGACTGAAAGTTGGGATTTATAATTAGAAGGGAAACAAGACTGCAAAAGTTTGGAAAATTTGCACTCTACCCATGTGGGAAAGAAAGAAAAAGGAAGTGCTTTCCTGAAGATGTTCTTTAGAACACACAATGCTTGGGATAATGCCACTTGATAAATAGATCCCAAGGTCAAGTTGGTGCAGAAAAAGCAAATGTCCATCGTGACTCTAAAAAGGAGAAGAGTCCATGGGTTTCCAGAAGGTTTGGGCAACGTTTCACTTGAGCGTCTGGAGAAACTGGGCGCACCTTGGGAAACACCTTTCCAGTGTTCCAGTGGCATGGATGCTCCCTGGCTGGTCTAACAGATGGATCTCCCTGAAGATCTGCTGCTCTCCAGAGAGATCAACACAAGCTAGAAGCAGCTGGAGGGAGGGGATGCAGAAGTGTTAATGATGGGAGGAGGCCACAAACAGAGTAAGAGGAGCTGTCCAGAGGACTGAGGTTCACCTCTGCTGACTGCCCATCCATTAGTTCTGTGCTGGGGACCAAGCCCTTCAGCTCCCCAAGTGCCAGCTTTCTGCTGTGGCTGAAAAGCACCTGCTTCTTTCCTCCTTTGCATTCTTTGGACCTCTTAAGGTGGTACTGTGACTTGTATGAATTTTAACATCAACATTTATTTTCATAGCTGTAATATTGGTGGGAGAAAGTAGGAATTTTTGATAGGGAGAGGAGAAGTTAGAAAATAATTGATGTATTTTGGTACCTCAAGCCTTGAGAAAATGATGCTTTCTGAGACTTTCGTTTTCAGTGTCAGAGGCAGTTTGTTAGTTCATTTAAGCAGCTATAATGGCAGCAGGATAATATGAGTGACTTTTGAACAACAGAAATTTATCTCTCGCAGTTCCAGAGGCTGAGAAGTTCAACACCAAGGCACCAGGAGATTAGGTGTCTGGTGAGGGCTCATTTCTCGTAGATGGCACCTTCTACCTGTGCCCTCATGTGGTGGTGGTGGGGGCCAAGCTAACTCCCTGGGTCCTCTGTTACAAGAGCATTAATCTCATTCATGAGGGCTCTGCCATTTAGACCACAGCAGGAAGCTGGCTGAATTTTGTTAGAGAAAGTTACATAAGATTCATCTCTCAGCTATATTGGAAATGTCAAGGTTACCAATGAGGGCAGGTCATTTAGAAAGGATCTGACCTTCTCTTGGACATCAAAGCAATAAAAAAAGTTATGGATTTCTCCTGATTCCATAAAGCCTTTGTTCTTGGGTCACTTGTACAAAGTAATCATTGCCCCAGTTACTCTCCTGATGTCACTATGTACCTTCCAGGTGTTAATTTCAGTAAGTATTTCATTTGTGTTTTTCATGATGCTCAGACTTCTAAAATCCTATGGGTAGAAAAGGTCTTTACACATGATGGCAGATGGTGCATTGGACTTGATGTGTTCTTGCACTGTTTGTAGAAGTAGCCTTTAAGGTGGATCTGGAAGGATGGGTGGAGCTTCTGCATGAAGAGGGGAGGAAACAGTGTGAGCAGAGGGTGGAGTGTGGCCTGTGTGATGTGTTGGGGGAAGCATTCCTGTGTTTGTTTATCTTTCTCTCTTGTCATAATTTGAGTGTGGCCTCTGTGCCTTGTAGGAGACAAGGTTAGGACTGTGCAGGGGTGAAGAGGTGAGGCTGTTCAGTCAGGGACATTTGCACTAAACTTTGCTGTAATTACTTCATCCCCATTTGGTAGGTGTCTTCTATGTTTAAGTCACACCCTAGTGTCATTTTTCATCCATATAGAAATGTATCATATAAAGTGCTTGAAAGATTGTCTCTACAATCAAATCTGGTTAAATGCGGGAACCTCCAGATGCTACCCTTTCCTCCCTCATCCACTAAATCTGCCTCATATTTTGATTGCTTTTAGGAAGTCAAGTAGCCGTTTCCCAGAATCTTTAGTAAAGATTAACTAGATACTTGATCACCCGCTTTCACATGTGTGTTATGACACACACAGAGTAGAGCTATTCAAAATTTATGGTGTGGTGGGACATAAATTATATCTTACATTATTTCCAACCAGCTCTTGGTGCTAAAACCTTTTGTAGATGAGGCTGGTTTGAGGCAAGAATTGAAGGGCAGATTCATTTATTGACCACATGCTATTTGTACCTGTTATATTTTAGGTTTTGCTAGAGAATGAACAATAATGGTGACCAAAAACAAACACGTGTTTACAATCTGATGAGGCAGGCAAGCTTTCATCAAATAGTCATATAAATATAAATTTAACATGGGAAGCAACTTAAATGTCCTATAGGGAAATGATAAAACAAACTGTCATTTTGTTTTGGCTTAATGTTAGGTAGCCATTGAAATTATTTCCAAGAATTGTAAAATGATTTTAATAACACTGGATAGTTTAAAAGTTTGATAATAAAAGTACAGAGTATTATCTGTCTTTTATAAAAACAAATTCATGTTTGTCAATGTATAGAAGAGCTGGTTATGAACCCCAGTGAGCAGTGTTTATCCCTGGTGATATGATGAGGAACCACAGAGCATGTTCTCATTAAGGAGTAAGTTTTTTTTTTTTAACTAGAATGAAGGTAGATTGTTTCCATTGCCTGAATTTACAATTAAATGCATTGGCTGCTTTAAGTGAGGAACTAAAGCTTTAGCATGTATTCTTTTTCTTTCTTTGGTTTGTTTCCTTTTGGTTGTAATAGGGTGGGAGGTAAGATTAGGGTCCTGGAGGGGTCATCTTGTTGTGTGGGACCCTTGTTGTTCTGGTGTAAGCCCTCACACAGAGGGACAGTGGGGCTTGCAGAGATGTGACCTTCGGGCACTAATTCCCTTTTATTGCCTGCCTAAGCAGGATTCACCTTCCTCTATATGGTGTTTATTTTGGTTTTGATTTTGTCTGCTATTTTGAAAGACAAAAACTTGTGTTCAGAGAGAAAGCTTTAGAAGTGTTTCCAGTGAGGATTAGAGTTTGATAATTGAGTATTCCTGGACATCTGATTACCCTCTTTGTTATTGATCAATACGTGGATTGTTCTGATTAGTTTCATCATTTCACAGCGATAGCTCCCATCTTCAGTCCTTACCAAAAACAATTGTTTTACTTGAAAGCTTTCTTTTGCAAGCATCTAGTGCATTATTACTTTTATCAATTTAATAACAATTAAATCTGTGTTTCCAGGTTTTAATTTTTTTTATTAAACATCTATACATTTTGAGGGGAAAATTAAAAATAATTATTTTGGAAGTACTCATCATATACTCATAGATATAGATATTGGATATTATAGGGCATATAATTTATTTTTTATAAGATGCAAAGATTCTAGATTTTTCTCTGATCTGTAAAATGCTACCCCTCAAAAAAGTTTTTCTTTGTTTATGCTCCATAATTTATTTATTTGAAAGACCCACTGGGTCATTTAAAGTGAGAGAGCTTTGTTGGACTGAAGATAATAGTGCATAAACCTGTCTTTTATGACATCTTGGACTTAACCTTCTTTGCACAATAGAGACCCCAAGGTTTGGTCTTAGGAAGCCTGGGTTGTTCTTATGTTATGATTTGAGAGATGCTGAAAAAACCTCCTGCTGCTTTCCTTGTACCTCAGATCATACAATTAGAGACGTAGGCTTTGAAGTCTTTTTTCATTATGAGTTTCTGTTAAAATATGACAATTAGGATGTAAAGGAACTGCCATCCAGAATCTTACCAAGGTTTCTACCACCAACTGAGAGGACAGAATAGAATGACCCAGTGATGGAAGGACTCATCCCTGCTGGGCCTGAGGGAAGAGCTGGAGGGAAGCTGGCTTCCTCAAGTACTTTCCAGAGCTGATCCTGGTTCTGTAGTTGATAGAGCAGGAGTATCACCATCTTGGACAAGCACTGTCATTTTAAAATTCACCTTGATCAAAAACTGCCTGAATTCAAAGGGCATCAGCCTAATGGCTAAGGTCAGCACAACCATAAACCACAAATAACATCTTCAACCGGAAACATTCCAAACTCCTCCCCGACCAGAGACATTATAGCCCCAAGATAATCCCCTTCCAGCCGGGAAGATGCCAGCTCCCAAGATAACTTCCCCTCCTCCCAGAGACATTCCAACCTGTCATAAAACTTCTCCCTCACATGGAAACATGCCAAGCTTGTGATAGACCCCCTCACCCTAAAACCAATATATACTCTTAGTCTGTAAGAGAAAGCGCTCCTGAGTGAAATCAGCCAGAAGCCCCTCTCGGGTTTTATCTAAAGTAAACCAGTCTTTAACTGTCAAGCCGCAGTTCGTGTTTCCTTCCTCTTGTTTTAGCTCGTAGCAGTAGTGACAAACCCTATTGTATGGGGCTGTAAAATTATTTAGAAGAGAGAGGATCACGCATATGCATTTCACCTGCTTGAAGCTGCTTGGGAATTTACTTCTGGGATTTTTTTTTTTTGTTTTGCTTTATCAATTAGTTTATAATCTATTTCACCTTTCTCTTTCCTTACCTGCCAATCACTGGTCTTTTTAGGTATTGTGGTATTATTGTGGGGAAGAGACTATGATTTTTTATTTATTTATTTTTTTTACCAAGATGTTGGTTACAATTCCATCCTACTATTCTGGAAAAATGTGGATCCCCCCACCTTTCAACCATCATCCCTTTCTTTTCTCACTTATTGCTCTGCTTCTGGCAAGTTTTTGGAACATGTCAGTGAAAAAACAGTTGAGCCCTTTTGTGAGGTAAATTTCTGTTTACCAATGTGTGAACAGTACACATACTCCAAGCATAAATATACAGTAAACTGTGTATAGACAGTGTTTGAAGAAACCCAGCTCTTTACTACCACAACTTGATGAAATGAACAATGAACTCGAGCCTTTCCAGACTTGACTGGTAGCCCCTGAGTCTTAGTCCCCTTCTAGGAAGAAGTGCACCAAGGTCACTGTGTACTTCACCCCGTGCAGGGAGGGAGAGTCACAGGGCTCTCCACCAAGAAGAGATCCTATCTCTCCTCTGTCTTATCCCTGCCTCCTGAGAGCATCATGTTGAGAGACGTGCCATCCCTGCCACAGGAAGGATTTTGTTAGCAAGCTCTGGCAAACACATCTGGTTTCTTGTACATCTATGTACCTCATGGTGGCAGATTTTGAGAAACTTCACCTTTTATCAAAAAAGGCTTTCAGTGTTTGAAAAGTTCCTTTTTGGTTTTGTTCAGTCTTTTTTTAGTTAGGAAAGAATGGCTGAACATTGCTTGGCTACTCCAGAGATGCACGACATAGCAGCTGCTTCTGGATCCCTCACCCCCTTGTAAGCTGGGAGCTCTGGTGGGTGCTTCTCAAATATACTTTTCTTTTCCTGAGTCAAAGGGGAGAGGAACTGCTGACATCGTGGGAGCCAGAGCACCTGAAGCAAATCTATTTCCAGCTTGAATAGTGCAGGTAAGGAAATTGACAGAGCCACGCATCACTGATTTTGCTTCCTGGTGCTAAATGCACCTAGTGGGCATGCTGAGTACTGCCCCCTCCTGCCATCCAGTGGCAGCAGGGACTGGCATGGTTCCCAGTACTTTGCTGCCTGGGCTGCTTGCCTGTGCAGGGGCCAGTTTCAGCTTTGTGCAGCCTCCAAGCTTCAAGCACAAAGGATCACTCAGTCGCTGAAGAGCAGAAGCCACAAGCACCTCTAGTAGTTTATTGTAGGGCCCAGTAATCTTCCTACAGCTCAAGCGGCAGGCTCCTAAACAAGTATCCGGTAGAATTACTTGTACTCATTATCAAGCTAGCCATGAAAAAATGGTCTACTTGTTTATGAATATGCCTCAATTTATCCTTTTTGATGAAAATTTTAAATGATTTTTTTCTATTATTAAGTTTCATAAGGAAGCATGAAGGAGAAATTACCAAATATTTGCAGTACATATGATGGATAAATTGATAAGAAAACAATCAACACAGTAGTAGTAAAATGCCAAGGATAGGCTGTTAACAAAAAGTAAGTACCAAAGTTGAATAAAGAATTTTAAGTATCACTAATATTATAAATAAATATGAAAGCATACATTTTTAAGCATCAGATTGGCAGAGATGGAAAAAAACTCACAATATACCATGTTAGGAGGGAATTGGGAAAAGTGCCTTCTCATATATTGTTGATAGGGGCATTTACGGGGACAGTGTTTATGAGAATGTTTGGTAATGTGTGATAACAGTTTATGCACACTCAATTTCTGACATGGGAATTTCTTCTTAACTCATCCTAAGATAAGTGGACAAACCCCAAAGGAGAATGACCTAAGATGACTGAGTGCAGTGTTATTTATTCGTGCCATCAGTGGAGCCTGCTCTGCCTCCTGTTCTCTCTGATGTGTAACTCACTGGATTCAGAGCTTATGCGCAGCCCCAGGGCAAACCCAAGGTACCAGGCTAGTGACTGAAGGAACATTTCTTCTGTTCTGGATAGAACAATCACAGATTCTAGTGCAGGGGCCCTGACACTTGGTGAGCAGCATCCACTTTGTCTTTCCCCGAAGCAAATCATTAACGTCCAGCACACGGCAGTTGTGTCAGCTCTGCAGACAGAGCCTGGCCCATGTGGCTGCTGTCCCCAGGGCTCAGTGTGCCTGCTCTGAGATCCACCAGCAGGTATTTAGCCAGGGCAGGTCTGGTCTCCCGCACTGACTGGCACCAGCCAGGATTAGAGTCTGACCTGGGCTCCCTCCTGTGTCACCTTCGTGAAAGCTTCAAGTTCCAGGAGCAGCAGCCTTCTCCCTCCACCCTCTTCAGGAACACCACTGGAGCCTGGTGGCCATTTGGGTGACCCGATGCACTCACAGCAGCAGGATTTGCTCTGTCGTCATGAATGGCATCTCCATGTGCCAGTGTCATCAGATGGTCAGAGTGGGGTGTGGGGAGCATGGGGCAGTTGTGCTGTGGATTTTTTTTTCTAGAGGCAATATTTGGAATTAGAAACCTATTTACATACTCTTAGCATTAATTTACATATAATCCTCTAATAACTTCAGATAGTCTTCTATTCAACTAATTAGTGCAGCTAACCAGTGTTGTAGCCCAACTCAGCATTAAGGGCATTAAACTTGTGAATTACTGAATAGATTTGTAAAACCGTAATCATGGTAACGGTAAATCAGCTTAGGCCGCTCACAAATGCAGCTGGCAATAGCTGTTCCTTAGCCATGATTCCTTACACTGGAGTGATATCTCAATTAACAAATTCCAGGGAAATTGTGCCTTCATAACTTTTGGCTGAATTAGCCTACCCCCTAACAAAAAAGGAAGGAAAAGAAATTAACATTTATTATCTTTCATTTTATAGGCCTGTGCTAATGGTAACCGTTATTATTCTACTTTAATTCTATTATTTAATACAAAGTCTATATCATTTGTCAAATTGGTTTATGAAGAGTTGAAACATCCAGGAAAGGCTATACTATAGATTTTGTAGATTATGTGGAGCTTGCCTCATAACAGTTTGGCTGTGTCCCCACCCAAATCTCATTTCAAATTGTAGCTCCCATAATCCCCATGTGTCATGGGAGGGACCTGGTGGGAGGTAATTGAATAATGAGGGCAGGTTTTTCCTTGCTGTTCGTGTGATGGTGAATATGTCTCATGAAATCTGATGGTTTTATAAAAGGAAAGTTTACCTGCACACACTTTCTTGCCTGCCACCATGTAAGATATACCTTTGCTCCTCCTTTGCCTTCCGCCATGATTGTGAGGCCTCCCCAGCCGTGTGAGGCCATTAAACCTCTTTTTCTTTATAAATTACCCAGTCTTGGGTATGTCTTTATTAGTACTGTGAGAATAGACTAATACATTGCCCTTAGGGTTTACAGTGTACCACTGGAGCTGAGTTTATCTTTCCTTCCTTTTCTCCTTGCTTACCCTTTATCCTGGAGTGAGTTGTCTACCACCTGCCTCACTTGAGAGTAGATAGTACGGGAAAGGGGACAGCTCAGCTTGCTCTGCCCACTGACCCTGTGTTGACTTTCACTTGATGGATTCCACTGGATGTTGATACTGTCCTGCACATTATTGGAATGACATGCTGACTACTGGTGTGTACAGATGACTTTCAATACCCTTTGGGGAAATTTTACCCCTTCATAGGTTGTGCAGAGAGTAGGAAGACTGGTTGTCAAACAGTAAAAGAGTACCTGCAATTCATGTCATTCTTTGCATTCACCTTAAAATACTGATTTTAATAGATTTTTTATATCTAAATGTATATATACCTTTTGTTTTTGTTGCTGTTAAGTCGCTTATTCATTTAGAGCCTACATGTTAGCTTTGGTGTATTTTTAAGGAATTAGGAAAATAATTTTAGCCAGAGAATGCTCAGTCTCCCTCTTTGTTTACCCTTCCCCCCAAAGCACTATTGACCCTGTTGGTTGAGAATGTTGGTCTAGGAAATAATTTTATGTTCTTTATAATTTTACGGTTATGTTCTCCCATGAGTTTTAAGCATGAATGGTACAATGATAGGGGGTTTTGTTTGTGTTTTATTTTTCACACCGAGACCGTGAAATAGGCTCTCCATTGGCAGTGTCATGTCATCAAAGATGAACAGCTCGAGATTCAGGAGACCTAGGTTCTGGCTGAGCTCTGTGCCCTTGAGCTCCCATATGATGGGGGGCAATCTCTGCCTCCATTTCCTAAACTGATCCCTCTGGTCCATCATGTCTCTGACATCCACTAAGGCTACATCTTTTCATTGGTGTTACTGTGTGGTTTGAAGGATAACTGATGGCAGTGTATTTATGGTATCTTGGTGACTCCTACCTTATCCCTGTTGACTTTTAAGATTTTATGGCAAATTGAGTTAGGAATCTTTTCCTAGCAAGAACGCTTTATAAGTAAGAGGTCCTTAAAAATAAAAGAAAAAACCTAACATGTAGACTTTTTCTCTGCAGCCCCATGTTCCGGAACCTTCTGTTTTTAACCTGACTGTTAATATTGGAGTAATTTCTTATTGCAGTTTGCCCAGTTTTGTGCCAAAGAGCTCGTCTTTCGTACTTCCTCAGACATGACCTTATAAATCTTCGCTGGAGATAAAGTGGGATTAGCAGGCCTGAGCAGTTCGAGGGAGGGAAGTGTCTTATCTCTATAACTTTCCAAAGTCATCCTCTTCTGTGTGGTGGGTAAGTTCTGTGATATTAGAGTGCTGTGTTTCAGTGATAGTGTAGTCTGGTCGATTTCTAAAGTCTCTGTTTAATGTTGTTTCTATTAAAACAAAAAATGTGGCTACCAACCAACTTATAAACAAGCTCATTGGAGGCAATCCTTTTTTACTGTGAGGTAAACCATGTGATAAAATATTTTAAAGTTAACGTAGCTTATCAGTTTGTAAAACAAGTCATATGCTTTACCTTATTCAGTGTCTCCCGATGTCAGAGTGATGGTTCCAAATTATGAATTGTGATTGAGATCTGGAATGAATTCACCAGTGTTTTTCAATTGTCTTTTTGTTGTCCTGTCATAGTTGATATGCTTTCAACCTGTTTTTTGTTTGTTTGTTTGTTTTGTTTTTAATAAAACTTGTGACAACAAATGTATGAGTTAAAAAAATTTTTTTTTTATGTCAACCAATCATCCAAGTCTCTGGGCACCAACCGAGTGTTCTACAATTCAATTCAGACACTGTCTGGGGTTAGCCCAGACTGCACAGGTTAAAAACTGTCTCACAAGATTACCCACAGTAGAGGCTCCAGTTTCAAACCCCATGTTATCACTTGCAGTTTTGACCAACCGGCTATAAATTGGGGGTCCCCTTGATCATTCGCTAAAAAGTTTCCCAGAACTCAGGAAAGCACTGCACTTATATTAACAGTTTATTATAAAGAATACAACCCAGAAGGAGATACACAGGGTGAAGAGGTCTGGGTGTGATGCCTCCATGCCATCTCCCGGCACACCGTTCTCTCAGCACTTGGTTGTGTTCACCAGCCGGGATATTTTCTCAACTCTGTGGTTCAGGAGTTTGGATCGAGCTTTAATTACATAGATATGATAGATTACATCATTGGCTATTGGTCATTGCCTTAATCTCCAGCCCCTTTCCCCTTTCTGTTCGTGAGGCCCTCAGTTCTTGCTTTGATATTTCTGGAGACCTGTGTCCATCCGGAAGCTGTCTCGTGGGCCACCAAGAGTGGCATTATGAGAACAAAATGTACTCCTAGCTTCCTAGAAATTCCGCGGGATTTAGGAGTTCTCAATCGGGAATGGGACAAACACCAAATTTTAGAACACAAGCTGCTCCTATTATTCCTATCAATCAAGATACTACAAAGATTTTAGGAGCCCCTTGGGAACCTGGGACAGTGAGCAAATATATTGATTTATTATTATATCAGAGTGTTGTGTAGTGTTGTCTTCTAAATCTTATCCATCCTCACTTTTTTCTTTTGTGATTTCCCTTTCTTTGAACATCTCTGAGACCTACTTCGCCATGTAGATGTTTGCTTTTTCAGTTTTACGTCCCAAAGTAGGTTTTAAGTCCCACGAGAGAGGAGATGTAGCTTATGCTGCTTCTGTGCTGGTGGCTCCATTCAGCTCAGTGTTATGTATCCCCAGAGGAAGCTGTGTTTCTTATGCTGGCTCCACGGGTACCCCAGGAACATCGAGGGTACTGTGTGGGGTGTTGCCTCCTATATGGTATAGGCTAGGAGAATAACTGTAGCTCATCTTCATGGAGTTTTAATCTCACTCAAAGCTTTGGAGGAAATTAAAATGAATGCAGGAATATTATGGAGTAGCAAATGATTCACAAACAGGTGGCATCAATGAAATTTTATGTTCATTGACAGATACCTTTGGATTATGCGTGTTTCCCCAGACATGTATTCGTTCACTCTTCTCTAATGGGGTAGTTAAATTTGAGAAGTCAGAATATGTATGTATTTGAGTGTGTAGTTTGTAAATTCTACAGGAGTGAATGTTACTGTAGTAGACATTAATTCAGTAATTTTTGGCTGGGTGGAGTGGGTCATGCCTGTAATCCTAGCACTTTGGGAGGCGTAAGCAGGAGGATTGCTTGAACTCAGGAGTTCTAGAGCAGCCTGGGCAACATGGTAAAACCCCGTCTCCAAAAAAGTCCCAAAAATTAGCCGGGTGTGGTGGTATGGTCTGTAGTCACAGCTACTTGGGGAGCTGAAGCTTGAGAATTGTTTGGGCCCAGGAGGTCGAGGGTGCAGTGAGTCAAGATCACATCTGGGTGACAGAGTAAAACTCTTTCAAAAAAAAAAATTGGTTGATGGTCTTATTCTACGTATATATTTTTTGAGTCTTATTTCTACAATGTTTTCAGTATTTTACTTAGATGGGCTTTAACAGAATGAATTTTCTCTTTTATTTTGCTTGGCTGTCTTAATCATGGCCTTCTTCATGTTAATGTTACCTCATTCAAAGAGTTTTTGCCTGACTAATGAGTTGTAGTTTTAAAGTGCTATGTATTTAGATATTCATAATGAGAGATTAACCAGAGCCACGGATCATATCTCTGGGAGCGTTCACATGTCCCATGTCCAGCCTGCCAAACTATACCCCTTAGGATTCCCTGGCCACAGGGAAGAGCTTGAATAACAGTGTTCTGGTGGCTGGGATTTTCTCCTGTCTGATCACATAAGTTAATTTACCTGGTGTCTTGTTCACATTTGTCTCTAGTTCCCCTGGTGCTATTATTGCCAATAGTGAAATAACAAAGGTTTGATATGAGGATGGACATGTGTAAGGGAGAGCTGGGGATTAGCCAGCCCAGTTTTACCTCAGCTGGTATCGTTACTGGGTCAGAGTGGGGTTGAGTCTGAAAGGCAGAGCGAGGTCAACATTGACAGAATTGAACTAAAAACAACGTGTGGGAAATAATTCAGCATTATCAAAGTGAATTTCAGAGAGCATTAGCTGCTTCTTGGGGCCTGGGGTCACACCTCTATAGTGACTGGTCTTAGAGAGAGGGCTTTAGCCCTGAACCTACTGCCCTACTCTGAACCTATTACCCAACATTGCTGAGGTACTTTATGATCTCCAAGAGAACTTGAATGAGGATATGTGCATGGTTTAGTGAATTGGCTCCAATTTCCTGAGCCCTAATGTGCCATGGCACAGCTGCTGTAGTAGTCACTGTAAATACATTATTTCATTGAGTTTTCACAGAAAGTCAATGAAGTAGATATTCCTGATCCCCTTTAGTTTCAGACAGGAAACGAAATCCCTGAGAGGTCACATGATTTGCCCAGGCCTCAGGTTAAATTTGGGAAGTACCAGCGCTGAGATTCAGGCTAAGGACTGTGTAACTTTAGAGACATGCTGTCATCTTGCTCCAGTGATAGACACTGAGCACCCAGTGTGCAGCAAGCAGTGGGTCGTGTGCTGGAAATGTAAAGAAGAATGAAGCCACCCACTTTGCAGGGGCATAGCACATCATCTTCAGCAGAATGCTAAGGAGGTTCCAAAATGACTTAATTGAAAGCACTGCATAAATGCATGACATTAGGCTGGCAATAGTTTCCTGCTAATATATGAAGTGCTAAGAATCAATAGAAAGAAGTATATAGTTATAAAAAAGAAATGAGCAGAGCCATAGAAAGGCTAATGGAAAGCATGGAATGTTAAGAAACTAGCAGATTTATTTATGTGAAGTTGGGAAGATGCTACTCTAGCAGTTTTTGGCTGATTTTGATGATTGATATTATACCTAAAGTAGCTGAGTTACTCCGATTAACATCACTTGTTTTATTTAAAACCATGCTAACTCAGAGAACCTTACTTTTTTTTTTTTTTCTTTTTTTTGAGACGGAGTCTCGCTGTGTCTCCCAGGCTGGAGTGCAGTGGCGTGATCTCGGCTCACTGCAAGCTCCGCCTCCCGGGTTCACGCCATTCTCCCGCCTCAGCCTCCCGAGTAGCTGAGACTACAGGCGCCCGCCACCACGCCCGGCTAGTTTTTTTGTATTTTTAGTAGAGACGGGGTTTCACCCTGTTAGCCAGGATAGTCTCGATCTCCTGACCTCATGATCCACCCGCCTCGGCCTCCCAAAGTGCTGGGATTACAGGCTTGAGCCACCGCGCCCGGCGAGAATCTTACTTTTAATACACCTGAAGGTATTTACCTATTTATGTTGGATGTAAGATGTTACAGAGTCAGAGGAAACAAATAAAACAAGGGCAATGTTAGGTGGTTTCAACACCAATCGTCTGTATATTGCATATGATATTGTGCCCAAGGGGTTAGTGATGATGTGTGCAGGGCACGTAGGGCAAATGCTTTCATGGGCGGGTGATGAGAATCAAGACAAGGATGAACCGCATTAAAAAGGTAATGGCTCAGTATTAAGTCGTAGAGAAGAGTGGATACTGAACATTGGTTTTTATTGAGCAAAATAAGTTATTCTTAGTTGACCCAGCTCTTAGGTTTATAGACCAAATCAAGAATGTTATACTAATATTGATTTTCTTATATGATCTTTTGAATTTAATCCATAATACTTTTTCTTGGCATTGGTAACCTCTAAAGTGTACCATTCTGCTTTCTGAATCGCCTTGACATTTTTCATCACCAAATACTTTTTTACTGTTTTAATGGAGTTACGGCAATGAAATTAGAAAACTAAAAGATTTTGGGAACAGTCAATAATTAAGCAATACTGTTTATTTTGTCTTACTTGAAATAGATGGACAGGGAGGAGAAGGAGACTTGTGTCTCTCATGGCCCTCTAGCTTCATACCTATCCCATTTCATCTGCGTAGCCTTGATGACCATTTTGCAGATAAGGACATTGTGATTTTTTAAGAGGTTGAATGAATTTGCTAGTTACGACGCAGTCAGAATTTGAGCCCAGGACTGTTTCTTTCAAAACCCCTTTCTTTTGCTGGAGTGTGCTGCTGCTTGCAGTTTGAAATGACTGAACTGTAATGACCAGCTAGATTATGAAACACGAAGTGGGAAAGTTGTGGTTATTTTCTGACTTACTTATTTTGAGCAATGCTATCATATTAAGTAGATATTTTATACAGTTTAGACATGTCTGAGGAACCTCTTACCTTGCTGGGCAATGAGGATGTATTCACCTTCAGCAGAGGCAAGTGTCTTTCTGAACTGGTGGTGGCTGAGTATAGTTGAGTTTCCTGCACTTTAAAAACTGTACTCTGGCCAGTGTTTTGATTCTCTTGTTTGACTGGCCTGTTTGTATTTTGAGCAGTCCCTAGCCAGGTGTTAGACCTATAGCTTACCATATAATTCTCTATTGACTTGAGCTCTGCCGTTGTGCACTTTGTACGTACATCATCTACCATCTACTGCATCATCCCTGTTTGCTTTGGGCTCTCCCAGTATGATTCATCATTAAATATCCAGTTGGAACCTCAGCCTCTTCCAGGAATGTCTCCTCTGGCATCCTCTACATTTGCTGTTCTTTCTCCTAAGCCTCCAAGGGACTTGATGCCTGTCCTCTTGTTAATCACATGCTCTTTTAGAAATGTATTTATGTTTCCCTATGAATATGGTGGCCCTCTGGCTTCATACATTTTAAAATGTTTGTGGCCAGGGATTATGATTTAAACAACAGTATTTTGGAAAGTAGGACATTTTTTTAAAGTCCTCTCACATTATCACTTAGTGTACAGTAACTATTGTAGTAAAACTACTTGGCAGTATAGCAGTAAAATAGTTTAATCACAGTGGTACAAAGGGTGCGGGGAGTATGGCACTTGTACGTTGTTGATGGGAGTCCTAACTGGCGCACTCCCTCTTAGGAGATCCATTTGGCCCTATCTGTTAAAATATAAAACACACAAACCATTTGACTAGCAAGTCAGCTTCAGAAATTTATTCTAAAAATGCTAGCATGTGTATGAAAAGATGCAAGTATTTCCATTATAGAGTTACTGATTGTAGCAAAATATTGGAAACAAATGTTTATCAGTAAGGAAACAGCTAAGTAAACCTGGGCTTTTATATGACAGAATACTGGGCACCATTGAAAAGAATGAGGTAGATCGCTATGCACTACTGTACTGCTGTGAGAAGTCACCAGTATTAATTCTTATCGGACAAGAAGAGGTGCGGAGCAGTTTGCTCGTGTTTGTTTGAGAATCAAGTCTGGCGGAAGATGGGTATGTGTACTTATACATACAAGATGATGTAAAGTGTGAAATATTTAATAGTTTTGGGGCTTTAGTTACCAAATTATGATTTTATTCTCCTCTGAAATATTTCCCCATTTGTCTTTAACATAAAATGATAAATCGCTTAATATCAGGAAAACAATCCAAAAATATTATCTCTCCAGGAATAAAAATATTATTCTGTGAAAATGTGTAGTCTTGACCTATGAGCCATGTTTATCTTAGGGCAGTGTGGAACAGCTGCTTCCCAGCTCCATATGTAGGCAAGCCCTGTTTTGAGAAGCAAAGCTTTCTATTTATAAATTAAGGTTGGGATCTGATACTGCTTTTTGATGGTTTCTGTGATAGTTTGGTGATTTAAGTTGATGAAACTGAATATGGCTTCTAAGGCATGTCACCATCTCTTGACATTTGACCTGCAAGAGCATTAGTTCCTTGACACGCGTATGACCGTACTCTAGAAAGGTGTTGTCTGAATTCCTACTTCCAAATCAGTCTCCTCACTTCAGGATTTTCATTACTTTAAGTGACTCTTGTATTTGCAAAGCCCATATCCATTTCAGTTCTGCTCCCATCTGATCCTTTGTGATCTGTTTAACAGCCCTGGCCTGAAAGAGGAACAAACAGAGAGGGGAAATGAGAATAAGAAATGAGTAAGTGTCAGGGAGGGACCCAGAGTTAACTGTACAGGTGCTTTATGTTGATGTTTCTTCTTCAGTGTTGAAAGCTTACTATATGGATGAACGTTTTTTCATCTTTGTATTTTGCACTTACATATTGATTTTTTTTTTTTTACCAAAATTGAAATGCAGAATTGATTTGATTAATTAGACTTGTCATTCAGATAGAAACTGTTCCAAGCTCTTTTTTTTTGGAACAGATCTTCTTAGGTGAATATTAACATGTTATTGAACAATTAGCAATTAGTTGTAATGTAAATCAGTTTTCTGTAATACTTTATCACTGCTGTTTGGTGAAATCAAGTTTTATTGGATGATTCAGTGTGTAAGAGTGGCATAAATGAGTTTTTCACTATTATTGGAGATTTAAGTTTTTGGAGTAATTATGTGACTAGTAATCAAAAGGTATAAAACATTTAGCCAAGTGGAAAGTGAAAAATTGTTAACATTTGATATGTAAACATAGGCCTCATTTTAATTTAGTCATATTGTCAAGTAGCAGGACAGTATGTGTAGTAGATAGTGATACTTGTGTTTTTAATTCCATTCTTTTTGTACTTCTGAGTTATTTTGCTTTGTTTAGAGGAGAAGAGAGAGGAATAGATTTTATTGTCAAGCCTGTGTTGAATCTGAGGTGCCTCCCCATTTGCCCACTGTCTTTCTGGTGCACACTCAGAGGAGCAGTGGACCTGTTTCTTCAGCACAGAGCTCTCTTAAGACTTAATAGGAAAATTTGCAGAGGTATAAATGTAGTGGAACTGTTAATTCTCAGCTTTTTTTTTCCTATTGTGTTTTAGTTTTGTTTTTCAGATACTGAAAGTATCTGACAGATAAACAGACTGAAAGGTAAGCTTGGTTTTTGGTAAAAACACTCAGAAAGGAGAAAATAAAAAACACCTTAGTTCTAAATATAACACTTCAGGGTTATAAAATAAGACAGCCTTTTTTTCTGGAAGAACAGAGACGTGGCAATCTGATGGATTTTAAAAGTCTCGGTGACTTTATTTTATACCCATGTAACTAGAAGTTATGAGTCTTTTCAAAGTGTTTCTAAAACCAAAGACTTTTCTTTACATATGTGGATCTCATGAACCTATGGTCAGATAACCTATTTTCAAAAGTTCAGATTTTTTAAAATTTATTTTTATTTGTATTTTTTAAATTTTAAAAATTGTGGGTACATATTAGGTGTGTATATTTATGGGGTACATGAGATATTTTGACACAGGCACGCAGTGTGAAATAATCACATCATGGAGAACGGGGCATCCATCCCTCAAACATTTATCCTTGAGTTACAAACAGTCCAGTTACACCCTTTATTTTAAAACGTACGGTTGTTACTGACTGTATTCACCTGATTGTGCTATCAAATAGTAGGTCTTCTTCATTCTTTCTATTTTTTCAGATTAGTTTTGAAAGAAAATATCTGCATGTGTTTCCTCATTCACTGCAGATATTTCCCACAATTGCTTTTTCAGCCTTGCAAGTTTTTGATGTTTGTAAACATCAGAAGTTTTCAATTTTCATGTGGTCAAATGTATGTATCTTTCATTTGGTTTTGTATACTTCTTTTAAATTTCTTTTGTAAAATAGTCATTCCTCACACAAAATCAGTTAAAGAATTACCAGTATTTTTTGTTTGTTTCTCTTTTTAAACAGGTAATAAAACCCTGTACATTCTATTTTGGCATGTGACAGGAAGTAAATATCACTTTTTTTTTTTTACCCAAATAGTTTTTCAGCACTGTTTTGTATATAATTTATTCCTTCTACATTGGTTTATGAGATTTTATGTGTGTGTGTGTGTGTGTGTATGTGTATAAATATATATATAGAGAGAGAGACTGAGAGGGAACTAATATATCAGAGTTTGTTTGCTGTGTCAAGTCTTATGTTAGTTTTCATTATTGTTGCTCTATTTTTTAAAATAATAGATAATAATAAAATTTAAGGAATTTAAAAAAAAATTCCTGGGTCCTGTCAATTGTTTAATCTTTCCAACGAACTTGGGAATCATTTTCACAAGTCGCTCCCCTTGTTTTCCTCTTTCTTCTGCAGACCTTTTCACTGTGAATTCCAGGACAATAATTTGGGTAGAGCGGCATTGTATACTATTCAATCTTCATATACAAGGAGTATCTCCCTTTTAAATTCCAAATTTCTTTCATGGTTTCTTATAAAGTTTTGTGACTTGTTTCACATAGGCCTCTTTATATATTTGTTACTGTAAAGGATGTTTTTCATTATATCTTTATTTACTGTTGGTAATTGCTGGGATTTAAGCTGTTGATTTTTCAAAATTGTACGTTAATTCCCTTCACCACGCTTTTATTTGTTCTAATAGTTCATGAGTTGATTCACTTGAGCATTTTGGATGTTCCATTGTGTTGTGGCCAAAAACGTATCTCAGTTTCTTCCTTCTAGTAGTCACATTCCATTAGTGCCCATCTAATTAATGTTCTTACATTGGCTGAAGTCCTATACATTTTAGAAATGATGGACTGTAAATTGCCTATTCACTGTTTGGAGTGATTTTGTAACTAATTCATCCAGAGACCACAGATTACTGTGAAGAAAGGCTTCTGGGAAAGCATCAAGTTCATGTGGTAATGACCAATGACATCTTTTCATATTTTTGGTAGAACAATTAGAATTTTAGGGAAAATCTATTAAAATAGTAGCTTTGAAAACTTAAGGCAGATTTTAAAATACCTTTTTCTGTTTCTGGTGATATTGAAACTTGGTGATATTGAGAGATATAGAAACTTGGTGATACTGAGTTTCTATTTCTGGTGATATAGAAACTTGGTGATATTGAGACAGAGACACTTAGAATAAAAAAAAGATGAGTTCACTGATTCAAAAGTAAAACCCAACTTTTATGGATGATTGTTTTAATAGACCTGTAGATTATATGGAATAAAATAGTTCGGATTTTTTCACAAGGTTCAGGTAGAGTTATCTTTTAAAAAAATTATTCATGTGACTTTCCTACTAACTTGCTCTCACGATGTGCTGTTTTTAATTTCCTGAATTGTGTACTGTGCTTTTGTTTTTACCGAAGCTGCAAACATCTATCTGTTTGCTCTCTGGGTGTGTTTTCGTCTCCCTTTCTGTACTTTTTCTTGGATGCAGACTTTTTGTCTTTCTTTTCTCCTCAGCAATCTTTTGCATAGTCTTTCAAATGCCCCACAGTCCTGAGTAGAATTCATATGGAACACGGCCTTGTCCAGGTCGTCCTGACCGCAGTGACTTTCCTCATGCTCTTTCCTCTGCTCTAAAATGCTCTCCCTTTTCCCTGCCCACCCAACCCACCTGCACGGAAGTTTACCTCTTTGATAGAGCGCTCTGATTATCTCAGGTATGAGTTCTTGGATTTGCAGGGCACTTCTTGGCATTCTCTATGGCATTTAATACTCTGTAGCTTGCATTCTGTGTATTTGAGACATGTTTAGAGTTTGGCACAGTGTTTTCATGGCTATATCACCTTCTCTGTGAATCTTCAGTGCTTAGCATCACCCTTGTTTGTTGAATAAGTGAGCGAAGGGCTGCTGTACTTTGGTGCTCAGTGCCTTGGAACATGCAGTTTTCTTGTGATTTTTCTATACAGTCCCCAGATTTATTAGCCTTCCCTCAATATACTGTTATTTTCAATAATATATTAATGACTGTCAAGATACGTACAGGTATATGCTTTTTGTTTTTATTGGGTGTCATATGTGGCTATTGGTAAAAATGAGTTGAAACTAAAGTTTATATTTTTATATGGCTTTTTTCATTTCAAACATTTTAAAAAATTAAAAACACACCAAAAGGATCAGAAAAAATACAAGATGACAAAAATACAACTGTGACCAAAGCCAGGACTTTGTGTCCAGTGGCATGGCTAGCCTACTCTGTCAGTATTTTATGTCCTCTAATGAAAAATACTGTGCTAGTGCCAATGTGTAATGTTTTAGACACTGTCATGTAACTGGGAAAGTTCTGTCTCAGTAACAAACAATTTTGCCTAGCAAATATTCCTAATTGGCTCAAAGATAACTATATTTTAAAATCATGTTTAATATCAGTGATAATGTCAAAAATGAAATCCGGGCAAGTTAGCAAATTTTTTGTTTATTGTGCATACCAAAAATTCACAAACCAGAAGACCTCTTTTTTTTTTTTTTTTTTTTTGAGACAGGGTCTCACCTTTTCAGCCAGGTTGGAGTGCAGTGGTAGAAACACAACTTATTGCAGCCTTGACCTCCTGGGCTCAAGTGATCCTCCCGCCTCAGCTAGCAGTAGCTGGGACACAGGTACATGCCACCTTGCCTGGCTAATTTTTATATTTTTATATTTTTTGTAGAGATGATGTCTCGCTGTGTTGCCCAAGCTGGTCTCAAACTCCCGAGCTCAAGCCATCCACCCAACTCGACCTTCCACAGTGGTAGGATTACAGGCATGAGCCATGGCACCTAGCCAAACCAGGAGTCTTGACTCACAGAAGCTTGGCTCACAGCAACTTATAAAGCATAAATGAAGAAGTACATTAATCTCTGTTGCTATTATTATAATCTTCCATTCCTTTCAGGGCAAGCAGAGCTGTAAAAGCTTATTTGCTTGTAGATGGTTGGTTCCCTTTTATCATGCTGACAAGGACAGAGAGCTTAAGTTTCGTTTATGGCCAGAGCCAGCATTTTAGAGAAGTCAGGATAGCTTACCTTTCTCTTACGTGGCTATGGGTGGTTGGCCTAAGGATATGCCCACACTGTGGCCTCCATTTGATTTTTCTTTAACAATAACAATATTAATAACAACCAAATACTGACTGAGTTCTTGTTAGGTGCCTTTCACATCTACTTATCACAGTGACCCAGAACTGATGTTGAGTCTGCTTTGCTATGCGTTTGCTATGCAATGATGAGGCCATACTTTGTGATAAGGTAGCAACCAGTCACCTGTAACATGTTTTTCCACATGGCCTTGCTCTGTCCAATACCCTACATGTCCAGGAAGCAGGCTTTGTTACATGACTTGGAGCATCGGCATGTGTTCAGAAGGATGCGTGCGTATACCCTGGAAATAGCTCAAGTTTATTGATTATTTATTAGGTCAAGTAGAAAATTCTATCTAAAGTCTACTCTTGGTGAAAGATTAATCCTACTGTGTTTTCCTTCCTAAGGTCTCAGAATACTTTTATAAGAATAATCACTTTTTTTCTCTGATCTTAGTGTAAGTACATGAGCCCATAAAGTTTTTCCTTAAAAATCAATCAGAATTTTCTGTTTTTTTTTTTTTAAATAATCATTTTTAGCCTACATTTTCTTAATATTAGGAATGGTTAGAGCACCAACAGTGCCATAGGTGATAAAAAATAAATGCAAAGATGTAAGTAGGTCTCAGGAAATGGCTACATTAAGGTCTCCCCTTCTTTCAGTAGGAACTCTGGGAGCTCCCTGTTGTTTCTGGTCAAGGCTAAGCCATCTTCTGCCCTCCTGCCTGGGTGCTGTTGTGGTTGTCAATGAATTGGCTGTTGTGGGGAGGAGGAGCCATCTGCCTGGGGGCTTGGCAGGGAACAGAAGACACAAAATGGATGAGGAAATATTTTTATTGACTCAGTTTCATATGCACACGTTTTTTTACTTTCCTTTGCCTGCTCTGTGGCCATGGGGAGAGATTTTTTTTTTTTCCCTCTGTGAGAGCAGTTGTTTTGAGAAAACTGTGAGAAGCTTTTCCTGGGAGACAGTGGGTGGGGTTTGACAGCTCCCCCTTCAGTCATCAGTGTACCAGCTGCTCTTGACCTGCCTACACTGCAAAACATCAGTAGGTCCCTAATCATCTATATATTTGTGATACTTTTGTATGGTTCTGATTTTCCACTCTTATTTCTGTTTCCCTACTTGGGACTCTGTTTTTATTTTTTATCATAACTTTATTATTTTATTATATTTTATTTATTTATTTTTTGAGACAGAGTCTCGCTCTGTCGCCCAGGCTGGAGTGCAGTGGTGTGATCTCGGCTCACTACAACCTCCATCTCCCAGGTTCAAGCGATTCTCCTGCCTCAGCCTCCCGAGTGGCTGGGATTAAAGGATCCCACCATCAAACCCGGCTACTTTTTGTATTTTTAGTAGAGATGGGGTTCTACCATGTTGGCCAGGCTGGTCTTGAACTCTGACCTCAGGCGATCCACCCGCCTTGGCCTCCCAAAGTGCTAGGATTAAAGGTGTGAGTCACTGCATCTGGCTAATTTTTTATCGTAACTATATATTCTGCTGTAAGCTGATTTTAATTATTCGATTTAAGAGGAAGGTTAAAAAAAAAAACAAAAAAAACCAATTCCAGTTCTTACCTGAGCTGACAAAAATGAGATAGGTAAAATAAGCCGGTTCAAATTACATTGAAAGTAAGAAAACTCAGTTTCTTTGTAAGGATCTGAATAGCCCAAGTAGAATCACATGATCATATTTTAAAGCATCTTAAAGATCATAAAGATTAATTTGGTCATCTTGTAGAAGAGGGAACTGAGACCTAGAAAGCAACTTAAAGCTTATAATGCTAGCTATTTATGTGTTCTCCACAACTTGACAATGTGACTTTCATGCAATCAGCACTTTCAAATATTAAAAGATAGATATCCTCAAACTACCTTTTCTAGGCCTAATTGGGACTTCTATGCATCAGCTGATGAACAGTTCTACTACTTCGTTACAGTCAAGCACAATAGTCAACAGTTGTACTTTGCTAAGCAGTGTTTATTTGCATAACTATTTGAATACTGTGGTGCATTTATTTATATTAGTTCCTAAAAATGAACAGAAATGGTAAAATATAAGTGCTGATACTAACAGCCAGACAACTGACACAATTAAGTGACTCATGGTCAACTAGACCAGTTATAGAATATAAGGTGAACTAGGCCAGTTACAGAATATAAGTTAATCCCAGCACTTTGGGAGGCTGAGGTGGGCGGATCACCTGAGGTTGGGAGTTCGAGACCAGCCTGACCAAAATGGAGAAACCCTGTCTGTATTAAAAATACAAAATTAGCCAGGCTTGATGGTGCATACCTGTAATCCCAGCTATTTGGGAGGCTGAGGCAGGAGAATTGCTTGAACCCGGGAGGCAGAGGTTGCGATGAGCCGAGATCGCGCCATTGCATTGCCTTCCAGCCTGGGCAACAAGAGCAAAACTCCATCTGAAAAAAAAAAAAAAAAAAAAAAAAATAAGCTGATCCACTCAGTGCACAAAGAGGCGAAAATTAAACATATCCCAAATTCCAAGACTACAATGTCCAAGTGATAGGGGGAAGTGAGAGAGAATTGAGAAAAGATCACTAAAATATGAAATGAAAATTATTATCAGAATATTCTGGGAACTCCAATACTGGGAAAGAGTTCATGGGTCCATTCACTAGGTATCCAGCTTACTACAGACTCGTCATCAACAGAAGGTAGCTGGTGCCTTACAAGAAAACAGACAAGACCTCATTAAAATCTACATCACTCATTTCTGCCCTAATCTATATGAAATGACCATTGATATCTCCTTACAGTTAATAATGGTAGTAATAATTTATTTTACCGATTAGAGATGGTACTACTGCTGACAAAACTGTTGTTTATTACTGTAGACAAAACTGTACATTTCATTTATTTATCTATTTATTTATTTAGAGATGGAATTTCACTCTTGTTGCCCAGGCTGGAGTGCAAAGGTGCGATCTTGGCTCACTGCAACCTTTGCCTCCTGTGTTCAAGCGATTCTCCTGTCTCAGCCTCCCTACTAGTTGGGATTACAGGTGCACGCCACCACACCCAGCTAATTTTTGTATTTTTAGTAGAGATAGTGTTTCATCATATTGGTCAGGCTGGTCTCGAACTCCTGACCTCAAGTGTTCCGCCTGCTTTGGCCTCCAAAAGTACTGGGATCGCTGGCATGAGCCACTGCACCCAGCCTACATTTCAGTTATTCTTGATGTGTTTTAAAAGTGCGCATTCCTTAACAGTTGGATATAAAAATATACATTTTATAACTAGAAATTTTAGACATTTTTAGTTCTCTGGAACATGTAAACCCAGTGTTGAACTTCTGTACATTAAGTTTTTATCACCTTTTCCAGGAATGTATGGTGAATGAAAGTGGAGGAGGAGCTGGTATGACATGGGTCCTGTCTGGGGGTTCTCCTGTGGGAGGGAGGGGACCTTTGCCTTGGTAGCTGTCTACTGTACTAATATTCATGCCTCTCTGCCCGGGTCTGTGGTGTCAGTTTTACTACTTCAGAATTTCAGAAATGAAGTTTACCTCCCCAGTCCCTTTAAAAGATAAAAATAAACTAGCTCAAATTCTAGCCACAGCTGTAAGTGGTCCTTGTGTGTGGCAATGGCTAAGAATGGACACTGCCTGCTTCTCAGGTGTCCTCTGTCTTTGCTCTGAGCTGCGTGACAGCTGTGCCTTCCGTGCTTCTCTTCGGAGGCTTGTTTCTGGGTATGTGTTCACCTCAATGGATGCTTAGATTTTAGTTTACCAAACGACACAGAAGTCACTGCATTTGATGTGGTGACCTAAGAGCAAGTGGCCTCCAGGTCCAGTTTATCAAAGTCAGAAGCTGCGATTCAGGAAAGCCACTGCAGCTGTTTCCAGTAGAGAGGCTGGCTGAGGCAAGGACCTCATTCCCTGTGGGCGTATCTGCTTGCTAATACCATTGTTGCATGGGAATGGGTTCCTGGAGATGGAGGCGCGCAGGCCCAGAGAGGAAGTGACAGGGATTTGTAACAGATCACACTGACCCGAAGGAAGGCCCTGACGTAGATATGTCCCCTTTTCCCATTCAGAGTAGTTGCTGCTGCTTGTCTTTGTGTCTTGGATAATCCATGTTGTCGTCTTCAGTATACTGTACCCCCCTAATCTGCTGGGCTGAAAGGTCAAGTGCAGGCAACTGAACCTTTACTGACCTTGAGTGGTTTAGGGAGGAGGCAGCGTGTTATGGAAGCCTCTCCTTGAAGTCTTTGTCTGTGTGAAAGGACACATTGCACCAACTGATAAAATCTGCTCCACTAACCAGAGGCAGTGAAGTGAGAGTGAGCTCGCTTGGCTGGGATAACTGACATTTATCTGTCAACCAAATTCAGTGGAAAAAAGAATGGGCATTGGAGTTAGATCTGGATTTCCGATGCTTGCCAGTCCCGCTTCTTCTCTATGTAACCACAGTGCTTCATTTTCTCTTTCTCTTTTTTTTTTTTGAGAGGGGGTCTTGCTCTGTTACCCAGACTGGAGTGCAGTGGCATGATCTCAAGCTTGCTGCAACCTCCACCTCCCGGGTTCAAGCAGTTCTCCTGCCTCAGCCACCCAATTAACTGGGAATACAGGTGCGTGACACCACACCTGACTAATTTTTTTTGTTTTTAGTAGAGACGGGGTTTTACCATGTTGGTCAGGCTGGTCTCAAACTCGTGACCTCAAGTGATCCACCCACCTTGGCCTCCCAAAGTGCTGGGATTACAGACGTGAGCCACCACGCCTGACCAATGTGTTCCCTTTCTATAATGTAATATTGATCTTTAGTTATGATGATGACTAGATGAAACAATGTATGTGAAGTGCCTGGTTGGTGAGGTTACTGTTTGAATTTTGTGTTTGAGAATAGCTCACAATTAAATGCTGGGAAGTGGCACAGGAAAGTGGCTTGAACTTTAAGAATGTTCCCTTTCCTCCGTTCTCCCATTTTACCCTGAGATTTTCCATTTGTGTTAATTATCTCCACAGCTCCTATTAGGTTATACAGTAGAATCTGAATTTCAAATAAATGTCAAAATCAGAAAATAGGCCTATAATCTTTCACAGGCAGTTATGAAGAGAATGGACTTTGTTTCTGAAGCATTTTGTCCTGTGAAGCACAGACCTTATTTTTCAAATGCCTTGTCACCAGAAACCGTGAGCAAGTCTCATTAAAAGACTCTTGAGGAGTCCTGGGGATGGTGGCAGGATATGGCGGTGTGGAAGAGCAGGCCTGGATCAGCAGTGCTTATGGACCGGGGCGTCCTGCCACCTCACCCTGACTACCAGGGACATGCAGTCACCCAGAAGTCTCTTCCCTCGCAGGACCAAGCTTTCTCATCCATAAGGTCAAGATATTAAACCAGCTGATCCTTAAGGTTCTTTCCTGAGTTCCATGTCTTTGGGCATACATATGAAAAACCACTCTGCATATCAACCATTCTTGAAGAATACATGAGTACATTTTTATTCACTGATGCCCATAGTACTTGGGTGGATAAAATTCATCATCACCTCCAGCAGTGATTTTCTGTGTATTTGGGTTTCGTTGCATCATTGGAGTCATGAAAATTATTTTATATGAAGGGCCAGTTTGTAAAATAAATAAAGTAGAATTGCTGTGGTTTCATCAGGGACTGAACCCTAAGTTCCTGTTTCACTTTCACTCCCTGAGCATCTGCTGAGATATCCATAGAGCCCCAGGATTTGAAAATTAGACATTCAGGGTTAGATCCATGCTCCTGAGTGTACTATTGTATTCTTGATCCAATCCTGTGCCTACTTTTCCCACCAACATTTTATTATGAAAATTTTCAAGCATACAGGAAAAGTTGAAAAAATTTTACAGTTAAACTTCATATAGCCACCACCTCGATTCTACAATTTACATATTAACTGTACTTGCTTTATAGTCACATATTCATCTGTGTATCCCTGTATCCTCCACCAATTCTTTTTTTTTTTTTTGACAGGTTTCAAATATGTTGCGAATTCCCCTTAGATGTAGATAACGATAACTAATTAGCTGGAGTTCAACATTTATATATAATTCTTTTTTAGAGTAAAATTTCCATACAGTGAACTTCACAGACCTTGGTTATACCATTCAGTAGGTTCTTTTTTTTTGAGATGGAGCCTCGTTTTGTCACCCAGGCTGGAAAACAGTGATAGGATCTTGGCACACTGAAACCTCTGTCTTCCAGGTTCAAGTGATTCTCCTGGCTCAGCCTACCGAGTAACTGGGATTACAGGCGCCCACCACCACACCTGGCTAATTTTTGTGTTTTTAGTAGAGATGAGGTTTTGCCATGTTGACCCAGCTGGTCTTGAACTCCTGACCTCAGGTGATCCTCCCACCTTGGCACCCCAAAATGTGGGGATTACAGGTGTGAGCCAGCACATTAAGTTCTGAGAAAAGTATGTATCTTTGCAATTTAAACTTTCTGTCAAGATACTAATCATCCCTTTTACCCCAAGAAGTCCTCTCATGCCCCTTTCTGGTCAGTCTTCATTCACACCATCTAGAGTAGGTATTGTTCTGATTTTTTTCCAACCAAAAAAGTTGTTTTATCTGTTATATAGTTTCCATATATATATGATATATATATATATAAAAAAATATATTCTTTGTGTGTGGTTTCCTTCATTTATCAAATGTTTTTGAGATTCATCCCCGTTGTGTATACAGTAGTTTGTGTGTGTGTGAGTGTGTAATCCATTTTAGGAATGTACCACTGTTTACCCTTCTGTTGATGGATATCTGGACTGCATCCATTTTGAGGCTGTTATGAATACAGCTGCAGTGAATGTACAACTCTTTTTCTTCTGAGTGGTTTTTCCTGGTTAAATACCTAGGATTAGAATTGCTGAATCATATGGTAGGTGTATGTTTAGCTTTGTAAAGCATTGCCAGCCCTTTTTCTGAAGAGCCTGTACCATTTTACAACATCACCAACAAACTGAGAGTTCTGCCTGTTCCACATCTTCGTTGACATTTGGTGTTTTCAGTCGTTAAATTTAGTTTCTTTCCTGGAACAACAACAACAACAGTAATAATGATGGTGATAACTAATGGTGGTATTCCACTGGCTTTTATTTGCTTTCCCTGGTGACTAATGATGTCAAGCACTTTTTCATGTCTTTATCCGCTTTTTTGTATCTTCTCTGGTAAAGTGTTTGTTCAAATCTTTTGTTGATTTGTTTTTAACTGAGCTATTTGTCTTTTGATTATTGAGTTGTAGGAATTCTTCATATATCCAGCTGTCAGTTTGTATCATATTCTTTGCCAGTCTTTGGCTTCCCTGTTCATTTTCCTAAAGATGTCTTTTGAGGAATGTAAGATTTTAATTTTCAAAAAAATCCATTCTCTACATATTTTCTTTCATCATTATTGCTTTCTGTATTCTAAAAAACCTTTGTCCACTCCAAGGTATGAAAGTATTCTCATATATTTTATTGTACAAGCTGCACATTTAGTCACTAGTCTTTACGTTTAGGTCTTTGCTATGTCTTGAATGGATGTATGTGTGTGCTGTGAGATAGGAGCTCTGCCTTCTTCTGGCCACTCCTTCAACATAATCTCTGCTGCCATTACCCTGGCTGACTGGCCATTTCCCAAATATATATACACTCATGTCTGTGTACTTGTATGTTGTGTTATTGGCTCACTTACTTACTTATTTTATTTTATTTATTTATTTATTTTTTGAGATGGAGTTTCGCACTGTGGCCCAGGCTGGAGTACGGTGGTGTAATCTCGGCTCACTGCAACCTCCATCACGTGATTCTCCTGCCTCAGCCTCCCAAATAGCTGGGAATACAGGCGCACACCACCAGAGCCGGTGGATTTTTTTGTATTTTTAGTAGAGACACGGTTTCACCATGTTGGCCAGACTGGTCTCCAACTCCTGACCTCGTGATCTGCCTGCCTTGACCTCCCAAAGTGCTGGGATTACAAGCATGAGCCACTGCACCTGGCCCACTTCTTTATTTATTGATTGCTTATTATGTGCTAGCAGCTAGGATAGGTATTAAGTATGTAGTATTAAATAAAACATAAGTAATCTGTGCCACTGTGGTTCTTGTTGTGTAGTAAGGATAGACATTAAACAAATAAACACGAATGCTCTTCTATGAATATCTGGTGAAGTTCCTTTTATCCTTTAAAACTCAATTTTTACAGTATTTGAAGACAAATAAATGTAATCTACCATTATCAGCAGGCTAAAGAAGAAAAATCGTATCAATTGATACAGAAAAAGCATGTAGAAAAATTCAATACTCATAAAAATAAAAACTCTCAGCCAGATGCGGTGGCTCACGCCTGTAATCCCAGCACTTTGGAAGGCCGAGGCGGGTGGATCACAATGTCAGGAGATCGAGACCATCCTGGCTAACATGGTGAAACCCCGTCTCTACTAAAAATGCAAAGCAAAATTAACCAGGCGTGGTGGTGGGCGCCTGTAGTCCCAGCTACTGGGGAGGCTGAGGCAGGAGAATGGCGTGAACCCGGGAGGTGGAGCTTTCAGTGAGCCGAGACTGCGCCACTGCACTCCAGCCTGGGTGACGGAGCGAGACTCTGTCTCAACAACAACAACAACAAAAAACAAAACAAAACAAACAAAAAAAACCCTCTCAACACACTACAGATCTCTATCTGTTTTCAACTTGATAAAGAACATTTATAAAAATCTTAAGTTAACCTCATATTTAATGGTGAAAGACTGAATGCTTTCCCTCTAAGACTGGGAAAACAACAAAGATGTCTGCTTTTGCCACTCTTCTTGACATCATACTAGAAGTTCTAGCCACTGCAATAAGGCAAGAAAAATAAAAGATATTCAGATTAGAAAGGAAGAAAGAAAACTATGTCTGTTTTCAGATGATATAATTGTCTACATAGAAAATCCAAAGTAGTCTATCAAAAATAAAACATAACACCCTCCTTAAACTAATAAGTGAGTTCTGCAAGGTTTCAGGATATAAGATCAACACATGAAAATCTGTGAGATTTCTTTACATTGGCAATGAATATGTGGAAACCAAAATTCCAAACAGAATATCATTTACAATCACTCTCAAGGAAATGAAATACATAGGTATATATTTAACAAAACATATTGGGTCTGTATGCTGAAGATGACAAAAACTTGATTTTTGACAAAGGACCCAAATAAATGGAGAAACATATTGTGCTCACAGACTGGAAAACTCAACATGCTAATGATGTCAGTTGTCCCTAATTGACTTGTAGGTTTAATTCAATTCATATGAAAATATCAGCAAAGTTTTTTTTTCTTGAAAGCATCCTCGATGAAACAGTGAAAATGATTAAACTTTCAAAATTTCAACCCTTGAGTACTTTTTAGAAATGTATATAAATATTTCAGTAAACTTTGTATTTTAGAGCAGGTTTTGGTTTACAGAAACATTGGGAAGATAATACAGAGAGTTTCCATATATCCTACACCCTTTCTCTTTCACTAATGTCTTAAACTAGCATGGTACACTTGGTGCAGTTAAGGAACCACTATTGTTACATTATTAACCAAATCCACACTTCATTCAGATTTTCTTATTTTTCACCTAATACCCTTTTTCCGTTCCAGGATACTACCTTACATTTAGTCAGTAATCTTTCCCTGACTGTGACTGTTACACTTTCCTTGTTTCTGATGACTTTGACAATTTAAAGGAGTACCTGTCAGGTGTTTAGAAGAATGTCTGTCAGTTGGATCTTTCTGATGTTTTTCTCATTTTTAGACTGGAGTTTTATATATATATATATATATATATATATATATTTTTTTTTTTTTTTTTTTTGAAGGATTACAGTTGTAAAGGGCCATTATTTTCATCACAGCGTACATGGGTTCATTACCATCAACAAAGCTTATTACTGTAGATGTTGACCTTGATCACCTGGCAGTGTAGTGTTTGTCAGATTTCTCCATTGTACAGTTACTCTTCCCCCACCCCTACCTTTTCTTTACTATTCTCTTTGGAATCAGCAAGATTCGTTCGTTTGTTCTTTCTTTCTTTCCTGAGACTACATGGTGTGCACCACCATGCCTGGTGAATTTTTTTTTTTTGTAGAGTCGGGGTCTCACTATGTTGCCCAGGCTGATCTCAAACTCCTAGTCTCAAGCATTCCTCCTGCCTCAGCCTCCCAAAGTGCTGGGGTTATAGGAATGAGCTGCTGTGCCCAGCCCCAGCAAGATTTTTTTATACACAAGCTGTTTTTAAGTTTTGTTTGGAAAGACATGTTTCTAGAGTAACTAAAATTTTAAAAAAGAATAGTCAGTAGGATCACTTTACCTGATATTCATATCTGCTATAGCTATAGTAAGTAAGGCATTGTGGCATTTGTGAAAGGTTAGACACAGAGAGCAGTGGAACAGAATAGAGAATCCAGAAGTAGATCACCACAAATAATGCGCAATTTATTTTTGACAAAAGTCTGAAAGCATTTCAGTGGAGAAAGGCTACCCTCTTCAGAAAATGGTCCTGGAACATTTGGACATCCTTAGGAAAAACAGTGTACTTTGACCTACACCTCACAGTTTGTGTAAAAAAGTAGCCGAAAATGGATCATGTATATATATCAATACCATTGCTATTGTGTCAATATCCTGGTTGTGATATTGTACTTTAGTGTTGCCAGATGTTATCATGGGGAGAAATTGGGTAAAGAGTCTGTGGAATTGCTCTGTATTATTTAATTACAACTGCATGTTAATTTATAGTTATGTTCAAATGAAAAGTTTAATTAAAAAAATCCCCTTCAAAGCTAATTCCTCTGGAGAGCTGGGGTGTCTTCCAGCTTGTTGTGTGTTTGCTCATTTAGTCATTTACATACTCATCATTTAGTAAGTTGTTACTTTCTGCCAAATTCACTGATAGGTTCTGAAAATTCAAAAAATGAGTACATGTCTAGATATAAATATTTGAGATTCAGAGCCATATGGGTGGTAGGATATTACCCCAGGAAGAATATATAATTTCAGAGAGCATCAAGGCAATACTCGTTTCTCTGTATTGCATTTATTCCACAGAGCTGCCTCTACCAGCCTGTTAACTGGAGCATAGGGCCATTATTTGTTCATCTTCAGATACCAGCTACCTGCCTTTGTGGCTGGTGTATATAAGCAATTGTATGCAAATATGGTGAATGATTGGTTTAATACATGAATATATGCTTTTACTTTTTATGAGAGCAGTGAGCCATTTGACCAAAGAGACTGGACAGGGAGATATAAAACTAATTTTTCTTTTTTTTAATAGATTGCAGGAGCATATCTTTTCACAGTATGGTGACAACTGAACCCAAAATTTAGCAAACCCAGAAAATCCAGTCTTCAAAACACATATTTGTGATATATTTCTTGTAATAGCTTATGGAAGATTTTCAGATGTTCTTTGATAGACTATTGACAGAGATTAACTGATCCCCCCTACAGCAAACTACATTTCTTATTTTCCTCGATTACAGAAGCTCAGTGCATAAAAGCAGGGTGGAGGAAATCAGATGGATTGCCATAATCTCGTAAGCCACTATTAACTTCTTTATGAACTCTTCTGGTATGTTTTTAATAGCATAAGACACACCTACATACATAGAAAATAAAGATGGTGTTATGAGATGTGTGTAATTTTTAGCTGCTTTATCTATATTGTGACCGTTGCCCAATGTCAAAAAACAATCTTCATTCACACGTCACACATACTTTATTGCACAAGCCCCTTAGTGTTGGACAGTCAAGTTGTTTCTCATTAGGAATAATAACTGTTTCTTGTTCTGCCATATTGTGTTAGGGGCAGTACACTTTTGCTATCTCTATGGAAAGATGCCATCATGTCTACTAGAGTAAACCTCTGGAAATAGAAATTTGAAAACAGCTTATCCCCGCCCTTCATTTATATCAGGCTTGTTCAGCCCATGGCCTGTGGGCCGCATGTGGCCCAGGATAGCTTTGAATGTGGCTCAACACAAATTCATAAACTTCCTTAAAACATTGAGTATTTTTTTGTGATTTTTTTTTTTTAATTTTTAGTTAATCCGCTATCATTAGTGTTAGTGTATTTTATGTGTGGCCAAAGATAATTCTTCTGATGTGGCCCAAGGAAGCCAAAAGATTGGACACCCCTGATTTATATGATAGGTGATCCACTGTCATGATGTTCTTTGAAGGTCACTTTGATTTCTGGGAGGGAGCCTTAAAAAAAAAAAAATGCTTCCTAACCAGAAGATGAGCATTGATATTTTTCTGAAATCCTTTTTTTGTTTTTTTTTTTTTTTTGAAACGGAGTCTTCCTCTGTCGCCCAGGCTGGAGTGCAGTGGCGCGATCTCAGCTCACTGCAAGCTCCGCCTCCAGGGTTTACGCCATTGTCCTGCCTCAGCCTCCCGAGTAGCTGGGACTACAGGTGCCCGCCACCTCGCCTGGCTAGTTTTCTGTATTTTTTTAGTAGAGAGTGAGTTTCACCGTGTTAGCCAGGATGGTCTCGATCTCCTGACCTTGTGATCCGCCCGTCTCGGCCTCCCAAAGTGCTAGGATTACAGGCGTGAGCCACCGCGCCCGGTCTCTGAAATCTTAAACTCTAACTTGAAGAACGTCATGTCCACTCTGCTCAGGTGTTTGGCTTGCCACTATGTCAGTGCCTCATGCTGGTGCTTTCTTTGTGTGAAGGAAGATGCAGTGGGTCGGTCATTAGCACTAGGTGAGCAGGAAGGGAGAAAGGAAGGCCTGAGGCTTTGTCCTCAGTTACCTCCAGTCAGCACTGCTTCTGCAGAGAAGACCAGCTCTGGGCCGTGGTTTCCTTATCTAGGAAATGCCCTCTGGTTGTTCTAACTCATCTCTCAGTTTCCTCTAAGTGCAAATTTTACGTTTCTTTTGAGATGTAAATACTTGCTTGACTAGCCTTGAGAGCTTTCCTTCCTTCTGTCCTCCCTCCTTCCCTTCCTCCCTTCTTCCTGGATTAGTTTTTATTTTTATTTTAACTGACACATAATTGTACATATGTATGTGGTACAGTGAGATGTCTTGATACATATACATTGTGTAATGATTAAATCAGGGTATTTAACACTTCTGTCATCTCACACATTCATTCGTTCTTTGTAGTGAAAACATTCAAAATCCCTTCTTCTAGATATTTGGAAATCATACCATAGAATATTGTTAACTATAATCACCCTTCTGCACAGAACTTCTGCGCACCAGAACTTACTTTTCCTGTCTGTGACCCTGTACATGGGTCACATTTCCCTTCTACGCATTTCCCTTCTACAGCCTCTGCTATACACTGTTCTACTCTTGACTTCTGTGAAATCACCTTCTTTAGCTCCTGCATGAGTGAGATCATGTGATTTTTGTCTTTCTGTGTCTGACTCATTTCGTTTAACATAATGTGCTATAGATTCATCTATGTTGCTGTAAATGACAATTTAATTATTTTTTATGGCTGAACAGTATTCCATTGTGTATATATACCACATTTTCCTTATTCAGTTATCTGTTGATAGATACTTGGGTTGATTCCATTTCTTGGCTATTGTGAGTAGTGCTGCAACAAACATGGGAGTGCAGATATGTCTTTGACACACTGATTTCATTTCTTCTGGGTGCATACTCCATAGTGGGACTGCTGGATCATATAGAAGTCCTATTTTTAGTTTTTTGAGGAAGCTCCATACCGTTTTCCATAGTGGCTGTACTAATTTGCATTCCCACCAACAGTGTATAAGCATTCCTCTTCCTCTGCATCCTTGCCAGGATTTATTTTTTGTAGCCATTCTAACCGGGGCAAGGTGATGTCTCATGATGTCTCATTGTGGTTTTGATTTGCATTTCCCTGATGATTTATGATGTTGAACAGTTTTTCATACATCTGTTGGCCATTTGTATGTCTTCAGATTTTTTACCTGTGTTTAAATTGTAATGTTTGTGTGTGTGTGTGGTTTTTTTTAAGTGATTTCTTGTAACAGTGGTCACAGACATATATTCTGGTCTAAGTGATAAAATCTTTTTTTAATGTTTTTTTCTAATCTTACTATGTTAATATCTCCATCTCATCTAGAGATTAGTTTTCTCTCCATGTCATCCTCTGGAGCATAGCCCAGGACTGAGAATTCAAAGCCTCTAAGGATAAAACATGGCCATTTCAATCCTCTTACACTAAAACCAGACACCATATTCTCTAGGTCTTTACCCAATTTCATTGAAACTACTTAACATTCAGTTCTCATGAGCTTAATTATTTTGCTTCCCAGATAGCTTACAACAGCATGAAAGCCTCTTAGACTCAGAGAGGATGGAGGAGCTGAGTACTATTATTATAATAGCAGTAGAGGATCTGCTGACCAGCTGAAATCAAAGGGGTAAAAATGAAAACACTAACAACTATTCTATTGCACAGAATGCAGATTTTCCTAAAGAATTACTATGGTCATTGCAAAAAGCTTAGAATATATTTATACCCTCTGTTTAATAGTACAGTAACATTTCAGTGGATTTCTATGCTAGCGGTTTTCAAGCCATAGCTGGCATGAGAATCACCCTAAAGGGTTATTAGGGTACAGACGGATGTGCCCTGCCCCAAAGTTCCTATTTTTTGGGTCTAGGGTAGGGCTTGAGAATCTAACATCTTCTCTGGTGATGTCGATGTTGCTGGTCTTAGGACTATACTTTGAGAACTACTGTTGTATTCAAAATTATTTTAAGTGTTATTTAAAATAAGAAGTTTAAATTTCCTGGGAAAAATAACGTGTATGTAAAGCTTAGTCCTTACTACGTAATTATTTTTAAAATATTTTCATTTTGTATCCTACTTCCTGTGGCTCCCACCTCCTTTGGTGTGAATTGAGAGTCATGGGATTCTTTGCCTTTAAATAATTCTCTGTGTGATTCCCCCACCATGGGAATCTGCCCTTGGTTTCCTCAATTTAGAGAGACTGTAAATATATGTGATTTTTCCATTTTTGAATTTACTTCTATTTTCATATTTTTTATTTTATTTTGCTTCCCTTTCCTGTTTGAACCCAAAGGATAATTTTACTTTTTTTAAGTTTTTTTTTTTTTTTTTTGAGACAGAGTCTCACTGTGTCACCCAGGCATGATCTCAACTCACTGCAACCTCCGCCTGCTGGGTTCAAGCAGTTCTCCTGCCTCAGCCTCCTGAGTAGCTGGGATGACAGGTGCGTGCCACCATGCCTGGCTAATTTTTTTGTATTTTTAGTAGAGATGGAGTTTCACCATGCTGGCCAGGCTGGTCTTGATCTCCTGAACTTGTGATTCACCCGCCTTTGCCTCCCAAAGTGCTGGGATTACAGGCGTGAGCCACTGTGCCCAGCCTTTTTAGATTTTTAATGCTGTTTTCTGAGCAGTGGTCATAATATTCATATACACACACACACACACACACGGACACACATGCACACACACAGTATAACATGCAAAAAGTTAGAAGGTCATATGGTAAAACATAAATTTCTTTCCCTGCTCTCTCCCAGCCACATCATTGTCTTCCTTGGAGACACCTACTATTATCAATTTCTTGATATACACTCAATCCAGTATTATTCATGAATTCCGTGCTTGTGAATTTGCCTGCTCTCTAAAATCTGTTTGTAACCTCAAAATCAGCACTTGAGGCGCTTTCATGGGCATTTGCAGAGATGTGCACAACAGGGGGAATAAATCTGACTTGCCTGAGACGCATGTTCCTAGCTGAGGTGGAACACGGTGATGTTCTGCCTTGTTCAGCTCTCAAACTGTAAACAAGTGTCCTTTTCATGGTCTATGTAGTGTCACATTTCACACTTTTTTGTGCTGTTTGTTGTGATTTTGCTGTTTAAAAGTGGTGAGACTGGGCCGGGCGCTGTGGCTTATGCCTATAATCGCAGCAGTTTGGGAGGCCGAGGTGGGAGGATCACTTGAGGCCAGGAGTTCGAGACCAGCCTGGCCAATGTGTGAAACCTCACCTCTACTAAGAATACAAAAAGTTAGCCGGGTGTGGTGGTGCACGCCTGTAATCCCGGCTACTCAGGAGGGTGAGGCACAAGAATCGCTTGAACCTGGGAGGTAGAGGGTTGCAGTGAGCTGAGATCGTGCCATTGTACTCCAGCTTGGGCGACAGAACGAGACTCTGTCAAATGATAGATAGATAGATTAGATAGATTAGACAGATAGACCTGACCAAAGTGCTGTATAGTGTCTCTAAGTACAGGAAGGCTGTGATATGCCTTACAGAGAAAACATGTATGTTAAGAGCTTCATTTAGATATGAGTTATAATGCTATTATAGGCTGTGAGTGCAATGTTAATGAGTCAATAATATGTATTAAATGTTTTAAACAGAAACACACATAAGACAAGACTATGTATTGATTAGTTGACAAAAACGTGACCAGAGGCTCGCAGGAAACCAACTGTATATTTCCCCTTGGAGCAGTGCTTCACTGTTTGCTAATTCAGTGGTCATAGCAACTTTATAGACTATGCTGCAGATAAGAAGAATGGATGGCATATGTATTATTTCTTATATGCTTTGCAGTTTCAACTAAATGATTTCACGTATTGCTAATCCTTACAACAGACCTACAAAGGTTATAGAGAAGTGGAGGGCTGTGTGTGTGTGTGTGTGTGTGTGTATATATATATATATATATTTTTTTTTTTTTAAATGGGAATTTTAGCAGAGAGCACAGTATGATGGGGCTGTTTGGGGTTAATGGAACTCTGATATGTAGGCCTGAATTCTACTCTTCTAGCAGTCTTGCCACTATGTTCAGGATATGACTTACCATGCATAGAACAGCCTACTCTGAATTATAAAATAAAAAGTTGTTTGATGTCCATCTTTTCGAAGGACTTGCTAAATGAACTTCAGTGCTGTGCTTTAGTTTTTCAACTACTTTGTCACTAGATCCACTATGGAGAGAAAATGGAGCTTTGGAAATGTCACTGTGAGGTAAATAAATGGTATCTTTTCTTAGCTAAACAATGATTTGGAAATTTATAACATAAATGTTCATAATGGGTTTACTCCGTTTGATTTGGAGAAACATTCCTTTTAAAGACAGACATATTGTCCAAAACATTGTCTGAAGCAACCTGAGGACATACTGTCCCTGTCCTCAAGTTGCTTAAGATCTGACAGATGGACTAGCATCCTAACTGGTAAGTTTAGTGAGTGTTTTGTGTGCCACGAGTGAGGTGTGTACAGAAGACAATTGGGAAGAGAGAAGAGATGGCTCAGTTCTCCCCGAGGAGAGCATATAGGATAAATTATGGTTTGCATAGAGGTAAAACATTTCTGGAATTATAGATCATGTTAGTGGGAAGATGCGTTTTGACTTAAAAATAAATTTTATCAAGAACTTACTAGGACTCCATCTATTGAAAAATGCAAGGTAGGCTAATATTCCTTAGGAGAGGGCAGGCAATGGAAATAGCAGGGGTGGACTGGAACCAGGTAGGAGTCAGGTGAACCTGGTTTGAATCCTGGTGCCGCCACTTAGGTACTTTTGGTCAGTTGGCATGATTTTCACAGATTAATGTTTGTCTTTCATAGTGGTGTTATGAGAATTAAAAGAAAGAAGTAATAAAAGGCTTCAGAGAGAAGATGATGCTCCTTTACCATTTGTAGGTAGAGAAATATTTCAGGCTGTTAGACTCTACTTACTAATTGTGAGTGTGAAGACTGACGAAACCTTTGTGTAATTGCTGCACTACAGTCGAGCAAGGAGTTTATGTGCATTGACTTCATTTAGAGACTCTTATAAATAATCAGTTTATTTAGAATATTTAGGAGAGAAGAATTTTTAACCTGGAGGCTATTTCTTCTGTAGCACAGTAATGTTTTCAATTGCTTAAAATAGTTTTTAATATGCAGTGTAGAGAGGTGATTTAAAAAAAAACTTTAATTTTACTTGCCATAACTGTTCTGCTTGCTAAATTGTTTGTGGGGGAAAACTTGATTCTTTTTCATTAGCTGAATATTTTTAATTTTAAAACTGTTATATATATGTACATAGTAAGATTATTATAAAATTCTTTTAAATGCTGAATATCATGGATAATTAATTATGCCAACATTCCTGAAATATGGAATATGTAGAACTATAGTTTGGTTAATACCATTTTTTAAAAACAAAAATAAATGATTTTGTTGAGATGCTAAAAAACATGAGGGGCGATTTAGATATTTTTGTGTGTGAGAGAGAGAGAAAGCGAGAGTATGTATTGTGCTTTTTCTATTTATTGAGAGGAATTTTTTTCCCTGCTATGTTTCAGAAAGCATTTGTACAAGTGGATATTGGTAACGTGAACTTAATTTTAACTGAATATATTTTTAAAAGTTAAAAACAATAGCAAAAGAAGGATTGGGAATCACTACAATTCCAAATACAATGACATCTTTAGATGCTTATCTTCAGATTAATTTTGTAGTGTCTTTGGTCTGTAGTCATTCTCTTATGTATTCATTTAATTACAGATTTTAACCTTTTGACTTAGGATAGCAAAACAGATTTCTTTTGGAACTAAGTACTATGATTTGTGTCTAAAAAAAAAAAACTTTTAAAAGTTGTATTTTTCCATTTGTTTTTGTCACAAGATATGTTTCTCACGAGTATGGAAGTTTCCAGTGCGACAGAACACCTTCAAATCTCTCATTCTTGAACATATGGCATTTATTAGCAAAGAATAGTATTGATAGTCATTTCTCAACTGAATTACAGTGATGAAAATATATCTTTCTTTCTTTTTTTTTTTTTTTTTTGAGATGGAGGCTTGCTCTGTCACCCAGGCTGGAGTGCAGTGGCGCAATCTCAGTTCACTGCAACCTCTGCCTTCCGGGTTCAAGCTATTCTTCTGCCTCAGCCTCCCCAGTAGCTGGAATTACAGGTGCGTGCGACTGTGCCCGGCTCATTTTTATATTTTTAGTACAGGCGGGGTTTTGCCCTGTTGGCCAGGCTGTTCTCAAACTCCTCACCTCAAGGTGATCCACCCACCTAGGCCTCCCAAAGTGCTGGCATTACAGGCTTGAGGCATTGTGCCTGGCCAGGATATCTCTTCTTAATGGGGAAGATGGCATTGTATATTGAGATAATAATTGTTTTAGAATTGCTTCCCTCACTACTTTTTTTCCCCATTAGACTAAATTTTTTAAAAAGACATTGTCTGCACAAAAGGTAGCTATTACAAAAAAGACTGAAGTGTCAAAGGATTTCTTGGGCTCTCTGATCCGTATGCCCTGGCACTGTCTCTCTTAAGGCTTGCCCTCCTTGTGCAGTTGCCAAGTGCTTGCATAATTGTCTTGACAAATGGCATACTCATTAATATTGTGTTGGGCCTTTGCCAACCCATGGAAGCCATGTGCCCCGGGCAGTGAAATCCAGTGCCAAGCTCTTGCTGATGGTTGTAAACCATGCCTTAAATACATTGTTGAGACCAATGATAGATAAGTAAATAGTCATTTGACCTAAAAATACTTATATTTATCCATGGAAGCCAAGTGCATTTGTGAATGGTAAGGGGCTGCTGGGGTTCTGAGCTGTAGACACTCTCGTGTGAGGGAGCTGCATCTTCCTCCCTTGAGGGCTCCTCTTTTGTGACTTACTAGCTCCAGAATCAATCAGAAAAACAGGCCCTGATGAACCATCACAGAAAACAGGTTATCTGCTTCTTCAAGGCTGTTAAAGTGCCCAGTCTAGAAGCAGTGTCATTGTATCAGGGTCTGCAGTCATTTCTAGAACACCAAATTCTCTGAAAATTAATATTTGAGTCTAAATGGATGAAACTCAAGAAAAGGGTGTGAGATGCTCTCATTACAACTGTATAGTAACATTTTCTCCTAGGCATTTCGTGTCACTTCAAATTAATGATTTCAAAATGCACTGTTCATTTGGCCTTATATTGGTTGAATGGTACTATGCAACTCGCTTTTCTTAAGCTCACTGGAAACAATTGTAGCAGTGTGGTATGAGAGCCATTCATTCATTTTTTTTCATTCATTCATTCATGGAAGAAGCACTTTCTTTGGGCACTTACTTCCTGTGCCTGACCATCTTATAGAAACAATCAAATGAATGGCTCCTGCCCTCAAAGTCTTATTTTCTAGTGGGAGAGGTACACATGTCTGCAGGTAAGTACTGCCTGGGTCATTTGGCATGAAAAATGTATTTCCATTTTAAATATCCAGCTTATTTATAATGATTTCAACAAAGCTATTGGGAGATAGGTTTCCCCAGTGCCCAGTTAGTTCCAGAATTTGTAGACCCAGCATGTTCTGTTCTTCTACACATCCAAGCTGGCTTCCTGGTGATTTTATTATTTGCGTATTACACAAAGTCCCTCTAAGAATAACCCCCAAGTATTCTCCAAGGTAGATATCTAGACAATGTGTGACCTTGTCCCTGATAATTGATTTCATTTGCATGTGAACTTTAAAAAATTTTTATCCTCCCTCTCAGAAAGAAGGTCTGGATAGGGTAACCGGGATCAGGAGCTGAGCTTGTACAGTTTAAAATTTATCATGTTATGTTAGTAGAAGGAGAATGTTCTGAATTTAGAAAAATTCATGCCAGTATTCAAGACATTTTTAGCAAAACAGACAAGATCAGGCTAGAGAATGCTTATATTACCTGAACCAACTAAGAGCACAGTTGAAACTTGGTCAGATAGGACAATGGTTTTAAAGTTTAATTTAAAATAGAATGAATGTCTATTTAGAATATTTGGAAATATTAATACATAAAATAGAAAATAAGTACTAGGGATAATTACTATGAAATCTTCCGGCTAGTTCTTCTCATGGTTTCTAAATATCATATGCATGTGTTTATAGGTAGATATATATTTATAGAGTTAAGATCATACCATACATATAATTTTATATCCTATTTATCACTTTATATAGTTATATCATCAAAACTCTTTGCAACCATTATATTTAATGACTGCATAATATTTTATTTTATGGTTCTCCGGTAATTTGCTTAATCATTCCCTTGTTGTGGGACATTTATGTGATGTATATATTTTTTTCTATTATAAATAATACTGTAATGAAACTTCTTTGTGTTTAACTTCTGTCTTCATTTACATTATTTCCTCGTGATAAGTTCCTAGAAGGGTAATTACCCTGTCAAAGGGTATGAACAGTTTTAAGTCTCTTGATAGTGCTGAATTGCTTTCTAGAAATGTTGCGCCAATAACACCCTCGTGAGTAATATAGGAAATGGCCTGCTTATAGCCCTTCTCTTTTTGTTCATACTAGTCAGCAGGAACCAAAGCATTCTCTTGACTTGCCTTTCTATCAGTAAAAGTGAATGGAATTTGGCCATTTTCCCACCGTTATTTAGTAAAATAAAATGTGTAACTGTGTTGACTGAACCAAGCTTCATTTTTTCTTGATAGAAATTGTGTGAGTATTGCATCTGGTGGTTGTGGATTGTGCTTGCACACTTTTGTATAGTGGTGACCGTATATGGGTTATGCTTGCTCACCATTGGCTATTTCCCTTAAGCTAATAATGCTTTAGGAAAATGATCAGTCCAGTACAATTTGCATGCTGCTTAATGTTTTCTTTACACAGAAGAATGAGGGAGGTTGAAAGGACTGTTGAAACCATTATAAAACTCATTCATTCTAACAACAAACATTTATTCAGTATTTTACTAGTTGTTGTCACTGTGCCGCTTTATAGTGATAAAGAAAGCTTACAGCATTCTGCATGTGTCCAAAATGAAAAACAAGCGAAAGAATTCAAATGTGATCCATGACCATGTAACAGGTGCTTCGGATACCTTTTGAAATGTTACTTCTTAGAGCAGTCTTGTAGAGAAGTGGACTTGACCACTATGCCCACTGTTTGGACATTCCGGGCAGCTGTATCCCAATAGTAATGATAGAAATAATAATAATACTGATAATAGCTGCCATTTAGTGAGGACCTGTTATATTCCTTCAAGATACTGTGTTATGTTTTTTACCTTCATTGTTATTTAATACTCTTACTGCCATTGCAAGGTATATGTTATTTTCACGTTGAGAAATATAGGGAAAGTAAGATTCAGAGAGAGAGAGCGAGAGTTCTCCTAGTTCATCCTTGTTGTCACAAATCACAGGATTTACTTCTATCTAAAGGCTGAATGATATTCTATTGTATACATACATCACATTTTCTTTATGCACTCATCTGTTGATGGACAGTTAGGTTGATCCCATATCTTGGCCATTGTGAATAATGCTGCAGTGAACAAGGGGGTGCAGTGAACAAGGTGACATACAGATTTCATTTCCTATGTTATATACTCAGAAGTGGTATTGCTGGATCATATAGTAACAGTTCTATTTTTTAATTGTTTTGAACCTCCATACTGTTTCCCATATGTGGTTATACTCCTCTAAATTCCCACCAACAGTGTACAATGGTTCCTTTTTCTCCACATCCCCACCTACACTTACCATTTCTCTTTTTGGTAATAGTCATTCTAAACAGGTGTGAAGTGGTATCTCATTGTGCTTTTGATTTGCATTTCTCTGATGACTAGTGATTTTGAGGATTTTTTTTCGCATACCTGTTGGCCATTTATATGTCTTCTTTTGAGAAATGTTTATTCAGATCCTTTGCCCCTCTTCTTTTCTTTTTTCTTTTTTTTTTTTTTTTTGTTGAGACGGAGTCTCTCTCTGTCGCCCAGGCTGGAGTGCAGTGGCGCGATCTCAGCTCACTGCAAGCTCCGCCTCCCGGGTTCACGCCATTCTCCTGCCTCAGCCTCCTGAGTAGCTGGGACTACAGGCGCCGCCACCACGCCCGGGTAATTTTTTGTATTTTTAGTAGAGACGGGGTTTCACCGTGTTCCCCAGGATGGTCTCGATCTCCTTCCCTCGTGATCCGCCCACCTTGGCCTTCCAAAGTGCTGGGGTTACAGGCATGAACCACTGCGCCCGGCCCATTTGCCCATTTGTAAGTTATTTGCTTTCTTGCTGTTGAGTTGCGTGAGTTCCTTATATATTTTGGACATTGACTTTTCCCGGATATATGGCTTGTAAATACTTTCTCCCATTCTGTGAGTTGTCTCTTCACTCTATTGAGTTTTTAAATAGTTATGTACTGCCCCTACCAAAGCGGCAGGCTTCTTTGTTTTGTGTGACCTTGCTGACCAATTTCCTTCCATTCTTTCTTTTTCTTCCTATTTCTGTTCTTCTGGCGTCTTCCACCCAGCGTCAGATGTGGTGCTGGATTCCAGGCATGCAGTGATAAATATGAGAGAGAGAGAGGGAGAAAGAGTATGTATATATATATGTGTGACTGTGTGTTCTTCTCTCAAGAACCACACAGTCTAGTAGGAATAAAGACAACAGCAGGTAGCAATAATACGGCACGCTAAACTTGCACATTGAGTGGTATTTGGGTTCAGAAAAAGCCCCTGTTTCCTTCTAGATGTCTTTTCCCCTGACTTCTGTGCTGTGGCACCCTTTATGTCCCCTCTGTCTTACTCCTTACATCCCCTTCCCTTCAATGTGCTAAGTTCCAAGTATTCTTCTATCTTTTGCCCACTTCTATCTTGCTCTTAGCCTCCCATGGATTCTTATATATGCTTGTGATATTAACTCTTCCGTCTATGCAAATTACCTCCAAGGTCTACATTTCCAGGACTAATGTCTTACCTCCTTTCCAAACTGTAATATAACTCGAATTGCCTTACAGAAATTGTAATGTGGCTATCTCATTCATACTGCACTTCCGTTTGTCCAAATCTGTTTCCCTCTACAAAAGATGATCTGAACAAAACAAACAACGTAAACCCATTCTGAGTTCTCTGTATCAGTGAATGACTTTATTAGTTCATCTGTTACCCGATCTCTTGAAATCTCTGGGTCACTTTTAACTCTGAATTCAGCTTATCTTATCTGTTAAACACTGAGCAATGAGTTAATTAGCTGATGAACACAATCTAGTGTAATCTTTTCATTATGAGAGAGGTATTATTTTTCTCTCTTTTACAGATGAGGACCTTGAGGGCCAGAAAGGTTAAATAATGTTTTTAAGGATGATACACGGCAGCTAAGAGGTCAACTTAGGATCAAACCAACATTGGCATCTCCGCGAAGTCTGGCCTGTTGCCCATTATACTGTATTTTCTCTTCTTATAGTTGGTCTGATTGTTTCTTTTGTACCAGTGCTAACATACTTCATGTCCACATTTGTATTCTTGCTCCTTTTTTGTGAGTTTATAATCTACATATATTTGTGACTAGGAAGATTTTATTAATAATGTGGAAAAATTTTTCAGTAGGTTAAGCTAAAACAGGGCTCAGCAAACTCTTTCTATAACAGACCAGATAGTGAGTATTTGGGCTTTGTGGGCCACACAGTCTCTGTAGCAGCTATTCAATCTTACCTTGATAGCAAGACAGCCACTGCAGATGTTAAATCAACAAATGGCTGTTGCTGTGTTCCAACAAGCTTTATTTGCAAAAACAGACTATGGGCAAGGCACAATGGCTTATGCTTGTAATCCCAGCACTTTGGGAGGCTGAGGTGGGCAGCTCACTTGAGCCGGGAGTTTGAGACCAGCCTGGGCAACATGGTGAAACCTCATCTCTACAAAAAATACAAAAGTTAGCCAGGTGTAGTGGCTTGGACCTGTAATCCTAGCTATCTCCGAGGCAGGGAGCCACTGGAGCCTGAGACAGGAGGATCACGTGAGTCTGGGAGGTCAATGCTCCAGTAAGCCATGATCATCCCACCGCACTCCAGTCTGGGTGACAGAGTGAGACCCTGTCTCAAAAACAAAAAAAGGCCAAAGCCACACACACACAAAAAAAACAAAACCCAAACAGACGACTGTGGGCAGATTTGACCCTTACGTCTGTAGTTAAATACTTATTTCATTTTTACCATCTAAACTAATGTGTTTTATTGGATTTACTTATTCATGCATTTGTGTATTTAAAAACACATTGATATATAATCTCAATTAGATAAAATAGAAGTTAAGGGAGGTCATTGCAGAGATATCATTTGAACTTAACAATCTTGGACTTTTGATTGAGAAATAATACTTTTTTTTTTTTTTTTTTTTTTTTTTTTTTTGGTCAGGCAGGGTCTCACTCTGTCACCCAAGCTGGAGTGCAGTGGTGCGATCCTGGTTCACTGAAGCCTGAACTCCTGGGTTCATGCAGTCCTCCTGCCTTAGCTCCCCAGTGGCTGGGACTGCAGGTGTGTGCCACCATACCCAGCTAATTTATTAAAGAAATTTTTTTTTTTTTCTAGAGACAGGGTCTTGCCATGTTGCCCAGGCTGCTCTCGAACTCTTGGGCTTAAGTGATCCTTTCGCCTTGGCTTTCCGGAGTGTTAGGATCATAGGCGTGAGCCACCACACCCTACTGAGAAATGCACTTGACCCCTGGACAACATGGGGGCTTTGGGGCACTGATTACCCTCCCTCAGTCAGTTGAAAATTCCTGTGTACCTTTGACTTCCCCCAAACTTAACTACTAATTGTTAACTGGAGGCTTTACTGATAACATAAACAGTTGATTAACACATATTTTATATGTTACAGGCATTATATACTGTATTTTTACAATAAACTAGAGAAAATGTTATTAAGAAAATCATGAGGAGAGAAAATATATTTACTATTTATTAAGTGGAAGTAGATCATCCTAAAGATCTTCATTCTTATCTTCACGTTGAGTAGGCTGAGGAGGGAGAGGAGGGATTGGTCTTGCCTTCTCAGGGCTGGCAGAGGTAGAAGAGATAGAGGAGGTGACAGGGGAGGCAGGAGGGGCAGTCACACTCAGTGTAACTGTTATTGAAAAGAATCTGCGTGTAAGTGGATCCTCACAGTTCAATCCATGTTGTTTGAGGGTCAGCTATATATGAATTGCCAAGAATTCTGAACTGTGTCTCATGGCTAGCTAGGCATATGAATTTACGCTAGTTACGTGATCTTTTTGAGCTTTATATTCTTTGTTGGTAAAGTGGTATGTACAATACCTACATCACAGAACTGTTGAAGGATCAAATGGAAGAACAGTGTGTTAATAGTATGAATGTCGTTGGTCTTCTCCTCCTGGGCCTCTTATGTATTTCCAGAGGATACATTTCTTATAGAGAAATTTGATAGAGGTGGGAGGAAAGGAAGTCACTTCTCAGATAGAAGTGGGAAGGCTCTCCTAGTCATCCCTTTCCCTCTGTTAGAGATGGTAATAGAGGACAAATACTTTTCTGGGTGGGGTGAATGACAGTGAAGAATGTAAGCAGGGCTGAGCAGATAGATAGAAGGCCTGAAAACGAGGGCAAGAACCTCAAACTTTCATCGGGAAGCTGGGGACTGCGTGAGGAGAGCAAGGAAGGGACACGAGGCTGGGGTGCATCCCTGGGAATGGAACCTAAGTGTGGATTTGGATGTGTGAAGAGCAGGAAACTGGGAAGGAAAAGCATCGACAGCAGCCCACAAATAACTGCATCAGAAGCACCTTTCCCAGAACAATTCTGAACTTTGTCTAACAGCATATGCCTTTGGAAGGAAGAAAGGTTTTCCTGTGTTTTGGCGAGGGTGCTGAGTTAGGTAGCTAATAACCTCACGGTTTCATTTTGTGCTAAGACGTGTAAGGCTGCATATGCATATTTAAAATTCATAGCCACTGCAGTGACAAGTCACTGAACACTAGATGGGAAGACATTTCAGTTGAAGCTCAGCGAAAAGCCCTTTTGCAACAACTCTGACAAAATAATGCCGTAAGTGAATAAAACCAGAGAGTTCCTGGGTGTCTTTGAAAATGTCTCAAGTGATGACAGTCTCAGACAAAGGTGCTGTGCACGGCTTCTAAGAAGCAATCACACGCAAGCACAGCCCTTCAACTTGAAGCTAGATATCCTCAGTTCTAATTTGGAGTCAGGTGGATTGTGTTGTCCAGGGACAGACTGTGCCTTTCATAGTGACTTGGAACAATATAATTCTCTCCTAATGCAGCTTCATATCATGAAGTTACATATTTTCTTGGTATAATTGCACGGCCCTTGCAGTAAAACAGCCACGTAGTTGTATGCTTTAAAGTAGCCCAGTAGGGAAGAATTCCACATTTTAGAAGATGGATTTTTATAATTGAAGTTTGTGAACGTAAATTATTTGTGAACATGGGGAAGTGACATCTCAAGACTCTCCTTATTGGGATCCCTGAGTGAGTTCATAACGGGCTTCTGTGGGAGTGGGAAGAAGACACCGTGTGAGTGGTCCACAGCCCTCTGCGGTTGTCTTATTGAACTCTTCCACTAGCTTAGAGTTTCGCTGTTACACTTAGGTCTTTCTTACCTCATCCGTGACTTGAACCGCCTATACTAGATGACAGCTGAGGTGACTTTCAGCTGTAAAGTTTGGTGATTTTATTAAATTCTAGGCATTTTATTTAAAAAGCTAGGTCAGTGCTCTGTCTTCTGGCTGCTGTGTCACTGTCCCCCAACAAGTTTAGTCCTGTTTCTGGTTAATTGTGGGTGTGTAGTGGAAATTTGCTGTTTTGCCAAAGGTGTAATTGAGAAGGCGCCACAAAGGTATGAAGTTTAAGTGACCAGATGGGAGAAGACTTGCGTTTACAGCTGTCCATTGATACAGGCTATCACTTTGTATAACATTTCTTTAGATTTTCTATTTTATTTTTAAAATATTAAAGTTAACCACCATCTAAAGTGGTGTATTTTATTTAAAACTTTTTAAGAAATTAGTAATATCCCTTTGTGATCTAGTGAAGTAATCCAGAAGTTACGCTGCGTCAGAGATAAACAGAACTTCTAATGATCGGTAGAAATGTGAAGGATGGCTCTTCTAATCTCTTCTCTGCCACTCTCCTTCAGAGGCCTCTGTCTAACCATTTGCTTCCTTTATCAGTGGGACCCATCGTAGGGTCCAATTAAATGCTGTATTTTAGGGGATCCCTCTAAAGGTTTTTGGTTCTATAATGTACAGGTTGTCACATTTAAAGTTTTTTTCCACATCACAAGTTCAGGACATGATAGCATAATAAATGAGGTTTTGTACAAAGCCAAGGATCTGAATGACAAAGGAAGGAGAACTAGAGGTTAGGGATCTAAAAGTGACTTCCAAGAATCTTCTGATTTAGTGCATTAAGTATCACGCATCTGTCAGGTTTCTTTAATTGGCTCTTTCAGCTGTGTGGAGGTCATAGTGGGGGAGACGTGACAGTATGACAAGAGGCAGCTGGTGGGAGACACAAAGAACAGACTTGCTTTCCACAGAGTGACACCTGACTTGTGCTTTGCCTGTGTGCTCTTTCCAGAACCCGTGAGAAGTTTCTACAATGGTGGCCTCAGCTCTCAGGAGAGGTGCCCATGCCTATGTCTACCTGGTGAGCAAGGCCAGTCACATCTCCAGGGGCCATCAGCACCAGGCCTGGGGATCGAGACCTGCTGCAGCAGAGTGTGCTGCCCAGAGAGCTCCAGGCAGTGTGGTGGAGCTGCTGGGCACATCCTACCCCCAGGACGACTACAGCAACCTCACCCGGAAGGTCCTCACCAGAGTTGGCAGGAACCTGCACAACCAGCAGCACCACCCTCTGTGGCTGATCAAGGAGAGGGTGAAGGAGCACTTCTACAAGCAGTACGTGGGCCGCTTCGGGACCCCGCTGTTCTCGGTCTACGACAGCCTTTCTCCAGTGGTCACGACCTGGCAGAACTTCGACAGCCTGCTCATCCCAGCCGACCACCCCAGCAGGAAGAAGGGGGACAACTATTACCTGAATCGGACTCACATGCTGAGAGCGCACACGTCTGCACACCAGTGGGACTTGCTGCACGCGGGGCTAGATGCCTTCCTGGTGGTGGGTGATGTCTACAGGCGTGACCAGATCGACTCCCAGCACTACCCTATTTTCCACCAGCTGGAGGCCGTGCGGCTCTTCTCCAAACATGAGGTGAGTCTTGAGATGTTTCTCATGGCTGAGGATGTCATAGACGTTTTATGTTGAGGTCACTGACATTTAGCTCAATGAGACCAGTATAGTCATCCTTGCTTGCCTTATTTTGCCTTAGTGAATCATCCATGCTTAATGACATCTTGTGTATAGGTGTGCCTCCATATTTTTTGACTGATTTCTTGTGTGAGTAACTACAGAAATTGAAAAGCCTTAGTTTTCAGTTGTCTGTCCTTATCCTTTCTCTCAGTACTGACCCGCCTTTCTCTGGGTTACTTCTTACGAATGGAGAATAGTCTGTGGCTCAAATTCACCTTTAATCCAGGATGGCTGAAGGTGCAACTTGGAAACCTGTGGTCAGGTCATTCTTAGTTCTGTTAGGAGAAGTAAATTATATTTTCATGCTGTTAGAGATAAATGAATTTCTCAGGTACCTTAGGGGCCTGAGGATTTATTGGCTTGGACTGTAAACTGTGTCTTGTCCCCAGGCACTTTCCTCACCCTCCCTGGCTTTGCATGTTGCTGTGAGATGTCTAAATTGCTGTGGGATGTCTTAATTGCTGCTATTCTTGAAGTATATGTTAGGATGCATGGAGCCTTTTCCTAACTCCTTGCATCTGTTAGATGTTATCCTAATATGTTGTGTGCATCTTTTTTTTTTTCATTTTTTTTTTCAAATTATGAAATCCCTACAAGCTTGATTCCATTTCCTAAAAACTTGCCGTACCACTTGTCCTTCACTCATGTTTTAAAAACCATCTCTGTTTTTATATATAAGAAACAGATGCGTTATACTAACACGGTGTATTTCATTTTACTTCCTTAGCAATGTCCCTTCCAGACATGTTCATTGGAACAGGAGGAATTATTATTGTCACAAAACTCTCTCCTGCCATGTAAGCTAAATGAGTTGTTAATATGAAAACAAATAGTATAGCATCCTTAGGCTAATAGGTAACCATTGTTTTGTTGTATTCTGTAAGTCATATAGCAGGAGATAACTGAACAGGACTGCCCTCCCCTTCTCTTCTTTGTCTTTCTGTTTGCCTCTGGATGTGCTATTATTTTGTGACTGTGATAATGCAGTAATAGGTTAGCCTTACACAGAAAGGCCATCCATGCTGGATCTCAGGGGATCTTAAATGAGCATTCTCACTACTTGGAATAGCTGACTGTTTTCCAAGTTAGGAAAAATAATGATTAATAAGGATATAGATTTATTAGGGAACTAAAATGAGATGAACAAAGACAGGTCAAAATCTGGGAAATATGTCCAAGTGAAAGGATGTCATTTAAAATTAATGTGCAAGAGGAGCTGTGGTGCCAGTAATATGACGTTCAGGTCACAGTAGCAGACAGGTGCTCAGCCCAGCTTACCTCATTAAAGAGATAAGAAAAGACCATGCGCCCTGATTTGTAAGCCTGGGTGCCATGAAAGAGGCAATGAAGGCCGCCAGGCACTTCCAGCATTTTAATGGAGGGAAAATCAAGGCTGCCACAGAAGGTGGGAAGTAGGAAGTGGATAGGAAATTAGCCTTCACCTTGTTTCATATTTGTTTTGGGTCCAGTCCAATTTTAGCACAAATTACTAATCTAAACTGATAATGCTACTGTATAGTCTGCATATAGTTAAAAAATTGTGCTCATGTGTATGTATGTATCTAATCTTCTTATATAGGGTGCATCTGTGTTCGTTGCTTCATTTACTCTTCTTAATAAAAACCTCGCAAGGTAGATCATTTTGACTTCAGCCATGAGGAATGAGGTCCCAAAAGGTTTACTGACTCACCCAAAGTTGCTGCAGCAGTTAGTACCATGGTTAAAGCTGGAACTCAGCTCTTCTGAATTCATTGCCTATTTTTCTGTATTCTGCTTTTTTCATGACACTCCTTTATATGTGGGGCCTGCTTATGACCGAAAGGGGAGTTTTGGTTCCAAGAATGGTATGGAGAGTGGAGTCAGAAGGTTGTGGTATTTTCTGAATTCCTAAACTCAACTAAAGTGTTGGTACTAATTCTGACCTAATCTTAACTCTAAACAAATTGTTTTTTCCTCTTTCAGTTTATTCCCCTGTGAATAGGAGTTTTAGACTTAATAATACTTTTACAGAGACAATTTTAAACATTTTATTGTTATCTTTTAAGGTATTTTTTTTATCGGGAGAACCCGCTGGTTACGTGGGTTCTTTTCTATTTCCTAAATGTCTCAGCTGGTTTGAGAAATAAAGGGAAAGAGCACAAGAGAGAGAAATTTAAAGCTGGGTGTCGGGGGGAGGGGGAGTTTGGGGGAGACATCACATGTAGGCGGGATCCCTGATGTTCCCCGAGCCTTAAACCAGCAAGTTTTTATTAGCGATTTTCAAAAGGAGAGGGAGTGCACGAATAGGGTGTGGGTCACAGAGATCACATGCTTCACAAGCTAATAAAATATCACAAAGCAAGTGGAGGCAGGGCGAGATCACAGGACCACAGGATGGGGCGAAATTAAAATTGCTAATGACGTTTCAGGCACGCTTTGTCATTGATAACATCAGGAAACAGTTTGAGAGCAGATAACCTGTCTGACCACAATTTATTAGGTGGCAATTTTCCTCCTCCTAATAAGCCTGGGAGCCCTACAGAAGACCGGGGGCTTATTTCATCCCTTCAGCTTGGACCATAAAAGACAGCAGGCCTTAAAGGGGCTGTCTGTAAACCTACCCTCAGGGCGCATTCTCTTTCTCAGGGATGTTCCTTGCTGAGAAAAAGAATTCAGCGATATTTCTCCTATTTGCTTCAGAAAGAGGAGAAATACGGCTCTGTTCTGTCCGGCTCACTGGCGGCCAGAAGTCTTATCTCTGGCGTTCCCTGAACACTGCTGTTATCCTGTTCTTTTTTCAAGATGCCCAGATTTCATATTGTTCAAACACACATGCTCTACAAACAATCTGTGCAGTTGACGCAATCATCACAGGGTCCTGAGGTGACTTATATCCTCCTCAGCTTACGAAGAAGATGACGGGATTAGGAGATTAAAGTAAAGACAGACATAGGAAGTCACAAGGGTATGGATTGGGGAAGTGATAAGTGTCCCTCAGATCTTCACAATTTATGTTCAGAGATTGCAGTAAAGACAGGTGTAAGAAGTTATAAAAGTATTAATTTGGGGAACTAATAAATGTCCATGAAACCTTCACAATTTATGTTCTTCTGCTGCGGCTTCAGCCGGTCCCTCCATTCAGGGTCCCTGACTTCCCACACAATTTTTGTTGTTTGATCTTTGTAATTACTACTTTCATCACTATAATGTGTATTTCAGCAAGAAGAAAAGTAAATTCGGAGGGGCAGGGTAAAAAAAAAAAACAAAAACCAATGATAAGTATAGAAATGGATGAATCACAGTAATCTATACACTTAGCTATTAATTGTGGGAAAAAACCTTTTGTATTTTGAAAAATGGTAAAATGAAAACTCTAGTGAACAATAATAAATTGGAGGGAGTAATCAATAGATATTGAAAGTCTGCTAAGGCTCTTGTCATATTTGGGGATAGGTTAAAATTACTGAGTTACTTCAGACTTTGTTGGAAAAAAATTAGGTTACAGTACAATGTATGCATTGCAAACGGAGTAGAAAAGGAGGAATGTAGCGCATAATCTCAATTAAACAGACATTAGGAAAAAGGAATGAAAAAAAGTATGGTAAATAGAAACCCCAAATTAAGGATGTAGATATAAGTCCAAATACATCAGTATTCACGAATTTAAATGGGTTGAATTTACTAATTTAAGACACACATTATCAGATTGGATATTTTTCAGTTAGAGAAACCTGAAACAAAACCACACCAGAGGGTGAAAATAAGGGGCAGGAAAAAGATATGTCAAGCAAATAGTTACCAAAAGAAAGTTGGTATAGCAATATTAATATTATATAAAATAGAATTTATGAAAAAGTGATAAACAGTAACAGAGAGGGATAATTCCTCAATCAGGAAACTTTATGAATTAAGAATTTTTATGTATTCAACATCATAGGCTTAGTACATAAAGCAAAACTGAAGAATTAAAAGTTAAGTTTGACGAATTTATAACCATGTTAGAAGATTTTAAGTGACCTCAGTCAGAAACCAATGGGTTATGAAAATAAAACGTATAAAGATACAGACAATAGGAAAAGATGGTTGACAAGCTTGATTTATATTTATTTTTAAAATTTGGTTGCCATAAACATATATACACACACATACACAATTATATATGTATATGTGTATAAACACACATGCAGACCCATGCACACACATGGAGTTTTATATGCAAATGTCAGAACTGTATAGTCATATGGATTTCTAAAAATTACTTATGCATTACTAATTGACAGTCAAAGTCTAAACAAATGTCAAAGAATCAACAACAGAAATAGAACTTTGCCTTCCTGACTTCAATGTAGTTTATGTAGAAAGCAATAAGAAAGTATAGTAAAAATGTTCCATATTCTCAGAAATTTAAAAATATACAAGTATAGATTCATGGGTTAAAGAGAAATATTAGCAATAAATTGCAAATTACTTATCACGGATGAGCAATGAAAATACTTTGAACTACTCCAATGTGGGGAACCATAATCACTTCCTTATGGAGAAACTTGATATTCCCCACCTAAGCCATAGGATCACAGTTAACATTAGAAAAACAAAACTCATGGTGTTAGCTAAAAGGGTATTTGTCGCACCTTTAGCTTTAGATAAGTTTATTTTAAAAATTGAAAATGGAAATCATCAAATTAAGTGTTCAATTTATGATGCTAAAAGTGACTTTATTACAAAAAATGTGGAAGGGAGGTGGGTGTATAGTTTTTGAATATCCCCAAATCTTACCAAATTGATAGAGCAACTAGAATAGCAAAATCAAAAACCACAGACAGCATCTACGACACAACTAGGTGACAAGTTCTCCCTAAATCCTCACAAATGCATGGGAAGTCACAACGAACAGCTAGAAGGTCTGCACTGTATCAGAAACAGGTAGTATAGGGACACAGCGGTACGTGAGAGAAAAGGAGAGCTTCCTTAGGGGTCTCTTGGAGAACAAACTTCCCACAGTTAGATTTACTGGAGAGATTCCAGTATCACTGTTCATCAGTGACTACTAACGTCACAAACAGAGGGGCAACCACACTTAATGAGTCTCCTGAAGGAAGGAAACAATACCAACTATACAGTCTCCCCCAAAATGTTGGACTTGAGTCTGATGAATTCTCTAGACCCAACTACCGTATTTATAGGACATCTTTAGGCTGTGGGAAATTGTGTAGCAGGTCTGCTGGAGATGTGATCTGCAGAATGAAATAAATAGAGGACCCAAAAGTAAGTGCTAGGAAACATTTAACCAATGCTAAGGGTTTAGAAATGTTTATGCCATTGTATTCAAGCACGTTATTAGTGGACTTCTTTGTTGAATAGTGTATGGATGGGTTGAAGTGTCCTAAAATACTCTTGATGAGTTGAGTGTGCCTAGTCTATGTAGTAGCAGTAGGCCCCTGTATCAGTTTGTGATCCATGGGAGATCTAAAACTATTCCTTTACTATGGCTTGAGAAGCACTGCTCTATGGGATAAATGACCCAATTTCTTCAAATAGTTGCAAGAAAAATAAAAGGGGATGGAAATGATACCCGTAGATTAAAAGAAAGATCAATCAGTCACAATGTGTAGATCCTATCTATTTTTAAAGAAAAAAAAAAAAAAAACCCCATGACATTTGAGACTGCTGGAAATTTGAGCACTAACTGAATATTTGAAATTGAGTTCTTTTTTCTTTTTATTTTTTAGGTGTGATAAATGGTATTGTATTTTTATGAAGTCATTTTCTTTTAGAGATACATATTGAAATACCTAAGGGCAAAATGATCTGATGTCTGTGATGTTCTTCAAAATAATGTGGGAAGGTGGATTAGGCATTTTGGAGATAGATGTAAGAGGATTAATAATTATTAATTATTGAAACTGGGCATTGGATGCAGAGAAATCATCATGCCTTCTATTTGTGCATACGTTTGAAAATTTCCAAATAAAAGGCTAAGGGAAAAGACTGAAGGAAAACACTGGGATCCATCAGTCAGTCAAAAACACTGGCTGAGTATGTACTGTGATTCAAGACTGTAAGAAGATATCAGACAGTCATGAGATTGTCTCTGCTTTCATGGAGAAGACAACTATTAATATAAAAAAAGAATACAGGATAAATTAAAGATAAAAGCATACATTACATGTAATAGAAAACTGAAAGCAATTAACTCTAAAATTAATAGCCTTTCCTTGATCAGCCTCAGATGATTTTACACAAGTTTTTACCAAATCATGAATTACTTGTACAGTCTGTTTCAGAGCATAGAAAAAGAGAGTCCTATCAAGCTCATTTTATGAGGTTAGACATGTTAATATCCCAACTAGATAAGAAAGAAAACTTTTGAAGTTTCATCGTTATGAACATATTCTTTTTTAATGAACAGATATAGAATTATTAAATGAAATATTTGAAAATTCAATTCATTGATTTATTGTATCCTACCACATTATTATTGTACATACATTACATTGTACTGTATTAACTGATACAAGGAGAAAAAGCATGTGACCATCTCAATAGATGTAGAAAAATACTTTGATTGCATTTAATGTCTCATGACATTGAAAAAGCATTTGATGACATTAATGACTCATGATAAAAACTTTTAGCAAATTAGAAATAGAAGGAAACTTCCTTGACTTTATAAATGAAATCCATGAAGCACTTACAGCAAACATAATTAATGGTGAATCATTCTAAACATTTCCATCCAAATAAGGCACAATTCAGGATTCCTTGCTATTACTGTTCGTCATTATGTGGTAAATTCTAGCTTATGTAGTTAGCCAGAAAGAGAAATAGAAGGCATAAGCATTGGAAAACATGGATAAAACTGCTTTATTTGTAGATGATTTAATGATTTACCTAGAAAAAAATAGAATATACAGATCGACCATTAGAACTAATAAGACAATTCAACAAAGTTGTTGGATTCAAGGACAATATAGAAAAATTAATGTTTTTATCCATAAGTAAGAACCAATTAGAAAATGTAATAACACATTTTATTTGTAGTGTCAACTAAAATATTTCAGTACCTAGGTATAAATCTTGCTTCAGATGTTTGAGATATTTATGGATAAATTTATTAAATATTGTTAAAAGACACAGAAGAACACAAGGAGAGATTTACCATATTTGTCGATTCATAGATAGGAAAACAATATCATGAAGATGACAATTCATGCAAAATTAATATACAAATCCAGCACAAATCCAACCAAAAGTTTCACTGGATATTTTGGAAAAGTTGAGGGACTAATCTTAAAATTTATAGAAAGAGCCCCAGGTATTAAGACTTATACTTGTGTAGTTGCAAAGATAGTTTAGTAATGGCAGAAGGTTAATTGGGTAGAGAACGTTGAAACAGCTCTACTTCATATTTGAGAACTTATAAAATATAAGTGATATTACATAAGTGGGAGGTGATGGATTCTACATTAATTGTTCTGAGACAGTCATCTCTATAGGAAAACAATGGATCTCTACCTCACATTAAATCCGTCAAATGGATGGGTTAATAATTCGTTTGTGAAAAAGAAATCTTTAAAACTTTCTGAAGAAAATATAGGAGATTATAATTTTTACTTTGATAGAATATAATATCGTAAACATCAGAATTCTTAAACAAGAAAAATCCTTAAGGGAAAGAAGTGTTAAAGTTGGCTACATTGTGTTAAAACAGCTGCCTAATAAAAGTCTCCATAATCAAAGTTATGAGACATTTCTGCGTGCTAGGTGGAGATGTTTGCTATGTTGTCAGACAGTTTCCTACTGGATTCTTTGTTTCATCCTGAGACTTTCTTTTACATGATCACCACCAATCTTCTGTCAATCTTTTGACACTGCTCTCTTTTCTGAAAATGCATATAGGTGATGAGTACACATGTCTGAGCTTTTACTATTCTTTAAACATGTCATACTCATATACTTTTATGTGTATGATTTATTGTGTAAGAAGAAGGCATGACTGGCTGATAAACAAGGACCAGCTTTATCAATAAACAAAAAAATGCAAATTAAAACACCCAAATATTATTTCAAACTCAGCAGATTAGCAAAATTTAATACTCCTTACAATACCAAAGGCCTAGAGGAACTGTCCATCTTATACCCTTCTCTTGGGAGTGTATATAGTTACTGCCACTTTGGAGGGTAATTTGGTAGTTTCCAATGAAAACACAAATTGTATGCTATGTGTTTTGGCATTTTTTCTTTAAGTGTTAAAAAGTCTCAAATACCCATCAAGAGGAGCAAGGATAAATAAAATGGGCTCTGTTTTTATATTGAATACTTTATAGCAATTAACGTAAACAGTCTAGAGGTACTTGTGTCAACATGGATGGGTTTTAATGTAATCTTGATGGAAACAAGTACACCATGAGTGGTACTAAACTATCATATCTTTTAAAATGGATATTCAAAATGCATCCGACAACAAAAACATGCCTGACAACGTGTGTTCTTATGGACTTGCTTATATTCTTTCTCTATCTATCTTTGTCTGTTTCTCTTTTTCACACACACAAACACAATCTTTCTTTAATCCAGCTAGATAAACACAAAAGTAGATGTGAAAAAATATATGGGAATAATAAACACCAAAATCAAGGTAGTGATTATTTATGATGTGGAAGGAGGGTGAATGAGATCAGGCATCATATCATTCTTTGCAAATGATGCAATATTTTATAATTTTTAGGAGCATAGAAGGATTTTGAGACTTACATGTTTGAGAACCACTGTACTATAGCTTCAAAACGAAATTTTTACAGAACACTTAAGACATTTAGTTTGCAGAGAATGGTGGATTTCAAGTATTTGACAGGCCCACCAGTGGAAGCTCACACAAATCCTGTGTCTATTTAATGTGATTAAAAATATCAATTGAAACATGCATGTGTGGACCAGTGCTCAGAGAAGTTCCGTCTTCCCACTCTCCCTGGCGGCGCCTTGTCCTGTTTCACCAGGTGCACACTCGTGTGTGGGCCCTGAGGATGGACAGAGGAGTTGTGTGAGAGACAGGCATTCTGCAGGTTGTTCTCCAGTCTTGGCGGTAGAGTCTTTGCCTCCTTATTTTGTCTTCATTCCCCTTTGATAACATCCTCTGGGTCCATTTCTTCCAGGATTTTTCTGTCGTGTACACGCATATGCAGGCAATACTTCTTCCTGAATTTAAGATGATTCATAATGAGCCTTCTTTCCTTCTAGATTCTGTCTTCATTATTATTTTTTTAAAAAAATTCTAAATGACTCTTGTTTTCTTAAATTTTACATAAGAATGTTTGTATCTGTTTCTTGTCCTTGCTAGTAGTTCTCAGACTTGAGTGTATTCACCAGTCTTGGTCCATGACCAAGTTTTTGTTCATTTTACGGGAAAATCAAAAATGTAAGAGCAATGTACCAATTTTTATAAAGGTAAATTTATTTATTTTAAAGAGCTCCTCTCTGTTCTCAGATGATTTCCTTGCCACTTTCTTGAGTGTTAAAATATAATTTCTCTTATGAAGTGATGGTGATAGTATTTTAAGCATATGCCTGTACTTGGCAAAATAAAGCATTGCCTACCTTCAGTCCCTATAATTTTTTTGAAATTTTTACCAATCTATGAAATATATAACCTTACACCTTAACAAATGAAGGCATAATTGTGGAGAAGTTATAAATATTATGTAATTTACAGATATTCACACAGAAACAAAGGGAAATCTTTTTATAAAAAACATGAAAGAAGGTGTACAGAGAAGTAAGCTTTTTATATAATGTTGACCACAAACCGTTACTGGAATGGCCCTTCATCAAGAGGCGTGTGTTCAGTTCATATACCACCCACCCCTTTAAACATAATCATGCTCATTCGCCATTTCCTCATGGAGGGGTGTGGGTGAGGGGCGCCTTCCACGGGCGGTGCTCTCGCCCTCGGTGCGGGTGAGGGGCGCCTTCCACGGGCGGTGCTCTCGCCCTCGGTGCGGGTGAGGGGCGCCTTCCACGGGCGGTGCTCTCGCCCTCGCGATTCCTTCCCATGGGAGTGAGGTACTTCATTGTGAACACCCCTTTGGCAATCTTTGTGGTTCGTCCTTGTCAGAAAAAAACACTGTCATTTATCATTAGAAAATCTCACTTTTGCTGCCTTTGATATTCTCTCCCACTTTCCAGATGGTTCATTAGAACCCTCCTGTTCTTGGGCTTCTCTTTCTAAGCTTCCCCACTGTTACTCTTGTAGTGAGCCCATGGTAGTTTCTTTCTTCCTGCTTTCTGCTCCGAATCACTTTTCTGTCTTTCAGTGAGTGACAGAGTTTTATTCTCCGCCGTGTGGTTATTGGATTTCCTTAATAGCCTCATGTGGAGGGGTTTTGTTGAAGGCATTTTTATTTGGCTTTGACAGATTATAGTCCCCATGTTTCCCTAATCTCTTCTTTAAAATATTTTAGGAAGCATTGTCCCTGTCAAAGACACACTTAAATTGAAACAGCTTTTCCTTTTTAAAATTATTTTTCTCTGCCCACATGTTTACATAGTTCTCTGTCTTGACAGTGAAGTGAGAGGCAACTGGTCACGGCGAGGAGTCCATGGATTTGGGAAATAGCCCATTATTGGGGGACAAAGCATGATTTGGAGGACCGTTTGGAGAGAGAGACCCCTTTTTCTGTGGCTTCTGCAGATAATTAGTCCTTGGCTATGACAAGATAGAAACTGTTAGGCTCTTAGCCTGAGACCCATCACTGCCTTGTAGCAGTCTTGCCCATGACCCTTACTGGGCTTTCAGCAACTCGCTGCCTTGAAATGTTAGTTTGTGTGAGCCTGGGGTCTCCAGCTGGTTAGTCAGCTCCGTAAAGGGGCCACTCTATCTTTCTTTGTGCCTCATATTCCTAACCCTGGATTCTGCACAGAACAGCAATGTCTCTCTCTTTCTGAACTGCCAACTTCCACTGCAAAAGATGACAGCTAGCACTGTTAACTGCATGGCAGCTCACCTATTTGCTTTTCCAGTCGGGTATTCTCAGCTGTAAGAGCACATGTGTCAGTTAGGGTCCAACTCTGATACAGAAATCACACAGTAACTTGATCAAGGAAGCATAATGTAAAGAATTAGAAACTTCCACACAGAACTTGGGTAATCAGGGATTGGCTAGTAAGGCGTAATGAGAGAGTCCAGAAGTATTATCTGTAAGGGGCAGCTGCTACCCCTAGGACTAAGATGGGTGACCCAAAGACGAGCCCCTTCCTTCTTCCGCGGCTGTGGCTCACTGAGTGGCTCAGAAGTGGTAGTGGCGCCATGCTGGTGAAATTGCTTGATATCCACGCTCTGGAATTTATTGAAATATATATGCTTTCTTGGGTGTGGGGAAAGTTAATTTGGGAGACTTGTCTTGCAGGAAGCACTCTGCTATGAAAATGATCAAATGGGGTATGGAGGGGAACAGCTGGCCATTGGAGGAGCTGTGTTGCCACCTGCACTACAGATCTGGGCAAAAGGAGCACAGGGTGCCCAGTAAGAATACCTTCCTTTGCAGTGTCCCTCCAGTGACCTCTACTGACAAAGTTTAGCATTTCCTGTGCCAGCTGGCAAAGGAAAAATATTTCAAGGACTCAACTCAGTTTTCACAGAGCAGGCAATGAAGGATTGATTGTTTTGTGTAGGTGATAAGTGACGGAGTCAGCTTGCTCCCTCTCCTGAATGTCTAGAAGCCTTTAGGGAGATAGGCTATCATTTATGCAATTACATGAGCTGCTAGAGAAAGTCATATTTATGTAGGCAAAATATTTGTTCCGAATTCAAATTTAATATTTCTGAAAATAGGTAATGGGAAAGCTCTGTAGTTATTGGATCTTAGTAGATGGAATACATAGAGAATAGAGGATGTTCTCAAGGGTAAAAGCTTGTGCTTCTGGAGCAATGATAGCATCCAAAGAACAGACTAATATTCTTTACATGTCATGTCTCTAAGATCTCAGGAAAATTATTTCCATTTACATTCTACATTTGTTGTTGAAGGCTAAGAGGGCCTCATTAGGTTTACCAAATCCATATAATTACAGTAACAGTGTTTTTTTTTCTACTAGCTGAAGTGATGTGTGAAAATAGCAAAAATATTTTCACAGAGAAATGATGCTCTTAACAGTAAACTTCACGCCTTGCGAGGAACTGCGTTTCTCTGCCTGGTGTGTGTTAGCGAACGCTACTTGTGGGGATGGAGTGGTCTAATTTCACACTTCGAGCTTGGTAGGTACAGGTGGGCTGTAGGTGAGAGGGAGTTTTCTTTACCAGCCAGCCTCAAAAATGGCTAGCAGCCTGTGCCACTCACATTGTGTTGAATTATATGTCCAGATACCCAAGTCTACTCACAAATGTAAAAGACTACACTCTTGCTGTTTGACCAAGAACGCGCGCTGTACTAGGTACTTTCATTGTCCTCGCTCTGAGGCTGTATCCTAAAATCTGCTTTCCGCGTCATCTCCCGGACTCATCCTGGGATAGGTCTCTGCAAAATTGTAAACTTTTGTTAGTTTCAATGACTTTGAAAGGTAAGATAGTTTTCTTAAACTAGATACATCATCTAAATATAATGTTAGTTTTTAGCTGTATTTTTTAGTTTTTATAGAAACTTTATATAATTTTATATAAGATCAATAGTATTTCATTATTGCAATGATTTCTTTTTTTTTGTAATTATACTTTAAGTTCTTGGGTACATGTGCACAACGTGCATGTTTGTTACATATGTATCCATGTGCCATGTTGGTGTGCTGCACCCATTAACTTGTCATTTACATTAGGTATATCTCCTAATACTATCCCTCCCCCCTACCCCCTTCCCACAATAGGACCCGGTGTGTGATGCTCCCCTTCCTGTGTCCAAGTGATCTCATTGTTCAGTTCCCACCTATGAGTGAGAACATGTATCGCAATGATTTCTAAGGTTTTTTTTCTTTTCCTGTTTGAGAGTCTGATGAGAAATTTGCATACTGCCCAGAAACACACACACACACACACACACACACACACACACACACACACGCGTGCGCACACATACACGCACACAGAATTTTTTATATAATTTAAAGGGTTTTGTAGGTTCCTGGATTAGATTATGAAATTTGAAGTCAGGGTTAAGGAGATAGTTTTCGCTGTTAATGGGTAATTCCCAATCTAAGTCTGTAGTAAATTGGAAAAGCTGTTCTGGATTCTTTCAGCAATCCTCTCTCTTTCCACAGCTGCCGCTTTTCTGTAACACTTCTTTTGGGTCGCGTTGCCATGCTGGGGTTATGTCTGATGGTAGATGATGTAAGTAGCAACAGAAGTTAGGGTTCAGTTACCTGTAGGAAGGCAGAGAGTGCTGCCTAACTTGGGTGTGACCAGATGTCAGTTATTAGAATGATTTGAGATTGAGACCCAAGTCAGGAGTTCAGAGTCAGAGGCAGTATAGGAACAGGAGGCTGGGTTGAATGTGTTGGGCGAAGCCAATGGAGAAGTTGAAAGTCCCTCTCCCAGGGCTGGGAACATTCCTAAGTTGTGGTCATTTCTGAACCAGGAAGTACAAAGAGCTGGTTTCTGTTTAGAAAGCTGGTAAGGTGGAGGGCTAGCCAGAGAGCAGACTCAGGGACAGTGGGCAGCATGGGTCCTGCAGGGAGTAGATCTTACCATGCATCTGGTAAACACTGGCCCTTGGAATCTTGTTATGTGTTGGAATTTAGATAACGTGTGTGTATTCTTCAAGGTTTATGAACTATGCTTAAATCAAGCAGAGAAAGATTTACATTTGACAAATGACAAGAAATGCTTTCTCACCATAAAGATTCTGAGTGAGAGAATGAGTGTCAAGGGAACTTGGGTTAACCTTCTCCAGGGTGGTGCTTCTTAATATTTTTATGCTATGGATTCCCAGATAAGGTAAAAGACCGTTCAGTTCAGTTACTTCAAGTCTTTCGTCTTTTTAATGCGAAAGGAATTCAGTGATAGCAATGAGGTGTCGTTTGGGAATTTGGTGGTAGGACTATGTAGAATATGTAGCCATCTCCTTTGGTAATAGTGGTACAAATGATTTTTATTTATTGCCTCAAATATAATCTTAAAATCTAGTTATTAGATATCGATTCTATCATGTCAATTTATACACATGAAGTCATCCATAATGATATAGCTAGAGTAACAGTGATTTATTATTAAAAGGCCCTGATAGTATGTGAGGTCTACAGCCAACTCAGGCTACCACTGAAGATCTACTGATAGTTTACTTCTTGGGAATTGTGGAGATTCCACCTTTTGAAGAGTGCTGCAGGGATTAGACGGTTCTTTGTTATTGTCTATTTGTATTAGTCAGGGTTCTCCAGAGCAACAGAACCCACAGGATATAGCACAGATCTGTAATAAAAATAACGGCTCAGGAGAGTGAGTGTTACAGTTCATCTCAATCTGAAGGCTGGAGAAGCAGAAGAGGGGATGGAGTCCAAGACTGAACACAGGAGAAGACTGATGTCCCCGCGCAGGTATAGTCAAGCAGAGAGAATTCTTTCTTCCTCAGCATTTTATTCTATTCAGGTGCTTGATGGATTGGCTGAGGCCCACCACACTGGGGAGGGCCACATGCTTTGCTTGCTTTACCTATTCAAGTATTAATCTGGTCCAGAAACACCCTCACAGACACATCCAGAAATAATGTTTGACGAAATATCTGGGCACCCTGTGACCCCATCAAGTTGGCACATAAAATTAACCATCATACCATTGGGGATCTAGACTTCATGGTGAAACACTGAGAGTCCTCTGTCAGTTCCAATTTCTATGTTCTATCGATGCCACATTTTTATTAGTAACTCCTAGTATACCACTTAGCCAATTACTAATAAATAGCCTTTATTTATACATAAAAGTATAGGAATAAGGAATTATGCCCTTTTTTTGCCCTTTAGGACTGAATAAAGGACTGGAACTTTTGGTTGCTGGCTTTTGGAGCCCCTCCATGGGCCTGGGTATTATATCTTGAAAATGTTTGTTTTTATAGCAGTACTTCTTATTCTCCAGAATAACACCAGCTTTTGAGCTAGTGAAAGGAGAGGCAAATCCTGACTCTGCAACTCAGCCTCTGCTGACCTGAAATAAGTCATTTAACATTACACTCTGAGCTTCAGTGTCCATAACTAAAATGAGGACAACGCTTGAGTGGTGGTGAACAAACCTGCCATGCTCCCTGACATTAGGAGGTATTCTCAGCTAATAGTGGCTGCCCCGCCCATCCCCTTCCATGTGTCTTACAAATAGTTGTTTCCTCCTTTTGTGTTAAGTGTAGATCTATCTGAGCATTGTCAATGTCAATTATGTATCTTGTGGGTTGTCTTTTTTAGTTCTGATCTACTTTTTTTTTTAAGCCATTGCTGTCTTTTCTGTTCCTTCCCATGGGTAACTGATTAGTAATGTGTCTTCTATCACCTTCCTGTAGAATAGGGGATGGAATTTAGATGGGGCCTTTGTCCCGTTATATTTTACCCACTGGCATCATGAATGAGCTGTTTAGCCACCTGGAGAAGAAAATGCAATCTCTTTTTCTCTGTTTTATCTGTCATCATGGGCCGGGAAGAAGATGTTGAGAGATCATAATTTTAAAGTTGACAGCAGAATGGGTGAAGTTTTCTCCTACTTTAAATGGTGGTTGTCATGAGAACCAGTTCACACCAGAATGGGGTGTTTTTTGTTGTTGTCATTGTGCTTTTTGCCTTGACAGATGCAGATATTTAATCTCCATGTAATTTGTGTGCAGCTTCCTTGCTTTGATGGATTGAAATTTCTGATTCTCCATAGAGGCCAGAGGTTGGCAGGAATATTAATCTACTTCCTTTTCCCATTGGTCCCCCTAGGAGAGCCCTTAAGAGAAGAAAAGTGCTGGAAAGTATACTCATCGTGATATGTCAGGCTTAATAAAAGCAGGCAAAGCAAATGGCCAGATTTCCAAAATACCCAGCAGCATTTGGCAGTATTTTTGGGGAGACCGAGTTCAGGTAGCTACCCGATGCCACCCCACTGACAGCACTGTGGAGGGCAGCCTCGCCTTGTGCTGGCTGCATGGCTGTGTGGAATCCCATGAGATGGAACCTGCTGCCCTTAGGAGTTCTGTTGTCCCTGGCCTCTGGAGAGCACATGTTTTGGTCACTAAGCAAGGAACTGAGTAGCCTCTGTGATATGTTCAACTTGATTTTTCTGCCATGGAGGCTTACGTAAGGAGAGATATGGACAGGCCATGTATGCACAGGCCATATGGACAAGTCCTCCAGCGAGGACTTGTTTGAGTTGGAAACTAAAGGTCTGACATAGGGGTTTCCCTGAGAAAGCTTAGACTGAAATAGGAGGAACCTGTCTGTTTGAAGCTTGAGCTTCTAATCTAGTATAGCACTCTGACAGCCAGTATTTTGTTCAGCTGCCTGGCAGAAGTTGTTTCTCAGCCACCAATGTATTTCTGTAGTATCTTTCACCACAGAATACTCACTGTTTCACATCTCTTCCCATTAATCCACTGGCACAAAGTCTCATTGCAAGGAGAGGAAATGAGACAAGCGGCAGGGAGAAAATAAAGTCTGCGTTTTGCAATGCAGAGCTTTGATGCATTCCTTCCCCTGTGCTAATCTCTGTAACTAGATTAATTGGCATGTGGTGCGTTATAGAAAATCCAGGGAATGGCGAAGCTGGTTCAATGTCTATTAGATAAAACAGGAATGGACTTAGGACAGAGTTGTATTTAACTGGGCCCTTTCAAACACAAGTCTTCCCAAATGATGAGCAGTAGAAGATCCTACTTAGGGCCCAGTTGTTTAGAGAAATTGAAAACTGTAGAAATTAGCAGCTGAAATCCACTTGGATAAGTTTGCTATCCCTTTAATATATCTGTCTATTCGTCTTACTAAGGCATCCCAATCCTTCCTCCAAAGTGATTTGAATACTTAATATTTGCTGAAATGCTTTAGTTGGATTTGAATAATGTAATTGAATTTTCTTGCTGCATTTAGGGGAAATGAAGGCTTGGGAGTTTCTATTTTTTCTGTTTTTTTTCTTTTTTTTTGAGATGGAGTCTTACTCTGTCTCCAGGCTGGAGTGCAGTGGCACGATCTTGGCTCACTGCAACCTCCACCTCCCAGGCTCAAGCGATTCTCCTGCCTCAGCATCCCAAGTAGCTGGGACTACAGGCATGCACCACCATGCCCCGCTAAATTTTTTCGTATTTTTAGTAGAGACGGGGTTTCACTGTGTTGGCCAGGATGGTCTTGATCACTTGACCTCGTGATCTGCCCACCTCAGCCTCCCAGCGTGCTGGGATTACAGGTGTAAGCCACCTGCTGGAAACGCCCAGCTGGGAGTTTCTTTGGTAAGAAATGTGAGTGTGCTCATGTTTAGAAGTGATTCCTATTTCTCTGTGAACCAAGAATCAGTAAGCAGTAGGCCTGCCAAATATGTGAGGCTGTATTCATCACAGTTACAGCCTGTGTCTGTCACTCTCCAGATGACTGGCTTATCCCTGGGACTCAGAGGTCGCCTGCTTAGCGACAGGTTTTGGTTGAGCCAAGTTGGATATAGATTGCCTTTGTGTTTGGATGCCACACATTCTTGGGAAGCTCATCCTAAACCAGATTGGTGTAAAATAAGATCTTGACTAAGTGCTGTTCCTATATATATAGAGAGAGATAAAGTATAAACTCTACTCCCCACAGTCAGCATAGTGAAAGATACAGCCAAGGCACATAAGAGGGAGAGCTCTATTCCTGGGGGTAATAATAGAAGGTGTCCCAAAGAATCTCAGGCAAAACATTATAGTTGTACAGGCAGAGAAGAAGGAGCACTGTGTTTCAGGTGGTGGAGTAGCAGATTGAAAAGAACCTTTGGAGAGATTACTGGTGCAAGAGAGATGGCGTGATTTCTAAGTGACATCTTTGAGGAGACAGAGTGATGGGATAGGGTGTATCCAAGATGTGAGGAGATGGATTAGTAACATCTGCAGCCTGACCAGGGGAAGGCACACTTTTCCTTTTGTTACTAAGGTAGGAATGAAGGATTGAAGCATGGCTGCAAAAAAGACACAGATGTTTATGAATGGGAATACAAGGCTTAGACATTAGGGAGCTTCTTCTCTGTTGGCTTCTCTGTTCTCAGTAAAGAAGAGGACAAAGCCAGTTTTTTTCCCCAATTGAAAGTAGTGTGGGTGGGATAGACATTTTAACAAGTGAGGTACATGATTAGCATAGTCTCTGAAGTTAACTGGAGAGAACAGCTAATACTTTCTTCTCCAAAATTTGGTTCTTGACTCGGCATGTGCTTATAGAGGCAGTCTACATTGATCAAGTAATTAGGAAGAATAGCGTGAAGCATTTGCTATGTTCAGGGCACTGTGATGGGGGTCTCTTCTCCGGAGGTCATGACGTTACCCTTCTAGAGCCCTTTCCTTGTGCTTTTATGTTGGTTACAAACCGTGGTTGTCTGTCTTCTCTCATGATAAGAGACTGAAGTGTTGTTCCTGGGGCTGTAATCTGTCTATAGCAGGCTGAACTCATTCAGAGGAGTATATTGTTTCTATATTAAATTTTGCAATAAGCGTTTAATTTCAGAATATTCTAGGTTTGCAGAAAAATTGCAAGGACAGTACAGAAAGTTCCTGTATAATCCATATTCAGTTTATCGTATTATTATCATCTTACATTAGCATGGTACATTTGTCACAATTGGTGAACCAATTTTTTTTTTACGTTATTACCTACATTCATTTTTGTTCTTTTGTTTCTAAACTCTCTTGCTATGACCTTTTCAGTTATCTTTGGCAGTGGGAGAAGAACTTATCTACTAATACTTCAGAAACCTGAGATGAACCAATAATTTGAAGTGTCCCCTTCCTTGTATCTTTAGGATTGTCTTATCCTAAACCCTACGTCTTCTTATTTCAAAAATCATACACTTTAGGGGGAGGGGGGAAATGGTTGCACAGAAAAAGTAAATATCAACTGGGATTTTATCAAGTTCATATGACCCTACTGTCAGTTATATGTGTGTTTAATTTAAAAAGTATGATTATTTATTAAATGCAATTTGACACAAATCTTTTTAAAAATGGGGTTCATGGGGGATTAATAATGAAGAATGTTTTTCGGTGACAAGATCGTGTACCATCGCCAGTAATAAAATAGTTCTCTATGTCTTTGCCTCTAGATGGCACTGATTTTATATTTGCCCATGATTTTTAAGCTCTTCAGTTTGGAATAATAAAGGCTGTTCTTTTCTGGCTGCCACTGTGTCTGTGTTCACTTGTTTTTACTTCGCTCTCAGCAAAACACAGAATTGGGAACCTGTTTTAGTTCCTGTGAGAGTCCAGCCATCACCAAATCATTGGTGAGTGATCTGGAATTTGCTGATGAATTTGTAAGGAAGAGAGCATTTGTATCATGTAACCTATAATGAAATCATTCTGAAAAATATTTAATGGATCTGTATTTTCTTCAAGTTCCTTTTCCTGTTGTCGGTGGGCAGTTGTCCTGAGCCATTCCTCCAGGTGGAACTTTGCTGTCTGGTACCCGCTTCTCAGAGCCAGGATATTCCAAAATCCTTTTAAAAAATCCCTTTTGTCATACTTGTCATATGGAGTTATCTAGCAGGTATCTTGTATTCCGTGGGCCCGTTTGGGTTTTCACTTCTCCGTCATATCTGTTTATTGTTGCCCTCCCCTGGCATCCACGAATGTCAAAGACTGGCTTTACTTTTTACTCAGAGAGTAACATTTTTTCCTTCTTAATTAAGCTGCTAAACTTTTCTGCCAGATCCTTTCGAATAGAATTATACAGCTAAATTAAACAGTTAAAAAATATCAGCTTGCAGAAATATTTTATGACTTTGGACATAGTTTCATTCTTGAACAATGCAAAAATTCCTTGTAGTTTGAAAATGTTACATCAGCTGACCACAGTGTTATTTGAGTACTGCTGTTGAGTTCTCCAAGCTGCTACGGTTCCTCCTCTCCTCCCTCCCTGTCTTCTCTCTCATGTCCTCTCTCTCTCCTCTTCATTAAAATGCTGGTTGGCACAGCCTGGACTCTTAGTTATGACCTCCTTTCTTTCATGTCCTCAATCTGCTACTTAAACGATTTTGTTTGGCTGCATTACCCAGCAAGATTTTTCTATTAGCATTCTCTTGGATCATCTCTTCACTGCTCATGTCACTTGTACTTGCATTTGGTATTGTGCAGAGCAAGAATGCCCTGTGGTGTATCCCATCAGACTTTACCTTTTTGGTCTATTACCTCAGGCAAAGATTGACTTATGAAGCTAGTATTAGTGAAATTGGTGATATGGTAGTGGCTAACTGACTTACCACCTGCTTGAAAATTTCAAATGCAGTTCAAGTGACTTTATTATATTTGTCTTAATGTTACAATGCAAAAATGCCTTGTAGTTTGAAAATGTTACATCTGTTTCTGATGTTCCTCTGTGAAACAGAGCTTTCTGAATTCTGCTCCTACTACAGTGTTTTGTTTTGTTTTGTTGTTGTTGTTGTTTGTTTTTGTTTGTTTGTTTGTTTCTTGAGACAGGGTGTCTCTCTGTCACCCAAGCTGGAATGCAGTAGCACGATCTTGGCTCACTGCAAACTCCGCCTCCTGGGTTCAAGCAGTTCTCTTGCCTCAGCCCCCCGAGTAGCTGGGATTACAGGCACGCGCCACCACGCCAGGCTAATTTTGTATTTTTAGTAGAGATGGGGTTGCACCATGTTGGCCAGGCTGGTCTTGAACTCCTGGCCTCAAGAGATCCACCCATGTTGGCCTCCCAAAGTGCTGGGATTACAGGTGTGAGCCACCACACCCAGCCTCTACTACAGTTTTTTGTTCCAGTACTTACCTTGCTTGTTCAGGTTATTCAGAAAGTGAATACTTTTGCTTTCTTTCCCTGTGATATTAGGCCAGTTTTCAAGCCCATGCTTGGCCCCAGACACCTCAGGGAGGAACAGTAGGTAGAATTATTTCATCAGCATTAGGATTAAGTAGGAAAACAATGAGTATGTATTCTTTTGCATCCCACATGCTAAAAATATCCTTACTCAGTACCCTTGAGGGATCCTGCCTTTTATGAGTCCCCAGCTAATCACAGGGACTACTCAAGTCCCACTGTTACTTCAAGGATTATTTTGATTATTTTCTATGACACATCATCTTTCAGAATTTTATAAACTGAACAACAGTATCACAAACCAGTGTCTTTTCTGTGTGAAGGCTTTCTTGTGAACAACTCCTGGGTCTGAGCAAAATTTCTTTCCCTTACCATGTATATGAGGAACATTTATTTGGTCACTTCTCAAACATATTATGCCTACATTTCTTCTGCTGTTTCTCTTTCGTTCTCTTCCATTCCCTTAGTTTAAGAGGAAAGGGGCTGAGATAACCAGGGTCAAGCCCTGGTGTCATAATAGCTGCCCCAGGTATGGCCCCTTTCCCGTACTCCGTGTTGCCTTTGGGAGTTCACATGGCCTCTAACCACACAATGCCTTCTTGTGAGTAATGAGGAACATGATCATAGCTTACATTTTTTTCAAAGCAGTCCTCCTAGAATAACCCAAGAAACTGTTTGCGTTGATGCAATTGCATGTATGCTAAGTGCATTTTAAAGGCAGACCTGAATGTATCACTTTTTGAGAAATATATTAGTCCTTGTTCAATAAGAATGATTTAATTAGGGTAAACCATCATTATTTTATTCAGGGAGCCTAAAGCAGTAGAAGTACATGGAACCACTGCAGCTCAGCTCTGTTCATGGGTGTTTTATGTCCAGTTCTAAATCCTATTCTTCTGATCCTATTGGCCCTTTTAATACTGAAGCTGAAGAGAGTGATAATGTATATTCCGTCATGGAAATAACCACGGAGCCTGGAAGCTGGGGTCATGACTCGGAGATTTTGGGTTGAATTCAGGCCCCACCGTTTACTATATCATGGTATGTGTTATTTAACCTCGCTAAGCCTCAGGGTTCTTAGTTGAGAAATGGGGAAATAATGAGAATTGTGAAGATGAAAGGAAACCATATAGTATCTAAGATAAGCACGCAGCAAGGTAGCAAATGTACTAAATGGTGTGGAACTACTAACCGTTAGTACTGCAAGTGGCAGTGAAGTGTGTAACAGGGTCATGTTATCAGTCACAGCAACTCAGAGTCAGGATAGATAAGTGTTTAGCATTAATTTGTAAGGCAGATGGTATAGATGAAATTGGTGGCCAATGGTTATTTTTGTAATGACTGGTATGAAAATGACTACTTTGGGAGCCACAGACCAGTCCTCAATATTTCCTTGAAAATCTGTTATCATCCAAGCCCATTTTCACTTTGCCACTTCTAGGATTTTGCGTAGATGCAGATTCTTCTTCTGACCGTTTTCTTTTTTATATGCTCCTTAAATATGTATTTAAAATCTAGACCTTTTGGAAGAATCTTGCTGGCTTTCCAAATTTTAAATTTAATTGGCTTTTACAATCTACTTTTATTCTTAAATCCGATGAGAAGTAATTCCTTGCTCATTAATTCCTCAATAGTTCTGGACTACTTTCTGTGGCTTTTGTAAGCAACTGTAGTTGGGGTTGAATTTGTGTTCTGGGTCATTTGGATTTGCACAAGGACAGTTAGGAAAATAGAGAAACAGAAGCAGTCCTTGTGGAAAAATAAATTATACAGACTGTTGTGTGCAATTAATGCAAATTAATTTAATTTCAATACTGTGGTATCTCCCACACATAAAGCTAAATGATAGGCAGACACTTAATGGTCCCTGGCGTCAAGGGTGAGATTGGTCCTGGCTTGATGTCTAATTGGCTGGGTGAGCTTATCCTCTCTGGATCTTTACCTTTCGGAGTTTCCTCTCCTTGTATGGCGTGGGTTAATGCACTACAATCTCTTCTAGCTCCAGTGTTCTATTTCCATTAGAAATAATCTCTGCCTTTGATTAGATAGTCTTGTTCTTCTGTGTTGTGTTGTGCACATGGCCTTATGAACTGCTGCTTTTCCTTATTTCAGAGTTTTGAAAACTTTAGTGTGTGTTACAGTTATGTTTTGGTCATACTCATATAGTGCCTGTATGATTAGATCTTAATACTTTTCTAAAGATAGCCTTAAAGTGACTGACCTCTTTTGCTTAGCGCTATACTAAGCTATAGGACCTGTGATCATGGGTTTGATAGGAGAGTTATATATTTTTCTAGTACACATTGAAAGTATTATGTAGTTATTAAAATGAAGTACTTAGCCCACCTGCTCTCTCAGCTACTTAGGAGGCTTAAGTGGGAGGATTGCTTGAGCCTAGGATGACCAGAATGACCACACTGGACTGAAGATTAAGCTTTAAGACCACCCTGAGCAACATAGCAAAACCCTATCTCTAAGAGAGATATATATATATATATATATAAAATATTGATTTTAAATATCTTAAAATATTTTTAAAATTTATTAAAATATATGTAAAGTAAATTTTCAAAATGGAATGTGTGCTGCATTTTGGGATTTATCAGTGGGTTTTAGATTTATTGCTTCAACCATTCCCATCTGCCCCTAATATTTTTCATATGTACCTACATGGACACACGAGTATTTCTGATTGATCTATTGAAACTAGCTTGGCTGCAATAAATAATTGAATCCTGTAGTGCTCAGGTGGACTCCCAGGATGATTATATGCTAACCATGGAATCCTGGAAAAGATACTCCCAAAGATTTGGATTCCATGTGTGTAAAGGAGTGGAGGTTGTGGTGTCAGTGGTAGCAGTGGAGGGTCTTGGAGTGACGATGGAGTGGCTCATGTAGAAGATGACAAGTGCTTTGGCTGGGCGCGGTGGCTCATGCCTGTAATCCCAGCTCTTTGGGAGGCCAAGGTGGGCGGATCACAAGGTCAAGAGATTGAGACCATCCTGGCCAACATGGTGAAACCCCATCTCTACTAAAAATACAAAAAACATTAGCTGGGCGTGGTGGTGCATGCCTGTAGTCCCAGCTACTTGGGAGGCTGAGGCAGGAAAATGGCATGAACCAGGAGGCAGAGCTTGCAGTGACATCTTGCATTGCACTCCAGCCTGACGACAGAGCAAGACTCCGCCTAAAATAAAAAAAAAAAAAAAAGGCAAGAAGATGACAAGTGCTTTTAAAATAATAATCCAGTTTACCAGTGTGAGGTATAATTAGTACTATCACGCAATCATGTGTTGTTTGGAGAAAGGCACCCTTTTCCTCTCTGACTGTGGGTATTAGAGCTGTCCTCCTTGCGGGAGGACGGGGAACTGCTGAGATGCTCATTGGTCATCTCCTCCGTGATGTTTGTTTAGTGTGTGGATGGAAGGGGCAGAATGAATGAGACGTCTCGAGCATCCTGTTATGCATTTGGACTGAAAATGTGTTGGCTTTAGTTTTTATTGCCAGGAATGGTCATGGCCACATTGGACTGAAGCTTAAGGCTCTGACTTCCTAAATCATCAAGTATTTCTCCTTGGCTTGAGCAGAAATTTGAGAGAAGAGTTTCTTTTTCTCTGGTAACTACATAATGACATTACTGTCAAAAAGAGGGCTATTTAAGCTTCAGAATGAGGAGGAGCATAAAGCTGAAATATATGTATGTGTGTATGTATACATATACCACACAGTCCTGCACCGCAAAACCTTTCAATTTTAGTATATATGCTGCCGAGGTGGGCACGACTGCAAGACATTTCAGTTAATGGCAGACCCCATGTGTGACAATGGTCCCACAAGACTATAATGGAGCTGAAAAATTCCTGTCACCTAGTGATATCTGTTACAGTTGCCTGCAGTATTCAGTATGGTAACATGCTGTTATAGATTTGTAGACTAGGCACAATAGGCTGTACTTCATAGCCTAGGTGTGCGTAGTGGGCTATACCACCTAGGTTTGTGTGACTACACTCCCTGGTGTTCGCTCACTGACAAAATTGCCTAATGAAGCATTTTTCAGATTGTATCCTCCTCCTTAAGTGACACATGCTTGTGTGTGTACATATATGTATATATAAATATTACAGTAAAACTATGGAGGTTTTATTACTCAGGTTTTATAATCTAAGTACCTAATTAGAAAATGTCGAACTGGGTGATATCTCATGGAAACTCTGCTATTTTTCTTGTACCTTCTGTAAGTGACATGGAGTAGGGGCTGTTTGTTTTCTCTTCCACATGTCACTTTGAAACATCTGTGTTGTTAGGAAAGGACAGTGTTTTTTAAAAAAAAAATTTGGTGTCCTTAAATAACTGCAATATAAAAAGATTTTTTTTCTTGATGCTCATTAACTTTTGACATCACACTCATTTTGCCATTTGAAGTGGTATAGAAACCATATTCCATTGTCTAAAAAAGGATGATCTGCGTCTTTTGAAAGAGGGTAGGGCTATCACCTTGTGGGCCTCTTTTTTTTTTGTTTGCCTTTTCTTAGTTTAGCCAGGCTTATTCTTCAAGTCCCTGCTCTAGTTCCCTTTTCTAGTTGAATGACCATCAACACCGCTGATTGGTTTTGAGACAGAGTCTCGCTCTGTCACCCAGGCTGGAGTGCAGTGTTGTGATCTTGGCTCGCTTCAACCTCTGCCTCATAGGTTCAAGCGATCCTCCTGCCTCAGCCTTCTGAGTAGCTGGGATTACAGGTGTGCACCACCACACTGGGCTAATTTTTGTATTTTTAGTAGAGACAGGGTCTCACCATGTTGGCCAGGCTGGTCTTGAGCTCCTGACCTCAAGGGATCCACCCGCCTCGGCCTCTGAAAGTGCTGGGATTACAGGTGTGAGCCACTGTGCCTGGTCACTGATTGGTTTTTAATGTATAATTGCAAGTAAATACTTCCTTTTATTACCAAACTAGATCAGGTAACAAAATTTTCACTTTCCTGGATATAAAAGTTATTCTTTGGAACCTGGGTCTTTCTGGCCCTGATCAGTTATTTATATTTTTGTTTAGTAGGGATGACACTTGCTACCTGGAGCCCCATTTTGACCAAGAACACCTCATTTTTCTCTGTACAATTACCAGAGAAATGTTCCCCCCATTTCATGTTATTAGTTCTCCTCTCCTTATTCCCCACTAATTATCGTGTTCTGGGAGTAGTTTCCGTCTCAGGAACAAACAGCTTTATCTTCATTTGTAGGAATATCAAAACACTATGTGCTTATAATAATTTTGGGGTTGGCCACTGGTTTCTAGCATTAGGAGACACTGACGTTTGAATCCTTTCCTATTCCCCTTTTTTATCCTTCTAGTAACATTTATTGTTTTCTCCACAACTTCAAATGTAATCTGACTTATTGAGGAAATGTATAAAATAATAAAAGCACCGAGAAGAAAAAAAATTATGGGCAATCAGACCACCTAGTGGTGATAAATGTTTTTAATGTTATGGTTTTGTTTTAAATCTTGAATTTTAATGTTAATGTCATAGCCCACTGACATTCTAGTATTCTATTAGAATAATTTTATTTCATATATAACTGTTCTTTAAAGAAAATTGTTATTGCTTGCTAATTTAATCTGTTGTATTTGCTAAATTCATTGTTCTTAAAGAAGAATAATGTTCATGAAACCTGGAATTCATATAAACTGTTTCCCAAGAGCTCCATGTTACATGTATATTATGTTTAAAAGGTACTGAGAGATTTTTAAAAACAGATTCTAGTAATTAAAGGCCATTTTTATCTTTCAGTTAATTTCCTCAGGGGAAATAAATTCCAGTGATGCTAGTTGCTCAAATATTGTTAGAGTTGTGTTTAATTTCACCATTATATATTGTCCTTGATACTCAGGCTTCATCACTTCAGAGATTTGTTTTTTGCATACAGTAAAAAATCATTTGGATACAAGGCTGGAATTTTGGGTTGTCAAGCAGAGTAGTAATATTTTTTTGATTAAGAACAAGGTATAAAAGTATAAGGATTTTTCACCCCCTGGGAGATTTACAATCTGATTCTGAAAGCAGTTTATGAAATCAAGTTCCGGAAACTTCTACTTCTATCACAGACTAGATATGCTGGCTAAAAATACCCCAACTATACTCCACATAAAATAATTTTGTTACAATTTTTAGGCTCACTGAAAGTGAGAGAACTTCCCAAGGGAGAGGGGAAATAATGGAAGGAACTGAGTGCCAGGAGCAATGAGCTCACATGAAGTGTGTGGAGGTGCTGCAACTGCTGTCAGCAGCAGGGCAGCTGGGAGAGCAGGCCTTGTGGTAGTGGCAAGATGGGGAAGTCAAACCTGCACCCCTCCCCTTCGCCTCTTCAAGAGAGCTACATTGGTTCCAGGGCTGTTGGTGCCTTGGCTACACACGGTCTTTAAAGGCAAGTGTCCCCAACCTAGGCCCTCACGGTTCCCCCTGATTGATATCATCCAGCCTAAGATCAGAAAACACAAACTATCCTGTGTGAAAATCAGCAGAAGTCACACCCAGTTGCTTCAGCTATTTGAATTCCTTGGCGCAAATTATAAAATAACTGTGGGAAATCTTTAAAGAAGTAGAAAATACAATCTCAAATATGTGTAAGTAATAAAAATGGTTTTTAACAAAAGATCATACATGAGTTATTAATCAATGAGAAGACATGGGGGAAATGTATGTGCATAATACTAATGAAGGACGACAAGCCGAAAAGGCGGCATACTCTGTGTTTCCCGCTATATGATGTTCTGGAAAACACAAAGCTAGGGAGACAGTGAAAAAATCAGTGGTTATCAGGGGCCAGTGGGGAGAGAGTGATGAATTGGCTGAGTGTAGAAGATTTTTAGGGCACTGAAAACACTGTGTGATACTATAATGGTGGATATATGTTCTACATTTGTTTAAACCCATAGAATGGACGACTCCAACAGTGAGCCCTAAGGTAAACTAAGGACTGTGGGTGATTATAATGTGTCAGTGTAAGTCCATCTAGGATAACAGGTGTACCACTCTGGTGGAGGATGTTGATAGTGGAGAAAGCTGTGCGTGTGTGGAGGGGGAATGATATGGGATGTCTCCGTACCTTCCTCTCGGTTTTGCTGTGAACCTAAAACTGCTCTTAAAAAATGTCTTTAAAAAAAGAGACTGTACTGATTTGAGAAAGAACTAAATAGAACATGTAAAATTGAAAAATGTGTTTGCTTAAATTAAAAAACTTGTCCTTTTTCTGGACTAGAATTCAATCTAGGATTACATGTTATATTTTTCATGTGTCCATCTGCTTTATTAAATGGGGTTAGTTACTCAGTCTTTCTTTGTTTATCATGACTTTGATGTTTGAAGGGTACTGGCCGTATATTTTGTGGAATGTTTCTCAACTTGACATAATTTGGTATTTTCTCATGGTGAAATTCATATTCTACATTTTTGACAAAAACGTCATGGAAATTTTGTTGTGCCCTTAGTGCGTTATATCATGAGGAACGTAGTGTTGATATGTTGACTTTGATCAGTTGGTAAATGTGGCATCTATTAGGATTCTTTGCTATTATTATTTTCCCCTTTGTAGTTAGTAAGTGTTTGCAGGAAGATACTTTGAGACTGTGTAAATAGTTCTCATAATATTTTGCCCTGCTAACTTTGGATTCCATTGATAATTTTTGCCTGAAATTATTGTGGTGTTTGTCAAATGGTTATTTTCTTTCTAATTTATTCTAAAGGTATTAATTAGAATTTTACTATAAGGAAGACCTTTACCTTCTCTCCCATACATTTATTTAATTATTTATATCAGTATGACTTCATGTGTATTTGGTTATTGTATGGGTTATAATCTATTACCAAAATGATTTATTCTTTTCCTGAAATTTACCCAGATTTGGTCTTTGGGGGCCCCCTCAAGTAGTCGTCTTTGTCCTCTGACATGTTGTCATCATTTTTTGCCCCCATGAGATATCCCAGATTCATTTTTTGCTTTCTCCACCCCAGCCCTGGAATCAGTCACTTCTTTTAGAAACTTTGCTCCTTTTTTATTAAAGAATGGTATATAGAAGCCTAGACCTGAGTGTACTTACTGCCCTAGGGATATCATGACTTGTAGGCCCCCTCCAGTGACAGAGCTAGGAAATATATATGCCTACTTCTATTTCTGTATTGATGTATCTGCATATGTGTGACAAAACATGAATTCATATGGGTACCTCCAATCTGAGCCAGCACCGCATGGCTCATTCTAGCCCTCCCCATTGCCTTTGACAGTGACAGTGAGAAACCTGGTTCTTCTTACTCATGATATATTTACTTTCTTGTTCAGTCCTGGAATGAACATAAGGTAGTTTCATAATTGTTAACACATACCTCTGTGGAAACAATTTGCTAACTAGTTTACAATATTTGCTATGGTTACTTTATTTTTCACCATAGAATATTTAAAATATTGTTTTTGAAAGTTATTTTGGTTAATTCTTTTCTTCTCCACTCTCTTTAAGTGGCTGTCATTTATTTAGAATAAACTTCTGTCCATCATTACTGTTTGTATTCCATTTGGGTTCTTCCCACCTCTGGGTAGATTTTATATTTATTATTATTTTTATTATTATTATTGAGATGGAGTCTCCTTTTGTTGCCCGGGTTGGAGTACAGTAGTGTGATCTCGGCTCACTGCATCTCCTGCCTCCCAGGTTCAAGTGCTTCTCTTGTCTCAGCCTCCCAAGTAGCTGGGACCACAGGCGTGCGCCACCACGCCTGGCTAATTTTTGTATTTTTTGATAGAGACGGGGTTTCGCCATGTTGGCCAGGCTGGTCTCGAACTCCTGACCTCAAGTGATCCTCCTGCCTTGGCCTCCCAAAGTGCTGGGATTACAGGTGTGAGCCAGGATTGTATTTTTAATGTTTTGTGTAGATAAAATATTAACGTCCTTCTAAAACTCCAAACTATAAAACAAGGTTGACTTAAAGGTCATGACCCCCACTCTGCCATTCATTATACTCCATTCCCATTCAACCATCTTTTCCATCCTGTTTTTACCCACCTCTCTGTAGGTGATTTATTTCTGTTATTTCTAGCTTATCCTTCCTTTTTGTCACAAATGGGATGATTCATGTATGTTTTATTATTTCTTATGTGAAAGGTAGCAAGTAATATATGCTCTCTTGCACTTTGCCTTTTTTACTTACCAGTGTATCTTGAAAATCATTCCATATCAGTTCAGAGAGATCTTGCTCGTTCTGTATTACACCTGTAAAAGTATTCTATTGTATATAGAGACCACAGTTTATTTAACATCTTTACAATGTAAGACTTTAAAAAAAAAATGGTGCAGCTACGAACAATACAACAATGAAAATTTTGTGCATATGTATTAATGTTGGAAGTATGTTTTCAGGGTAAGTACCTGGAAGTGGAAGGACTGGGTCGAGAGATCAACAAATGTGTAGTTTTGTTGGGTATTGTCCAATTAATCTCCAGAAGGGTTCTGCCAGTTTCCATTTTCACCAGCAAAGTATGACTGTACTTACTTTCCAAAGCCTCAACGTATTCAAAAGAATGTGTTGTCTAGCTTTTAAATTTTTGCCATTTTGATTGAAGTATTATGTCAGTGTTATTTTAATTTGCTTAATTTGCTCTTCTCTAAGTTTGAATTCCTTTTCATATGTTCAGGGGTCATTTTCATATCTTTTTTTTTGGTGAATTGTCTGTTCTTTTCCCATTTTTCTCTTGAGTTTTTGGCCCTTTGTCAACTTTTAAAAGTTTCTTTACGATAGTGGTGTTACCTCTTTGTGGTGTATGTTTCCTGACTTTTGTTCCCCTTCTTTTTTTTTTTCTTTTTGTCAGTTTTCAGGTGGAAAGACTTTTATGTGTGTGTGTGTATGTTGTTAATGATTTTTAGTTTTATTGTATTTTAATCAGAGAGTATAGTTTATTATTTCTTCTTTATGGAATATACTTATTTCTTTGTGACTTACTATGTGATCAGTTTTTGTTAATAGTCTCTGGGCCCTTGAAAATAAAATGTATTTTTAATTACGAAGGGAGTAAGTTTAATATGTGTGTGTGTGTGTGTAAAATACATGTATACATATTTATGTATACACACATGATTTCATTTCCTGATTATGTTTTTAGGTCTTTTATGTTGTTAATTTTGCACATTTGATCTTATACTAAGAATAGTGTATTAAAGTTTCCTATTATTAATATTAATGTGTTTCTATGTGTGTCTTTTGCATCCCCTATGGTTCCTTCTACACAAAGGTAATTATTGTCTTACTGATGTATAGCTATTCATAAGTATTATACCTTCATTGTGATTTGAAACTTAGCATTAATACAAGATCTTCTTTGTCTTGCTCAGTGCTTTTTTGCTTGAATTCTACTTTTTCTGATTTTAAAAATGCTACGCTTGCTTTTTTATTGTATCCATTTGCCTGTTTTATTCTGTCCATCCATTTGTTTTTAACAGTGTTTTAGGTGTATCTTTTGTATAGTTGAGTAATGCTTTGTGGCCAGATTTGTTTTTTTTAAGAGGTAAATTAAACCTGTTCACATTTATTGATAAGACTTTCACATTTATTGAGTTATTGATATATTTGATCTCAACTCTATCATATATTGTGGTGTTATGTATGTCATAACATGTTATATTTTATTTCTCTACAAAATGTGTTTTATTATGCTTTTGAATTGAAATTTTTATTGCTCTTTAGAAAGGTTATATTTTTGTTTTAATGGTTGCTTTTATTCTTAAAACTTTTAAATTCCCTTATTCCTCATATTTAACTTTGTTCTGTCTAGTTTGTCGTAAAAGTATTCTTTAACTATTGCCTATGCAATAATTAATATATTCTACTTTCCTCTTTGCTTCTTTCTTTCATTATTTAGCTATGTTATTTCTACTTTGTCAGAACGTACAACTATTGGATAATAGTCTATCAATATAATCCCCAGCTTTTAGTCTGAAATCTACAATGTTTATGTATTAACATGTTCTCGATTTGTTTTGTGCTTAAATTTTCCTAGTTATTTATTACTTGAACAAGGCTCATGCTTTGGTAAATCCTTTAGAAAGAGCTCATTAATGTGACATTCGTTATGCTCTTGTGTGTTTCAAGTTTTTTCTGTAGACTTGGTGCTTTAAGGACAGTATTGATGGATATAAACTTCTTGGTCCACATTTTTAAAAACTGAGTTGTTTGAAAATGTAGCTTCATTGTTGTCTTGTTTCTGTGTTGTTTTTGAAGAATCTGATGCCATTCTGATTGCTTTACCCCTCTACATTAGTTGATCTTCTTGCCTAGAGGTCTTGATGATTTTCCCCATTGTTTGTGAATGTGTCCTATATTTGATCCTTCCAGGTTCTTTTTCACGGGTACCTATTTTATCTGGTATTAGTTCTGCTGCATTGGTTTTTCTTCCCTCTTTAACGGACTCCAATTATATAAATGTAATTCCTTCTTTGCCTGTGTTCCATTTCTACCACTTTCTCTCTAATTCTTCTTTTTTTATTTTACCATCCTCCTTCTGGTTGTTTTTCTCCTTGTCTTCAGTGCCCCCTTATTAAATCTTGATTGAGTCCATTGTCCCTTGAATGCTTTGGAATTTAGACTTTGTTTCTGAGATGATTTTATTTATTTATTTATTTTTTTTCTGAGTTAAATCAGTTATCTTTTCATTTTTTTCTCTCTTTTTGTTCTTAATTTTTGAGTTTCTGACTAAGGCAATTTATATCCTTATATGCTTGATTGAACATATGTAACTTAGTTTTTAAGTATTAGTTTATGTTTCTTTTTAGTGCTCTTTGGTTTTTTTGGGGGGGGGTGGGAGAAAAGTTAGATTTTCATTAGTTGAGCTCCTTTGAATTGACTTTCTGATTTTTGAGTACTAATTTTCTATATTTTTATTGAATTTATTTGTTGTTCCTTTTTGGTTGTGTAAAAGATTTATAGGCAGTACCATTCAGGCCATAGGCATGGGCAAGGACTTCATGACTAAAACACCAAAAGCAATGGTAACAAAAGCCAAAATTTACAAATGGGATCTAATTAAGCTAAAGAACTTCTGCACAGCAAAAGAAACTACCATCAGAGTGAACAAGCAACCTACAGAATGGGAGAAAATTTTTGCAATCTACCCATCTGACAAAGGGCTAATATCCAGAATCTACAAAGAACTTAAACAAATTTACAAGAAAAAAATCAAACAACCTCATCAAAAAATGGGCAAAGGATATGAACAGACACTTCTCAAAAGAAGACATTTATGCAGCCAATAGACACATGAAAAAATGCTCATCATCACTGGCCATCAGAGAAATGCAAATCAAAACCACAATGAGATACCATCTCACACCAGTTAGAATGGCGATCATTAAAAAGTCAGGAAACAACAGGTGCTGGAGAGGATGTGGAGAAATAGAAACACTTTTACACTGTTGGTGGGAGTATAAACTAGTTCAACCATTGTGGAAGACAGTGTGGTGATTCCTCAAGGATCTAGAACTAGAAATACCATTTGACCTAGCCATCCCATTACTGGACATATACCCAAAGGATTATAAATCATGCTGCTCTAAAGACACATGCACACATATGTTTATTGCCAACACTATTCACAATAGCAGAGACTTGGAACCAATCCAAATGTCCATCAATGACAGACTGGATTAAGAAAATGTGGCATATATACACCATGGAATACTATGCAGCCATAAAAAAGGATGAGTGCATGTCCTTTGTAGGAACATGGATGAAGCTGGAAACCATCATTCTCAGCAAACTGTCCCAAGGACAGAAAACCAAACACCACATGTTCTCACTCATAGGTAGGAATTGAACAATGAGAACACTTGAACACAGGGTGGGGAACATCATACACTGGGGCCTGTTGTGTGGTGGGGGAGGGAGGAGGAATAGCATTAGGAGATATACCTAATGTAAATGACGAGTTAACAGGTGCAGGACACCAACATGGCACATGTATACATATGTAACAAACCTGCACGTTATGCTCATGTACCCTAGAACTTAAAGTATTTAAAAAAAAAAAAAAGACTTCCTTAGTCTCTGGTGCCCTCTTCTGTTAGTGTAGCAATGCACACTTTAGTGGTTCATTTATTTATTTTTGGTATGGGTTAGAGAATGGCTTTGTAAATCCTCTAATGTTTTAGTTGTGCTTTATCTTTGGCAACCTTGAATTTTCCTTTTTGCGTCTTTTTTATGTTCCTCTCGATTGAACAGGTTGTCTTTCACTTTATATTAACTCCTTTCTCTTCCATTGTAACTATGCTTTTGGAGGCCTGTCACTTCATATTGGGCATGCTTTTATACCACTTTTCTGTAGTCCCTGCTCAGGCCTACTGGGACACTTTTTAAAGGATTTTCACACTTAGTGTAACTTACACTTTCTGGGTTTTTAAGGTCAACCTTAGCACCTCACTCATTCTCCTCTCTTTCTCTTATTTTTTCCAGCTTGCTCTTGCTTACTTTAAAGCCTTATCAGTGGGTAGGAGTGTAACAGTTCTGTCCCTAGGTTTTAGCTGGCCTTCCTTCCTTCCTTCCTTCCTTCCTTCCTTCCTTCCTTCCTTCCTTCCTTCCTTCCTTCCTTCCCTCCTTCCCTCCCTCCCTCCCTCCCTCCCTCCCTCCCTCCCTCCCTCCCTCCCTCCTTCCCTCCTTCCCTCCTTCCCTCCTTCCCTCCTTCCCTCCTTCCCTCCTTCCCTCCTTCCCTCCTTCCCTCCTTCCCTCCTTCCTTCCTTCCTTCCTTCCTTCCTTCCTTCCTTCCTTCCTTCCTGTCTGCCAACGGCATTGTGTTCAGTAGTTTTATTTGTTCTTCTTGTTGCTCTAAATTATTTTTAGAGGAAGCATTGACAGCTGTCATTGTCTTTTGTCCTCACAAGAATAATTTGAGGCCTAGGAGATTAGAATATTTTTCTGAAAATGGTTTTGTCTAATTTTGCTGGTGCGTTAGAGGAAGTGTGTCTGGGATTGCCTTAGTTCATCTTCTTAGCCCAAGGCGCTCTCTATTGTGCAGAAAATGTGACATCTGACTTCAAGTCTGCGCAAGGACTGGTTTACTTTTGTGCTCATCCTCATCAGGGGGATGAGTCTTTTAGGGACTCCAGCACCCCAGCTTGGTTCCACAGCAAAGCTTTCCCTTTTGTCTCACTTCCATGGTAAGTTGTTATATACCCCATGTTCAGGTTTTCAGTTGATAGGTTAGATAGGCAGATATTCTTAACACTTCTCTCTGGCTTTGTGTTTACTTTATTATTTATTTTTAAATTTTTTACCCCTGGCTTCATGCTTCCTATAGAGTTCAGTCACACCTCTCTATCTCGTTTTTACTTCTTTAATGCTTTTAAGAATTTCTGTATTTTTTCAGTAGCATTTATCGGGAAGTTTGGTTCTAATTATCCAAACCAATATTACTAGAAATGGCAGCTGATTCATTCTTTTATGAAAATATTTTTTAAGTTTGATTATGCAACTCTGAGTGGGAAGAATGGTACATTCATTTGCTCAGTTATCTGTTTTGAGCCAATCTTCTACCAAGTAAAGACCTGCTATGTCACTGACCAGAAAGTTAGTTTATTTCAGTGGTAAAGCAACTTATGACTGATGATAGCTGTGGTTAATAATCATGATATGAGGAAAACTTATTTAGCCATTGGAATGCACCAGGTACTCTGTATTTTTTATATATTATTTTGTTTGTAATAAAATCTACTAATTTACTATTATTACTCCCACTTTGTAGATGATGCCCTGAGGCTTGGCTACCATTATCACTTGCCTAAGTTTACATGGATAGTAAGTGGCAGAAACGTTTCAGGCTCTGCCTTGAGCTTTGGAGATACAGGGCTAGCAAATTCCAGCTTGCTTTCTACCTTCATGGACCTTACAGGATTTATTTCCTCGACACTGTGGGATGGTCAGGGATGTAATTTTAGAGTATGAAAGGGATTCACTGGTATTTCCACTAGAATTGAGGACAATGTCTCTTGCTAGGAAATGACTATAAGTTCATGCAAATGAAAAGCAGATTAGCAAAGATCAGAAGAATGTCTTAATTCTTTAAAGACCCTCCATACCGTGTATTGTAGTGCTTTCTTCAGAGCTGTGCCAAGTGAACGTTAATTTCATTCCATTTATTGACAAGACATAATGAGTCTTATACCCACATTATACCTTTTTAAAGTCAAAGATTCTTAGCAGAATTTTAAAGTTATCTGATACAGATGGGCCAGGATATTTTCTTTATTTATCCTTTCCTGTTGGTTTACAGTTATTTGCTGGTATAAAGGATGGAGACAGCCTGCAGCTCTTTGAACAAAGTTCTCGCTCTGCGCAGAAACAAGAGACACACACCATGGAGGCCGTGAAGTTTGTAGAGTTTGATCTTAAGCAGACGCTTACCAGGCTCGTGGCACATCTTTTTGGAGACGGTAAGTCCTCAAACGCAGGTTGGGTGTCTTTTATCTGAAATCCTTGGGACAGAAGTGTTTTGGATTTGTTTTTGTTTTGTTTTGTTTTGTTTTTCAGATTTTGAAATTCTTTTTTTTTTTTTTTTCCCCGAGACAGAGTCTTGCTCTGTCGCCCAGGCTGGAGTGCAGTGGTGCAATCTCAGCTCACTGCAACCTCCACCTCCCGGGTTCAAGGAATTCTCCTGTCTCAGCCTCTGAGTAGCTGGGATTACGCCCGTCACCACACTTGGCTAATTTTTGTATTTTTAGTAGAGACAGGGTTTTACCATGTTGGCCAAGCTGGTCTCAAACTCCTGGCCTCATCATCCGCCCACCTCAGCCTCCCACAGTGTTGGGATTACAGGCGTGAGCCACTGCGCCTGGCCTGAAATTCTTGCGTATACATAATGAGATGTCTTGGGGATGGGAGCTAAGTCTGAACACGAAATTCATTTGTATTTCATATACACTTTATGCACATAGCCTGAAGGTAATTTGATACAATATTTTAAATAATTTCATGCATGAAACAAAGTTTTGACTGTGATTTGACTGAAAACTGTAGTGAGATCAGGTATGAAATATTTCACTTGTGGCTTCAGATTGACTCTCAGAAACTTTTAGCTAGAGAAAGAAAAATGCTTATAACCTTTGCTAAGAATGATAATGGATTGGGATCAATGTCATCAATGGAGTGAAAATATACAGGCTGATAGGAGTATATTATTATGTTATTACATGAGGATGTAATCAGTGGAGCAAGGTAATTTTTTGTTTTTTGAGACGGAGTCTCGCTCTGTCACCCAGGCTGGAGTGCAGTGGCATGATCTCGGCTCACTGCAAGCTCTGCTTCCTGCGTTCACGCCAGTCTCCTGCCTCAGCCTGAGTAGCTGGGACTACAGGCGCCCGCCACCAAGCCTGGCTAATTTTTGTATTTTTAATAGAGATGGGGTTTCACCATGTTAGCCAGGATGGTCTTGATCTCCTGACCTCATGGTCTGCCCACGTCGGCCTCCCAAAGTGCTGGGATTACAGGCGTGAGCCACCACGCCGGCCCAGTGGAGCTAGGTTCTTAACCATGTGAATGAACCAGTGGATTACATATTGCCATATTGATTACATATTGCCATACTGATTACCACTATCAACAGCAAAAATACTAACAGTATATTATTTCCTGCAGGAGGAACGATATTGTTACAATCTAGACCTCACTTAGTCACTTGCCTTTATTTTTCAAAAAATACTTGTTTTCAGTAATGCCACCTTCCCCCTCCAACTATTTTTAACTTAATTGACATATATTTTGTTTTTTTAAAGCACGATATAAAGAGAAGGTTAGTGGATTTTCTTAATTGTGACTATCTTTAAGAAATACTTATATTTCTTATCTGAGAAGACAGCTACCTACTGTAGTTAGGATTCTCCTTTACTGTCTTATTCTCATGAGCTTTTTTAAAAATCAGTTTTGTTGAGGTATAATTAACATAAAGTAAGCTATACATATCAGAAGTATACATTTTGATAAGTTGACATACAATGAACTGAACATGAACGTACTTGCACAGTCTTACAAGTTTTGGCGTCTTGCAAGTTCATGCCATGAAGCTACCAGCAGAATCAATAGATGAACATCTTCATTGTCCCCGGCGGTTTCCTCCTGCTCATTGGCAGTCCTTCCCTTCTGCGCTTACCACATCTCACCCCAGGCAACATGTGATCTGCTTTCTGGTGCCATTAATTAGTTTGCATTTTTTAGGTTTATATAAATGGAATCTTAGAATATGTGCTCTTTTTTGTCTGGCTTGTTTTACTTAAAATAATTATGTTGAAATTCATCCATGTCATAGTGTATATCAGTAGTTGATTCCTTTTTATTGTTAATCAGTATTCCATTCCACGATTTGTTTATCCATACATTCATTGGTAGGTATCTGGGTAGTTTCTAGTTTTTTTGCTGTTATCAGCAAAGCGTCTATGATCATTCATGGATGAGTCTGTCTGGGTCCTAAGTTTTCACTCCTCATAAACGTAGGTATATGTTTAACTTGAAAAAAAAAAAACAAACAAAAAAACTGCTAAGCTATTTTCTGAAGTGGTTGCACTATTTCGATTCCCACCAGTAGTCTATGAAAATTCCAGTTGCTGTACATCTTCAGCAACACTTGATAGGGTTAGTCATTTTAATTGTAGCCATTCTAACAGGAATCTAGTGGTATGTCAAATACATATTTGGCATTTATAAAGTATTCAATTCCATGATTTGTTTATGCATCCACTCATTGATAGATATCTGGGTAGTTTCCAGTTTTTTGCTCTTACCAGTAAAGCATCACTGAACATTCATGGATGATTCTTTCTGGGTCCTAAGTTTTTACTTCTCTTGAGTAAATACCCAAGAGGGAATGACTAGATCAAATAGTAGGTGTATGTTTAACTTAAAAAAACCAGCAAAACTGCTAAACTATTTCCTGAAGTGGTTGCACCATCTCAGTTCCTACCAGTGGTCTATGAAAATTCCAGTTGCTGTACATCTTCAGCAACACTTGATAAGGGTAGTCATTTTAATTGTAGCCATTCTAACAGGAGTCCCGTGGTATGTCAAATACACATTTGGCATTTATAAAGGACTCCTCCATATAAGCAAACAGAAATTGCAACTAAGAGAAAAATGGGTGAACATGAAGGTGGCAAATGATATATATAGAATGACTAATAAATATATGAAAAGATGCTTATCTTTATTAGTATTCAGGGCAAAACAAAAGAAAACCACCAGGAGCGTTTTCAAATGGGAAGTAATTTTTTCAATCTAACGTTTTGAATTGTTGACAAAGATGTAGAGAAATAGAGTGTAGCACAAGGTTCTGGCCTTAGTTAGGATTCATGGTCACCATTCTTCCAACTGGGACTTTAGTACTCACTATTCTTGATTCACCTCTATTTTTTCATACTCCAGATTTCCCCTACTTATGCCTGAACTCAAATATGTATTTAAAGAGAATCTTGTTGTAATTTATTAAGCCTCTCCTGCTCTGTTTAGCAAAGTTTGTTAGAATATCTTGACTGCTGTATTGCCAAATGCATAGTTCATGTAATATATAAGAAACCACTAGCTAATCCTGTATATTTTTAATATAGATATATTTTCAAAAAGTGTACATCAACTTCAAGGTAATATTTTTCTAGGAAGTGGGAAATGGCTTTAGGGAGGGGTAGAAACCATGTTTCAAATGTATTTATAATGTTTTACTTTTTAAAAACTAAAGTTAAATATGACAAAATGTTATAGTTTGATAAAACTGGATAATGAGTATATGCGTGGTTGCTATTTTCTCTTCCTGTCTCTAGGTTTGATATATTTCATTAAAATGGCATAATAGTGAAATAGGTTTCAAATAGAAATTGCTGATGTGAAAAACCTATGATAACCAGCATCTCTTTGCTTTCATGATAAAAGAAAGGAATTGTAATATTTTAAACAGTTATATAATCTATTTAACACAAATACAGGGAGATGGGTTGTGCTGTTCAGGCCATTTTACAGGCAGGGTAAGGTAGAAGGGATTCTGGTATTTTAAGGAGATAGTGTTCTGTCTTTATAGAAAGATTCAGGCTCATCTGAATTTTTCTGTTGTCAAACTATGGAGAGAATTTTTTTAGCACCCTCCTTATTTATGTCATCCTACACATTTCTATGATCAAATGATTTGCTGTTGGTGCCACAGGCAAGGCGCCTCCTCCTGAACCCAGCCTGTGCTCCTGGAAGGCTCCTGGTGAGGCACATGCATACTGACACCTAGAGGAGAAGTGGGAATTAGCCTTGGGAAGGGATAAGCAAGGGGAGGGGCAGACGAATGGGGTGAAAAATGACAAAGTAGGTGACACAAGTACTCGTGGAGAGCAAGCATTATGCAGCACAATCTATGGAAAGAAGGAAAGAAGAGGCAAGGGGAAGAAAAATGATTGACAGCAGACTCTTATGACCGTGGAGAAACGGTAGTGTAGAATCAGAAAATTTAAAATGAAGCTCTTGTTCATCCCCTTACTCTGAAGTCCTGAACGGGTCACGTAGCATTTCAGATCTCAGTTTTCTAACTTTTAAAAGTTGCGATGATACTTACTTTACTTGAGAATAAAACAAGATAACGTGAAAGATGCCTTGTAAGTAGAAAATATCAAATAAATGTGTAAATATGAACAAAGGGAAGGAGGAGGGAAGGGAAGGAAAGTTAAGACAAGACAGTAAAAGCAAGGAGCACATGAGGAAAGAGTAATACGATCAAAGAACAACAGTCGTGGTTGATTTGCCTTTATCACGTCTAAGGAAGCGAGAAGGAGCAGTGGTGGCACCAGACTGTGGCACCACAGCCTTACTGGTGCTGATAGTGGCTTTCATATCTGCACCAGCAGATATTTTTTAAAAATAAGCCATGTACTAGCCTCTGTATAGATTATGTAAGCTTTCCAAGGTGTTTCAGGATATATATCTCTCTGAAAATATGGTCCTAGACTTTCCTTTGTATTATTTTTTATATTCATATTTGTGTAGGTTTCAAAACCAGATGGCAGGTTTCCTTATAAAAAACCATTTCTGCAATATATAACTTTTCTGACTGTGATGCCCGTCCTGACATGGTGGGCACGATCCTGGACAAGAATTAAGAATCTTAAATTTGGGCCGGGCGTGGTGGCTCACGCCTGTAATCCCAGCACTTTGGGAGGCTGAGGCGGGCGGATCACTAGCTCAGGAGATCGAGACCATCCTGGCTAACATGGTGAAACCTTGTCTCTACTAAAAGTACAAAAAATTAGCCAGGCATGGTGGCGGGCACCTGTAGTCCCAGCTACTCCGGAGCCTGAGGCAGGAGAATCGCTTGAAACTGGGAGGCGGAGGTTGCAGTGAGTTGAGATTGCGCCACTGCACTCCAGCCTGGATGACAGAGCGAGACTCCGTCTCCAAAAAAGAAAAAATAAAGAATCTTAAATGTTAGAATAGCAGTGAAGTTGTAGCTTCTTTCATTTAGGCATATGTTTCCTTTATTTTTTAAAAAATATTGTCAGCCTAGACTTTTGGTAGTCAGCTTTTATTACATATCGATGTTGCTATTTTATAAATGTTCAAATTTTTTGTCTGTAAGACTGAGTTGGCAGAATCATGGAATGGAATTAAAGTTTAAAAATTCACCTGCTTGGAGAATACACGTTGGTTCCCCTACACTAGAATCTATCTGGGAAGAAAGCCTTTTCTTTTTCTTCTTTCCTTTGAGCCATGGTCATTGTTAACCCCATTCACACGGTGGCCAGGCATCCTGAGAATGTTGAAAGGCACCTCATTCACATACCCTTGCCATGCCCTGGTGTATTTCTTCCGGGTGTGTTGCCATGAGCTGTTGTTGTAGGGGTGTGTGAGCTTGTCCCGGACTGTGTTTGCCGTGTTTGTGATGTCCGCTGTATTGCCTCTCGGGGGAGATGTGAAGTGGGAAGGTGACCGGAGCCCGGGCCCATCTGATGAACTAGAAGGGGTGAGTGGGTCTATATCACAGAACACAGACAGTGCTGTGTGCTTCCTTCATGCTCACACTGAATGTTAACAACTGTTTCAGGATTCTCAGCTGTTTCTTCTGAAATCTAGAGAAAAGTGCTTTGTTCGTTTTTGTGTTTTTTTTTTTTTTTTTTTTGAGACGGAGTCTGTCATGCAAGCTGGAGTGCAGTGGCGCGATCTCAGTTCACTGCAACCTCCACCTCCTGGGTTCAAGCGATTCTCAAGCTTCAGCCTCCCATGTAGCTGGGATTATAGGCGTGCAGCACCACACCTGGCTACTTTTTCGTATGTTGTATTTTTAGTAGAGATGGGTTTTCACCATGTTGGCCAGGCTGGTCTTGAAGTACTGACTTCAGGTGATTCACCCACTTCGGACACCCAAAGTGCTGGGATTACAGGTGTGAGCCACCGTGCCTGACCACCTTGTTCTATTTCAGGCATTTCAGAAACACTATTTAGTTATGGGTTTTGGGTTCTTGCTGTTGGTTGGTTTATTAAGTAATTTTGCTAGCTTCTGAAAAACATCTTGGTAAACCTATCTAGGTGCCATCAACCCGGATTAAATTTAGATTAATAATAGCAATAATAATGGTGATAATGGTAACAATAGAGATAATAGTAGCAGTGTGAAACCCTGTGCTAAGCATGTTGACAAGGAGTTTTTTTCTTTTGACCTGCATCTATGATACGGGTGTTACAATCTCCGTTTTTCAGATGACGGAACCTAGACACAGAGAAATAAAGTGCCACGTAAAAATCACAGGGCTGGTAAGTATTTGAGGCAGTTGGAGCCCCCAGTCTGACTTCTACGGCCATACCAGAAGTTAGCTTTTTGATAAGATACAAAGAAATCTTATTAGTAATATTTCAGAGACTGTGAGGCCTACAAAAGCCACGATGTCATCCCCCCCAAAAAACAAAACAAAACAAAAATCCCCTCAGGGACAGGCGCAATGGCTCACGCCTGTAGTCCCAGCTACTTAGGAGGCTGAGGCAGGAGGATTGCTTAAGCCCAGGAGTCCAAGGCTGCAGGGAGACATGATCATGCTACTGTACTCCAACCTGGGCAATAGACTGAGATCCTGTCTCTTTTAAAAAGAAAAAAAAAATGACCTCTCTCTAGGTGCTGCCTCCGACTCTTTCCTTTACCTTCTCTCCCCATTCTGTGCCTCCTGGTAGCTAGCTTGTGGTAAAGCCTCCATTTACTACGTCATATCCAGTTACATTCTGGGTAGCAAAGACCATTTAAAAACTTAAGGTTCACTCTTTCTACAGTTAGTGATGAATGGGAACTGCCTCTACAGGCCTCAGAAATATTCAGCAACTCTTTTTATATTTGTGTTTATGGTCTAGGCTTTTCACCTTTTGTTATTATTATTATTGGATTCCTTTGTTCTTGAAAAGCAAAATTAAAAATTGGAACACACTATTTCCTTGTGTCAGTGTGTTATTACAGCTGCTTTAGTTTCAGGTTTTTTTCCTGTCCAAATGTGGTTTATTATTTTCTGCTAACATTTCAATTGTACCAGCATCCTAAGGCTATTATAAGACAGGTTATCATTTTAGAATTAGAAAGAAAGAAATAAAATAACCCTTTAGACTATTTTTATGCTTGTGGATTTTGTTGTCATTTTTAATATTTCTCAAGTGTTTTCTGTATATTTTGTACTGTGCTTGGTAGACCATTTCTTTCAGAGTAACTAAGGTGGGGATTTAGGATTTCTAACTTTTAAATTTCTCTTTCTGTCCTTGAGTTTACAGCCTTTCTTTGGCACAGTTTATTTGCTAAACATTGGCATTCCCCTTTCTGAAGGATTGGCCTTGTAGCACGGTTTAGATTAATGAGTGTGAAGGAGAGATGGATTGGGACCCTCTGTTTGACAAGGTATGTTGCCATGGGGGAGTCATGTCTTGTCTTTGCTTGTTGAAAGACCTGTGGTGGTCATCGAAGTGCACCTCCCAGCATCCCCTCCAAGGGTCCAGGCTGATGGGATTGCAGATCGCCTCCAGCTGTCAGCTTCTTGGGGAACTGCCTTAGCTGCAGGGAGCCTCCTTGCCCAAAGACATGCCCTTCCCAGGGCAGCCCACATCCGAAGACTGAATGTGGCAAGAATACAAAGGCCCTCCATGGGCCATTCTAATGGGCTGTCTGCTCCAGACCTCTGGCAAGGTAAAGGCTTCACTGGCCTGATTGTAGTTTGTTGGCTTCTCCCTCTGCCCAGTTTGCTGCCACTGTCTTCCATCCACAGGTGTTGATTCCCTTCAGAGAACTTGCTTGCCAGCCCAACCTGCATAGGGACCTATATACGGTCCCATCCAGCAGAAACGTTCTAGGGCCCTGTGTTGTGAGTGATGTCCTGGTCAGGAGTGAAATCGCTTGATCATGGTAATAAGGAATCATGTCTTCCATATCTTTTCATATTTTTTATCCATGAGGCTGTGTTAGTATAAATGAGGTGAAAGGGATTGAGAGTAAGAATTAGGTTTATAATTGTTAGTGCTACATTCTTCCTAAATGGAATCACATCAAAAATTTTAAGTGTGTATCACTTTAATAATTTTTTAAATCAGCTCTTTTGGGCTGGCTGGTGTTGCCTGGCTTGAGGAGTGTTATCCTTCTCAGAGTACCGCTTGGCAGTGAAGTAGCCACGGCAGTTGTTGCATTCAAGCCATTTTGACTTGTCTGTACTCGCCTCACCGTAGCTTAGATGTAGTCTAGAGCAGGTTGCTCTTTCCGATAAAAACGGGCCAACACCTTCAACCTCTGAGACTTGGGATCATTAACTATGAAAAGTGAAGTGCCTCGCTTTAAGCCAGTGGAGGGACTCAGTGGAAATAAGACATCACCCTAGGAATCAGGTGGAGGGAGGCCTAAGACCCACTTTTCCTTAGATGTCTAGTGAATGGGGAAAATGTATTCTAGGGTTGATCTTTCGGGGCTAAGGAATTGGTACAAGGGAACCTCTTTAGAGAAAAGTTGAGATAGCAGTGATTGAGCTGAACTATGATACTTTTTTTTTTTTTTTTTTTTTTTTGAGACAGAGTCTCGCTCTGTCGCCCAGGCTGGAGTGCAGTGGCGCGATCTCGGCTTACTGCAAGCTCCGCCTCCCGGGTTCACGCCATTCTCCTGCCTCAGCCTCCCGAGTAGCTGGGACTACAGGCGCCCACAACCGCGCCCGGCTAATTTTTTTTTGTATTTTTAGTAGAGACGGGGTTTCACCGTGGTCTCGATCTCCTGACCTTGTGATCCGCCTGCCTCGGCCTCCCAAAGTGCTGGGATTACAGGCGTGAGCCACCGCGCCCGGCTGAACTATGATACTTTTAAGGAGCCCAAAAACCTTCCTGATTCTATGGCAGTTGGGCAGAGGATAACAGAGAGGTTCACTAATCTAGGGAAATAATACATTGAAATTATTTGGGGTTTTATGCTAATTAAAATAAAATTATTGGATCTTAAGATACAGAGAAAAAGGCACTGAAAATTTTAGGGCTACTGTAATGAAAACCATCAGTGTGCCTGGAACTATACCCATTACAAACTATTTTTACTGCTACTAGTAACTCTTAGGTGGTTGGTATACAGGTGACCTAGAGACCATTAAGATTTAGGGGGAGAGGGAAGATTCTCTTTCTACTCTTTAGGTTCATGGAAAGCTCAATTTCCTGATTGATTTCAGCCACTTCTCTTCTGGCCTCTCCTAGCTCTACTGAGGAATTGATCATCAGTATAAAGTTAGTTATCGGAACTCTGTTATCAACCACTTTAACTCATTCACTCCTTTGACTTGCACTAGACACTCCATGAAAGCCTAGCCTTGAATCGGTGCCCAAATCTCTTTGTGCTTCCCGCTCCTGTAGCGGCTCAGATTTGCCACCTTAGCCAAGTCAAGGTTGGTGGCTCTCTTCTTTCTATTTTTGGTCAGCTCACTGTACAAATTCCTTTTTTCTGTTATTCTACACCAGTTTTTCAGTCTCTGTTTTTCTAGTCTTTGTCAGAGTAAAAGCTGTATTTTACTGAGAAAATCTAGGTGACTGGGTGTGGCTTTTGTGCTTAGCTGGACTGCTGATTACCAGCCCATCAGTTTCTCTAGAATTTTGTTTCATCAGCTTTAAATATATTCTAAACTATGTCATCTCACGATAAAACAAACAGCTACCATTATTTGACTATCCATCTTTCTCTGGAAACTTGCTGTCCTTTCAGCTACAGTTTATGAAATATACCTTCCAATTACTGCCCAACACAGGCAGTGGTGGTTAGTTCATTGTAATGGTTTCTGTTGAGGTCACAATTGATTTCCAAATTATAAAATTCAATAGATTGGGGAAAAAATCTATCATGCTGAATCTTTCTGCTTACTCTTTTATTTATTGAATTATAATGGGCTTCCAATAAGCTAAAGTGTACCATTTAATAACTTTTGACATAATTATACACACACTACACCATCACCACAATCAAGATATACTCATCACCCCAAAACGTTTCCTTCTGCTCCTTCACTGTCCCTCTACCACCTCTTCTGCCCACTCTCCCTACCCACCAGGCCTAGGTAACTAGTGATCTGCTTTCTGTTACTGTAGGTTGGTTAGCATTTTCTAGATTTATGTTCAGTGAAATCCTATTGTATGTATTCTCTCTGGCTTCTTTCACGCAGCATAATTATTTTGAGATGCATGCATTTTGTAGCATGTTATCAATACTTCATTCCTTTTTGCTACTAAGTAGGGGGTTACATGGTGTTGATATTCTACAATATGTTTATTCATCCACGTCTTGTTGGCTATTTGGGTTGTTTCTAGGTTTTGGCTATTACAAATGAAGCTTCTAGAAATATTTGTGGACAAGTCTTTATATGGACATAGCTTTTATTTTTCTTGAGTAAATAGCTACAAATGGAATGTCTGCATGGTAGGTCGATGACTGTTTTTTTTGCTTTTTTGAGACAGAGTCTTGTTGTGTCGCCCAGACTGGAGTGCAGCGGCACGATCTCGGCTTACTGCAACCTCCACCTCCTGGGTTCAAGCAATTCTCTGCTTCAGCCCCACAAGGAGCTGAGATTACAGGTGCCTGCCAGCACACCTGGGTAATTTTTTTTGTATTTTTAGTAGAGATGGGGTTTCACCAACTTGGTCAGGCTGGTCTGGATCTCCTGACCTCATGATCCACCTGCCGCGGCCTCCCAAAGTGCTGAGATTACAGGCGTGAGCCACCGCACCCGGCCATGACTAACTTTTAAAGAAACTGTCAAATTGTTCAACTGGTTGTACCATGTTACATTTCTGCTAGCAGTGCCTAGGAGTGGAAGTTGCTCCTCATCTTTGCTGGCACTTATTATAGTCATTGTAATTTTAGCCATTCTGATAGGAGTGTAGGAGTATCTGATTATGATTTTAATTTGTCTTTTCTTTTCTTTTCTTGTTTTGAGACAGAGTCTTGCTCTCTTGCCAAGGCTAGAGTGCAGTGGTGCGATCTCAGTTCACTGCAACCTCCACCTCCTGGGTTCAAGCAGTTCTCTCCCACCTCAGCCTCCCAAGTAGCTGGGATTACAGGTGCACGCCACCATGCCTGGGTAATTTTTGTATTTTTAGTAAAGACAGGGTTTCACCATGTTAACCAGGCTGGCCTGGAACTCCTGACCTCAGGTGATTCACCCACCTCGGCTTCCCAAAATGTTGGGATTACAGGCATGAGCCACTGCTCCCTGCCTAATTTGTATTTTCTTAGTCGATAATGATGCTGAATATTATGTACTTATTTGCATTCATGTAACTATTTGGCAAAGTATTCAAATATTTTGCCCGTTTGTTTTCTTTCTTTCCTTTTTTTTTTTTTTTTTGGTCTTGCTCTTTTGCCCAGGCTGAAGTGAAGTGGCATGATCTTAGCTCACTGCATCCTTGACCTCCCAGGTCAAGTGATCCTCTCACTTAAGCCTCCCAAGTAGCTGGGATGACAGGCACTCATCACAGTGTCAGCTAATTTGTTCGTATTTTGTGAAGATAGGGTCTCACTATATTGTCCAGGCTGGCCTTGAACTCTTGGGGTTCAAGCAGTCTGCCCACATTGGCCTCCCAAAGTGCTAGGATTAGAGGTGTGAGCTACTGCACCTGACCCTATTATCTTTTTATTGATTTTTGAAACTTCGTGAATTTTGGATATGATTCTTTTGAATTTTGGATATGATTCTTTTGTGGGATGTGGGATTTGCAATATTTTCACTCAGCCTTTTTATTAATGTTGTCCCTCAAAGAGCAGAAGTTCCTTAACTTTGATGCAACCCAATTAACCAATTTTTTTCTCTTATGGATTTTGCTTTTGATATTGTTTCTCAGACATCTTTCCTAACCCAAGGTAACAAAGATTTTTCTACTATGTTTTCTTGTAGAAGTTTTATAGTTTCAGTTTTATATTTAGATGTATGATTACTTTGAAGAATTTTATGGATGATCTGAGGTACGGATTGAAATTTTGTTTTGCATATTGATATCCAGTTGTTCCAACATCATTTGTTGAAATGACCTTTCCTTCTGCACTGCAAAGCCTTTGTACCGTTGTCTGGAATCAATTAACCATATATGTCTGGGGCTATTTCTGGACTCTCTATTCTGTTCCATGCATCTATTATTTGTCTATCTTGACCCAATACTTCACTGTCTTTATCACAGTAGCTTTATAATAAGTCTTGAAATTGGTTGAATTCTTGTAGCTTTGTTCTTTTTTCAAAGTGATTTTAATTAGATTGTTTGCATTTGATGTTATTGTTGATGTAGTTGGATTTAAATGATCATTTTGCTATTTGTTTTCTATGAGTAACATTTTGTTTCTTCTCTTACTTTGTTTGGAGTAATTGTATTTTTTATTACTCCATTTTATTTCCTTTGTCTTATGAGCTGTAACTTTTTGTTTTGTTATTGTAGCAGTTGCTTTAGGGTTTACAGTTATCACAGTCTCACTTTGAGTGTTGTTACCCCACTCCTGTATAGGGTAAGAACAGCAGACTTCCCTTTTTCCCATCTTGGCCTTTGTGCCATCACATATTTTAATTCTTATGTATGCTATCAACTCCTAAATATGTTATGATTATTTTTGCTTTGAGTAGTTGATCAGCTTTTAAAGAGATTTACATAATAAGAAAAGCCTTTATATCTGCTAGGTCCTTACCATCTTCAGTGTTCTTCATCTGGGTTCCCAACCGATTTTTCCTTCTGCACAACCGAAGGCCTGCTTCTGCTACTGATGAATTCTTTTGCATTTGTATGTCCGATAAAGCCTTCATCTTGCCTTTTTTTTTTTGAGATATTTTCACGGGAAAGGAATTCTAGATTAATAGTTTTTTTACTTTTATTTATTTATTTTTGAGATTGAGTCTTGCTGTGTCACTCAGGCTGGAGTACAATGGCGTGATCATGGCCCACTGCAGCCCCCAAGTCCTGGGCTCAAAGGATCCTCTTACTTCAGCCTCCTGAAGACCTGGGACTACAGGTGTGCACCACCACACCCTGCTAACTTTTAAAATTAAAAAAAAAAAAAATAGAGAGATGGGGTCTCACCATGTTGTCCAGGATGGTCTTGAACTCCTGGCCTCAAGTGATTCTCCTCCCTCTGCCTCCCAGAGTGCTTGGATTACAGGTGGGAGGATGATCCCCTGTGCCCCGGCCCTTTTCATTTTTTAGAGATGTTATTCCTATCTCTTCTCACTTGCATTGTTTCCTGTGAGGAATCTGCTCTCAACTTTGCTTTTGTCTTTGTTTTTCTGTACATAATGTGTCTCTTCTCTCTGACTGGTTTTGCAATGTTTTCTTTGTCACTGATTTTAGGCAGTTTGGTTATGATGTACATAGTTAAAGTTTTCTTCAGATTTCTTATGTTTGGAATTGGTTGAGCTTCTTGGATTTATGTTTTTCATGAAATCTTGGAAATTTTGGTCAATTATTTCTTCAGATAGTTTCTGTCACTCTCCTCCTTTAGGTACTCCACTTGCATGTGTATGTGGCCACTTAAAACTTTTCCACCGCTGGTGCTCTGTTCATTTTTCTTTCAGTGATTTTCTTTCTTCTGTATTGCATTTTGGATAATTAATATTGTTTTATCTTCAAATTTACCAATATTTCTTCTACAGTGTCTAATTTTCTGCTAACTCCATCCTGTGTATTTTTCATTCATTTGCTTCAGTTTGGATATTTTTAATATCATCCCTGTTTCAACTTAAAATGTTTAGTCTTTCCTCTAGCTTTTTGAACATAGCAAATATTATTATAATACATATTTTAACTCATTTTTTCCTACTAATTCTGACATCTGTCATTCCTTGGTGAATTACTTTTGATTTTTCTGTTCTTTATGTATTTTGTTTCTATTTTGCATGCCTGGTAATTTACTGTAGGATATTGCCAAACATCATTAATTTTACCTTCTGATGCATTGGATATTTTTACCTTCCTAATATCCATGAGCTTTGTTCTGGGATTACTTAGAAACACTTTGATCCTTTTAGGTCTTCTCTTTAAGCCTTATTAGGCAGGACCAGTATAGAGTTTAGTCTGGGGATAGTTTTGCCCAATACCTATGCCAGACCAGTCTCAGCTCTGTAATTGATAACCCGTGAATTATGAGGCTTTTCCGCTTGGCTGTTGAGAACTGGCACTATTCCTGGTCCTGTGTGAGCTCCATCTTTATTCCCTCTAATCCTTTTGAGGATTTGTTCCCCGACCGCAGGTAGATTTTTCAACACACAGGATCAGTGTTCAGTTGAATACTGAAGGGGTTCCTCTGCAGATCTCCAGAGTTCTCTGCACAGCTCTCTTCTCTCCTTTACTCTGCCCTGAGAATTCTAGCTATCCTGGCTTGTCCAGACTCCCGGCTCTGTCTCCTCAAATCAAAGAGACTATTGAGATCTCCCATGCTCTCCTTCCTTCCTAGAGCAATGTTAGGTCTCGCCCCTCTGGGGGGTCTGTGTCCTTGGTCAACTGGTGTCCCATGTTTTGAGTGGTGTTATTTTATATATTTGTCTGTTTTTTATTTTATTTCATTTTTTAGTTTTTCATATGGAGGGGTAAAACTGGTTTATTATTCTGTCCTGTCCAGATGTGGAAGTTTCTCTTTTTCATGTGAATCGTTTGGCTACTCCCTCTGGACCTTCCTTCCTGCAATTTTTATTACATCTCATTCCCCTCTTCGCCTTCGTTATATTCTTACATCTCTCTCATCACTTACTCTCTGTGCCTTTTTTGGTCTTCTTTTCTGATGCAGCTTAATGTTTGTGACAGGAACTCTTTGAAAGGGTGGCTCGTGTTTTCCTTCTCAGAGAAGAATTTGACTGGGAGATGGATACAATCCTGAAGATGCATTTTTAGATCTGGTTTACAAAACCAAAATTTTTATGAATTTTATTTTCTAGAACACATCAGTGAGTTATGCTTTCATGTATCTCTTAGGATATCTAAAACACACTTATTTTAAAGTTTCAGATTGTTTCATAAAAATAATCTTATCTGAGGTAAGTTAATGTTTGATTATTTGTTTTGCTGGCTGTATTACTTAGCATTAGATTTATCCATGTGTTTTAGAATTTTGGGTTGCAGGGTCATATTCAGAGGAAGGTTTTTTTTGTTCTTTACCCTTTCTCTGTTTTCTTTCTTCCTGTCCTTCTCCCCCTATCCCCCGTCTCTTGCTTTTCACCCTGTAAGTGGTTTTGCAGATGATTCCACCCAATTCTCTAGGCTTGAAATCCAGAATGAGATTTCCTAGGGATCCATGAGATGTCTAGCACCCATACAATGAGGGGCTGGAGCTGATTCTATGCCCAAGACTTGGATCCCTAATCTTACAGCTCCTTAGGGCTACAGCCCCATGCTGCATTTGGGTGACAGTATTTGACTTCCTTCTGGCACCATCATGGAGCTTATCCCATCCCAGCCTCTGACTTGAAGCTTTTTGCCTCCTTCCTGCCACAAGCCCGCAGTGTGCCATCCTGCAGGAGGCAGGCTCCTGGTTCTTCTTGGTTGTGGACCCCAAGCCCAGCAGGCTCACTTTATCCTCTCTTCCTGTTTTGTTTCTGGCCTGTGGAGGTTTACATTTTGTATTAGTCTGTTTTCACACTGCTGATAAAGACATACCCGAGACTGGAAAGAAAAACAGGTTTAATGGAGTTACAGTTCTACCTCGCTGGTGAGGCCTTACAATCATGGCGGAAGGTGAAAGACACATCTCATATGGCAGCAGACAAGAGAGGAGAGCTTGTGCAGGGAAACTCCCATTTTTAAAACCATCATATCTTGTGAGACTTATTCACTATAACAAGAACAGCACGGGAAAGACCCACCACCATGATTCAATTACCTCCTACTGGGTCCCTCCCACAACGCGTGGGAATTCAAGATGAGATTTGGGTAGGGACACAGCCAAGCAGTATCATTCCATCCCTGTCCCCTCCCAAATCTCATGTCCTCACATTTCAAAACCAGTCATGCCTTCTCAACAGTCCCCCAAAGTCTTAACTCATTTCAGCGTTAACTCAAAAGTTCACAGTCTCAAATCTCATCTGAGACAGGGCAAGTCGTTTTTGTCTATGACCCTGTAAAATCAAAAGCAAGTTAGTTACTTCTTAGACACAATGGGAGTACTGACATTGGGTAAATACAGCCTTTCCAAATGGGAGAAATTGGCCAAAACAAAGGGGCTACAGGCCCCATGCAAGTGTGAAATCCAGTGGGACAGTCAAATCTTAAAGCTCTAAAATGATCTCCTTTGACTCCATGTCTCACATACAGGTCAGGCTGATGCAAGACGTGTGTTCCCATGGTTTTGGGCAGCTCTGCTCCTGTGGCTTTGCAGGGTACAGCTTCCTTCCTAGCTGCTTCCATGGGCTGGTGTTGAGTGTCTGCGGCTTTTCCAGGTGCCTGGTGCAAGCTGTTGTGGATCTACCATTCTGGGGTCTGGAGGATGGCGTCCCTCTTCTCACAGCTCCACTAAGTGGTGCCCCAGTAGGGACTCTGTGTGGGGGCACCTACCCCATGTTTCCCTTCTGCACTGCCCTAGCAGAGGTTCTCCATGAGGACCCTGCCCCTACAGCAAACTTCTGCCTGGGCATCTAGGCGTTTCCATGTATCCTCTGAAATCTAGGTGGAGGTTCCCAAACCTCAATTCTTGACTTCTGTGTACTCGCAGGCTCAACACCACATGGAAGCTGCTAAGGTTTGAGGCCTGCACCCTCTGAAGTCACGGCCCGAGCTCTGCCTTGAACCCAGTAATGACTGGGACACAGGGCACCAAGTCCCTAGGCACACAGCATGGGGATCCTGGGCCTGGCCCATGAAACCACTTTTTGCTACTAGGCCTCCAGGCCTGTGATGAGAAGAGCTGCCACAAATACCTCTGACATGTCCCAGAGACATTTTCCTCATTGTCTTGGGGATTAACATTCTGCAGCCAGCTTGAATTTCTTCTCAGAAAATGGGATTTTCTTTTCTATCGCATTGTCAGGCTGTAGATTTTCCAAATTTTTATGCTCTGCTTTCCTTATAAAGCCAAATGCCTTTAACAGCACCCAAGTCACCTCTTGAATGCTTTGCTGCTTAGATATTTCTTCTGCCAGATACCCTAAATCATGTCTCCCAAGTTCAAAGTTCCACAAATCTCTAGACCAGAGGCAAAATGCCGCCAGTCCCTTTGCTGAAACATAACAAGAGTTACCTTTGCTCCAGTTCCCAACAAGTTCCTCATCTCCATCTGAGACCACCTCAGCCTGGACTTCATTGTCCATATCGCTATCAGCTTTTGGTCAAAGCCATTCAACAAGTCTCTAGGGAATTTCAAACTTTCCCACATTTTTCTGTTTTCTTCTGAGCCCTCCAAACTATTCCGACCTCTTCCTTTTACAGTTTCAAAGTCACTTCCGCATTTTTGGATGTGTTTTCAGCAGTGCCCCACTCTGCTGGCACCAATTTACTGTATTAGTTTGTTTTCACATTGCTGATAAAAACATACGTGAGACTGGGAGGAAAAATAGGCTTAATGGACTCACAGTTTCACATGGCTGGGGAGGCCTCACAATCATGGCAGAAGATGAAAGGCATATCTCACATGGTGGCAGATAAGAGAAGAGAGCTTGTGCAGGGAAATTCCTGTTTTTAAACCCATCAGATCTCATGAGACTTATTCACTATCACGAGAACAACATGGGAAAACCTGCCCCCGTGATTCATTTACCTCCCACTGGGTCCCTCCCACAACACGTGGGAATTCAAGATGAGATTTGGGTGGGGACACAGCCAAACCATATCGCCTTTTGTCTTTCAACTTAGACTATGACTATTTGGTTCTCTTTCTTTCTTTCTTTCTCTCTCTCTCTTTTTAAAACCATAAATGTCACTGTTGTGTGTTAGGAGAACAAGGACACAGACCGTGCCTTCTTGGTCTCATGAGCGTGCTTTGTGTTGAAAGCTGAGTTAATGTGGTGTTGCACTGTCTGCTCCAGTGGAGGGCAGCATGGGGCTGTGCTGTCCCACACACCTGGTTCTGATCCTGGCATTTACTCTCTACTGTAAACCGAGATTAGATATGTAAGCTGTCGCAGTCACATTTCCCTCATCTGCAAAGTGGGAATGAAAGTAATGATTGTGCAGTGTATATGCCAGCCTCACATCAGCGTAAGCATGAAGTGAGAGGAGGCATGGGAAATGTTTAGCACAGTGCCTAGCACATAGTAAATGAACAGTAAATGTCAGTTAGGAACACAATTTAGAAATGTTTATTTTTTCATATTTTATTAAAAAGTGAGATATTTCAGATTATGAGCTGAATTTCATGACATTCAGTGAAAAAAAAAATACCCACTGAGTGTTTATGAGGTGCCAGGTACTGTGTTAGGTTTTTTACACACTTTTCCATGCTGAATTGTCACAGAAACTCTGTGAGATATTCTTATTTTTGACAAAATTGAAGCAGCGCGAGGTTAAGTAAGGGGCCTGAAGTCACTCAGCTGCAAGTGATAAAGCTGGGATTTGCTTCTAGATGTGTGTTGGCTCTTAGATCCAGGCTGCCCCCCAACCGACCAGCTTTATGGAGGCTGGTGTGTGAGCCTTCTGCCTACAGTCCCTCTCTGTGTAGCCTGCAGGGATCTGAAGATGGTTTCCTTCGAGAATGGGTTGATGAGAGGATCGAAGACCAAAGGGCTGTGCTGTGGCTTTCCCTGAGGCTGGGACGCTGCTGGACTGTCTCCTCTGCTGCTTGATAGAGAGCAGGGGAGTGATCACTTAACCTAGTGCCTCTGAACCCATACCCAGATTTCAGAATGAGGGGCCCATTAACTGGTGCCATACTCCATTTCTCATTTCCTTGTGAGGTAGAGAAACGATCATATCATCTTATGATCCAAGCCCTAGTCAGAGGGATCCCTGTGTAGAGGAGTCCCAGGGAAACAGTGTGGAACTACACTTTCACACACTGGTCTTTCTGCCAAGCAGAAGAATAACAGCTGGGGGACCAGTTACGCCATTGCCAATGGTGGAGGAAATCACCTGCCTGTTATTTTTCCCCTGTTGCTCTGTGTATGTCTTAGCAGGAGTCGTTGTGGCTGAAACAGTGTTAATATCTTCTGCTGTGTGCTTGGGAGGTCCCACACTGGAGGATTTTATTACCCTCTCTGAGAGGGAAGAGGTGGTATTTACCATTAACTTTGTAGTAGGAATGGTTTTATTCCACTTGGCACTCCGCAGCGCTGGACTCCAGGGTACACGGTTGTGTGGACACATAGGATATGTATGGCGCTCTTAAAGAGTCACAGTGGTGGCATTGCCAGGTTTGTAAGGCCCTAGGTAGAGATGAAGTGTAAGTCGTGAATGACTTCATGCTGCGTGTGAGGTGGGCTTTGGAAACAGAATCAGTGTTTGTATTCCCACATGGATGCTTCAGGCTTTAAAAGTGCCTCCTCTTCCTATGATTGCCAGCCACGTTTTCTGAGTCCAGAAGACACTCTTTTCTTCTTTTAGGGGAGAGACGAGATGCAAACAGCAAAGGTGAGGAAGGCAGCCCTGGGAATCTTGTCTGTGGGTGCTCAACTGTTGCTTTATCTAAGTGGGAGCTGCGTAAGAGGGTCGAGCTGGTGTTCTTTTATCAGCAAAGCCCTGGATCTTTGTCTGGGACCTACAGTCTCATTGTATTCTTCTACCAGTTAGTTCTATGGCCTTGGCTCCTGAGCTAATGTTAGTGCAAACTATTATACAACACCTATCGAGGGCGTTTTGGCAGTATTTATTAAAATCATAAAAGCATTTACTCTTCGTCTCAACAGGGTATTTAGTCACAGCATTGCTTTCAGTAGCAAAATACTGAATATACTCCAAGTGTATGTCGGTAAGACTTCTTATATGAATGTGGGCCACACGCAGGAATCTTTGGCAGGAGTAAGAAAATGACTGAGGGCGTGCTCTATGCATTCATATGGAGAGGCCTCCAGACACATCATTCAGTGAAAAAAGTGTGGTGCCACATAACGTGCGCACTATGCTGCTTGTTATATAAGAAAGGAGGGAAAATAGAAACAGATATTTGTATTGGCTTACATCTGGCAGTAAAAAGGAAACCCTGAGAGTTTACTGTAAGGGTCCAGGAGATTGGGGTAAGATGGGAAAGGGAAGTAAGTGAGACTTCTTCGTCATACCCTATTACATAATGAGATGAATTCTGTTATAGTATTTTGATTTTGAATGTTGTGAACATATTGCCTATTCAAAACAAAACAATGTATGAAAGAACGCTGTTAGAACACTATTGAAACATTAGGAAAACATGGGCTCTGTCGAAAGGTTATGGGTCTTCAACAGAAGCAGAAGAGATGGAATCATCAGGTGTCTTTGACGGTGGCAGCGATGCGATTTCCCTTGGTTAGATTGTGGTTATCGAAGATGATCCCAGCTTTTTAAGAATTTATTTCCAGCCAGAGAGTCCCCTCCTTCCTTTTTCTTTCCACGTTCCTTTCCTTCCTTGGATACACACTGCATAGCTGTTCAGAAAGTGTGAGTAGCAACCCTTATATTAAACCACTATATTCTACTATTTTTTTGTGTGTCAACTGAGGGCAAATCTATTTTAAAAATAATGCCAAACACCAGTGATTAATTGCATATTTGTTTAATTTAAAAAAATTATTTGCTTTCATGAAGGGTACCCCTGGTATGGTGTAGAAAAATCACTGGTATATGCTCTAGTTTGGGCCAGGGATCTTTCAAAATTTAAATTCTACCACCTGTGGAAGGCAGTTCTGATAGCAAAGTCCCACCTTTAAATATAAACGGTATGGGAAACAGCAGAAGAATCTCTTTAATGAGTCAATAAATCAGGGAAATGGAATGTGATGTTTATTCAGAATGAGATCCATAACAAAGGTGGGATGGGATGGAATGACATCTACTTAAATGTTTACAGTATGTCAGACAGAGTGCTCAGCCCCTTCAGGGATTGGTGGGAAGAGACCACACCCACACACCCCCCCCACACACACCCTGCACGTGTCCCTGGTTGGTCTTCCCAAAGGTGCCCCATCCCTGTGGCAGGTAGTGTCCTGCCAGAGTTGAGAAAGGCTTAGAATTCTTGCTATACCTCTTCCATTTGGGCTCATGTCACTGTCCTGAAGGAATTTCTACTTAATTCTGAAGTCCCGCTTGAGGGATTGCTTCTTGACTTTGGGCTCTCCTCATTCTTGGACAAACTCAGCATCCTCATTCAGAGGAGAAATTCGAGTCAGTGTCCAGATCTCCAAAGAGGATCGCTGCCTCTTAAGAAAACCTGGGCTCCCACAGGGTCTTTTCTTGAAACCACTGGGCGGTCTCCCTGGGCGAGACAGCAGTCATTCTCCCAGTGTGGAGAAGAGGCGGGCGGGGCTCAAAGAGGGTGAGGCAGCTTCCCACGGCTTCACAGGAAAAAGGTAGAAGACTGAGACTTCAACTCAGGTGCGGTTGTTTCTGAAAGTGTGCTTGCTTTTATGTGGCTCTAGGCTGAAAATTGAGATGTATAATTTTTGACAATTGCTGTAATCTCAGAGTTCTGAAGCCATTAAAAAAGCTCTGAGCTTCATCTATGTGGTTTAGGAAATTATTAAGTTCCCCTCCCCCCTCATAAAAAGAAAAATGGAAATAGGAAAAAAAAAAACAAACCCTTGACATTATTTTCCACTAGATATATAGTTCATATATGCACTTAATTATAGCCGCAATAAGAGGTTAGTCTTATGCAGAATGAATCCATATGATTTGGACATGCTTACTAAAAATTCTCCTCTATTAATATATAACATGAAATACATATTTTTTAGTAAATATTCTGACTTCTAATACTTGACATGTGAAATAAGTCACACTCAACATAGTTTTGAGCTAGTCATTTGGCTTTTAATTGTATCTTTTAATACAAGAAGCATGTCAAGATGCTTTTTCAACTAGATATAATAATACCTACAGTAATTTTGAGATCATAGGGTGAAAAACAAGAAGAAAGTTTATTTTGGGGGTTATATCAAAGTATTCAAGAAATAATTTCACTACCAATGATTTTTTTAAAAATCACTGTGAATGTATCAATGTAACAATTAATTAATTAATTAATTAATTAATTTGAGACTGAGCCTTACTCTGTCGCCCAGGCTGGAGTGCAATGGCTCACTTTTGGCTCACCGTAACCTCCACCTCCCAGGTTCAAGCAATTTTCATGCCTCAGCCTCCCGAGTAGCTGGTACTACAGGCATGTGCCACCACACCTGGGTAATTTTTGCATTTTTAGTAGAGATGGGGTTTTACCATGTTGGCAAGGCTGGTCTCGAACTCCCGATCTTAAGTAATCTGTCCGCCTCAGCCTCCCAAAGTACTGGGATTACAGGCGTGAGCCACTGTGCCCAGCCCAATGTAACAAATTTAAATTGTTAAAATGTGTAAGAGAATATGGTATATTGGGAAAAAGTTCACATTAATATAATTTACTTTCAAATAATTACTATTTATGTTTGAAGTAGAGACATAGCCTACTCAAAAATAGTGCTTTGCAAATTTTGGCCTTTTTTATTTTTAGTTGACACACAATTGTACATATTTATGGGGTACAGAATGACATTTTAATACATGTATACAATGTGATGATCAAATTCGGGAAATTAGCATATCCATCATGATATTCTCTTCAATAAATGATGCTGGGCAAGTCCTGTCTTTCTCACCATATACAAACCCAACTCAAAATTGTTTAAAGACTTAAATGTAAGACCTGAAACCATAAAACTACTAGAAGAAAACATGGATGAATTGCTTCAGGACATTGGTCTAGGCAAAGGTTTTATGGATAAGACTTCAAAAGCACAGATTTTGACTTTTGTCTGTTTATGGGAAAGAGGCAAATCTTAAGAACTGAAGAAGTCCTTAAAGTAGCAGAACAAAGGAAATGAATGGTGTATAGATTTGGCATTCTTTGTGGGGTCATATAGATTTTAAAAGGAAACTGAGCAGAGGATCTGAGGGGGTAAAAAGGATTAAAAACTTCCTGGTATCGTTAGACACAACTTTTACCAGTCTGTGTTTTCCGTTTTAGTTTCTATGGTATTATCAATAGTTTCTGCTCCATTAAACTGTTAGTGTTAATCATCTCGGTGGATTCTGAAAAACATTGGCTAACTTCCCTGCTTTTCTTGCTTTGCTATGTGTAGTTTTCACTGTGGAGCAGTTACTTTCATTGTTGTCAAAAAAGACACCTGCAGGATGATTGAGGAAGAAGAAACTGAGGACTGTGGTGGCTGAGATCTTAAACCAAAAAAAGAGCAAGGGTTGATAAAACATATTTTATCTTAATAATTTGTTCAACATTACAGAAATTTTCCATCCAAAGCTATAATTGTTTTTTCTCATTAGAGAAGTGGTAAAGCAAAAGCCCTTCAGTGAAGGAAGATTCCTGGAGAAGGGAAGAGCCATCACATCACTTCTCAATTCTATCCTTGAGTTGTGCTGACACCATCAGCACCAGCAGCTGTAGTGGCCGTGTGTAAACAGGGAGGGACCTGTCTCTGTGGAGACCCGGCTTCCCATGAGACCATATGCAGTAGACATTTAGTTAGGGTTTAATAAACGTTGATTATGGAATAACTTTAATCAACAGTTGTAATTGTTTTGAGTGCTTATTAATGTCTTGAAATGACTTCTTCTTGGACTAGGGGAACCTAAGATACTACAGTTGTGAGAGATGAAGTTGTATAACTGAACTCTTCCGTATTTATTTAGCCTATCCAAAATGGTTTTGTTTTTTTTTTAACAGAACCTAAGGGCATACCGAGAAAGTAAACTTGTATAGAACTTACTTTACCGCTATGTTCCAAGCATTTAGGTAATGTTTAATTACATACAATTAATTACATTTAATTATATGAAATCATGATGTTAACCCTGAGTCCTGTTCCTGCTTTTGGTAAAATTCAGGCCAAATATCAAAAGCCAGGTACACAAAATATATCGTTCCAGACTGTTCTCATAAAATGTTTTTTGCTTACCTGCCAAGAGTTATAAAAAAAGAAAGATAAAAATTATTTTGTCGGTCAGTCCTTCTGCACTCAGCTTACATGTCCCAAGGCGTCACATATTTCCGTTTGTTATCAGGATTGTCTCTGGTGCTTTTTACAAAAATATTGATAGGGAATTGTTGGTCCTAAAGATGGGCAAGGATACAGGTGTATAAATCCCTTCTCAGAATACAGTCCCAAATAAGCAGTGGCTCTGCATGTCCGAGCTTCCACACAGAAAAGTCAACTACTCTGGGGGACCTGGGGACATTTCTCCAATGGCCTGCGACAAGGCCAGCTTTTTTTTTTCCCCAGTTAGAAAAAGTGTTGATGCGATCACAGCAATAAAAAGGAATGAACTGCAGCCGGGCGCGGTGGCTCAAGCCTGTAATCCCAGCACTTTGGGAGGCCGAGACGGGCGGATCACGAGGTCAGGAGATCGAGACCATCCTGGCTAACACGGTGAAACCCCGTCTCTACTAAAAAATACAAAAAACTAGCCGGGCGAGGTGGCGGGCGCCTGTAGTCCCAGCTACTCGGGAGGCTGAGGCAGGAGAATGGCGTGAACCCGGGAGGCGGAGCTTGCAGTGAGCCGAGATCCGGCCACTGCACTCCAGCCTGGGCGACAGAGCGAGACTCCGCCTCAAAAAAAAAAAAAAAAAAGGAATGAACTGTTGATAGGTGCAACAACACAGGTGAATCTTAAAATAACCATGGTGAAAGAGGCCAGAAAAAAAGGAGTACATTCTGTATGATTTCATTTTTATAAAATTCTAGGAAATGCAAACTCATGTATAGTGACAGAAGAAATCAGTGGTTGCCTGCGGATGTCGGGTGTCGGGAGAAGACTGGGGCAGTGGGCGGGAGGTAGGATTACAAAGGGGCATGAGAAAACTGGGAGGTAATGGTTATGTTCATTATCTTGATTGTGGTGGCAGTATCATGGGTGCATACATATGTCAACATTTGTCACATTGTACATTTATATCTGTGCACTTTAATGTTTGTCTATTATACCACAGAGAAAATCAGAAGGGGAAATATTGTATTACTGTTGTAAACAGAAATCAGTTGACACTTGTCATAGACAGCAGGTAAGAAGGAAAATAAATGCAATTAAAACAAAACAATTAAAGAAAAATCTGCCTTCTACTGTGGAATCTGGGGCATAGGAAAGCCCCCTGTGTTTGATAATTACACTCTTATCTAATGTTTGACTCTCAAAATATCTTTGTTGATTGGCAGGCAATTATGTTTTAACTGTCAAGAGCTGGGTTTTGGGTCCGAGTGCCATGGCTCACGCCTGTAATTCCAGCACTTTGGGAGTTTGAGTCAGGAGGATTGCTTGAGGCCAGAAATTCAAGACCAGCCTGGTCAACACAGCGAGACCTCATCTCTAAAGTAAAAAATTAGAGAAATTATCTAGGCATGATGACGCGTGCTTGTAGTCCCAGCTACTCAGAGGCTGAGCCAAGAGGATTGCTTGAGCCCAGGAGTTTGCAGTTACAATGAACTATGATTGTGGTGCCACTGCACTCCAGCCTGGGTGACAGCATGAGAGCCTATCAAACAAAACAAAGCAAAACAAAAAAACAGCAAGAGCAGGGGTTTTGGAGTTGGGAAGAGCAGACGTGGGTTTGGTACAGTGGCCCAGTCATCTGCTAGCCATGGGACTTGGGGCAAAACAGTTGCCTTTTTTTTTTTTTTTTTCCTGAATCTATGAAATGGGTTGGTAGAAGCATAGTAAGTCCTCAATAGATGGAAGCCATTTTCGTCACTATTTTTATTTGCTTCACATTGTGATTTACACAAGATTTTTAAAATGTAGGTAGTTTGGGGTGAGAACATACAGTATTCTGCATTCACGAGGGGGCGTGTCCATATTACCATGGAGAATCGAGTACTTTAGCAGAGCGTTGCCAAAAAAAAGAAGAGGCCAGCACAGGAAGGGAAAGGAGCACAGGGACAGGAACCTAGGATTTGTCAAGATGCCCACTTTTTTCTGTGCTCTTCTCAGGGGGCATCGAGTTCCTAGGTGACCCTCTGCTACGGTTTCACTGCTTTTGGTGACCTCTGCTCTTTGCAGGCTTTGTTTTGAATTCATTAGTCTTTTCCCTTGTTAAATTATAAGGCCATTGCTTAAATTACAGCACTTTTTTCTCAGGAGTGCTGTATTTATGTTTGCTTGTTTAGAAATTCATTCTGGCGTTTAGCATATGTACTTTTTATCATTCATCTGTAGGAAAAATGTTGGACTTTTAAAACGTTTTGCTTAAAATTGACTGATAGATTTGGTTTAATCTGACCTTTCATTAGCTTTATAAACTTAAAAATAATATATATATCTATGTATACTTATGGAAGTAAAAGTTGATCAGTTTATCTTAATTGGTCATATTGTTGATATATAAGTTTGGAGGAATATATGGTAAAAATATACTTTCTTTAACTCTGAAATAATGTCATTTTCATGTATAGAAACTAACAGAATTACTTGCTTTCCCATGAACTTGGCCTAGTTTTTTCTTCTGCCAGCTGGTGGCAGGGATTTGACAAGTGATTGATTTGGTTTCAGAGGGTCCTGGAATTACACAAAGTGTTTTTTATATTGGAGAAGACATGCCCAGTTTTTCACAAGTTTTAAGATTTATTGCCTCACCCTAACATGTTGCAAATTAGTTTATTTGCTATTTATTTTACTCAGAATGTAGTAATTGGTGTCATTAGTGGAAGGGAAAATTTGATCACAAGAAAGGGCAGACAGCTATTTAACACTACTTATTTGTTTCTTTGGCAACTTTGCAGGGCTGGAGATAAGATGGGTAGACTGCTACTTTCCTTTTACACATCCTTCCTTTGAGATGGAGATCAACTTTCATGGAGAATGGCTGGAAGTTCTTGGCTGCGGGGTGATGGAACAACAACTGGTCAATTCAGGTACAAAAGAATCCCACATTTTATTTACACATGCTCTAAAGGAACCCTCCCTTCTCAGGCAGCCCCACGGCACCCTTGCAGGTATTTACATACTTCTGTGGGGGCAGCAGCATCATTGGTCTCTCTTCAGAGACCCCTGTAGACTCGTCTTTGATACTAAGCCCTGGAAAAACTTATTTCTCACGTATCTATTTGCGAAGGCTCTTTGTCTTTGGAGATCCTCCTTGTCAGCACTTGGCTGCTGGATTTGTACTTTGTGATTTCGTGTTTGTTGATATGTTGCTTTGTAATTGCCCCAAAGGCATTTGCTGCATGTCACAGGAGTGTAGTTTGTCTTTCAGACTATTTAAGAACAAAGACAATGCATAATCCATTTTTGTTCTTACTGCACTTAGTATAGTGTCCCAAATTCAGCAAGTATTTTATAAATACACTAAAACGCAGTGTAAAAACACATAGGCCCATGATGCTTAATCCATCACCTCCCTCTGCATGCCACCTGACTGAGAGAAAATGGAAACACAAGGTTGCTGATTGAATTCTACCCATATCTATAGGCATTTCAGAAGGATCTGTCTGGCTCTTTTCTGTAAGACCATTGCTGTGAGTTCTTTTTTTAGGTCACTATCTGAATTTAGTATTTTTTTAAGTAACTATCTGAATTTAGTATTTTTTAAAGTCACTATCTGAATTTGATTTTTTAAGTCATTGTCTGAATTTAGTACTTTTTTGAAGTCACTATCTAAATTTAATTTAAAAATATCACAGGCTCGTGCCTGTAGTCCCAGCACTTTAGGAGGCTGAGGTGAGTGGATCACCTGGGGTCAGAAGTTCGAGACCAGCCTGGCCAGCATGGTGAAACCCTGTCTCTACTAAAAATACAAAAATGAGCCGGGTGTGATGGTGTGCCTGTAATCCCAGCTACTTGTAAGGTTGAAGCATGAGAATCACTTGAACCCGGGAGGCCGAGGTTGCAGTGAGCCGATATTGCTATACTCCAGCCAGCCTGGGCAGAAGAGCAACACTCAGTCTAAAAAACAAAAAAAAAAGAAAAAAAAATTATATATATATATATTTTTTTTTTCTTTTTTTCTTTTTTTTTCTTTTTTTTTTTTTAAGAATATAAATCCTCCAAGAAAAAAAGGGAAAGTTGGTTTGGATCAGGCATGTGAGCTCACTGCATAAGCAGTGAGGAACTGATGTAGATTGTTCAGGAAACCTTTCTGGTTCTACTCCCTTAGAAGGACACTTGCTGCTTGGCCTTGGAGGGCAGTTCTGACTCAGGGTTCACCGCCCAGCCTCTTGTAGCAGAATGAAGAGGGGTCCTTCTTGGTAGCTAAGAAAGGTGAATAGACCATGGGTAAGGACATATATGTGGTGATGGGCTTGGAAAATGAGGATGAGCAGAGAGTGACGAGGCAGGGTGCATGGAGTGCAGGAGCTTGTGTTACCTTGGCTGGGAGACTGGAGGCCTGGCCTTCCCTTCTTACTCTTAGGTACTCTCTGTCTGCAGAGGCCTGGACTCCACAGGCTCCCAGATTCCTCTTCATCCTGCTGAGGAAGCCTCAGGAGAAAGCCTGGCACAGGGCTGGAGGCTTCGTGGGCAGTTTTAAAATAGGTGAAGAGCTGTCCTAGAGGAGAGGGAGCATAGGGGTTGACATCAGGACCTGGGAGGAGAAGTTGTGAGGCCTGGGCTTAGGTGTCTGGAAACCCAGGGTCTTTGTCACAACTCTGTTCATTAACAGCTATGTATCTTTAGGCAGGGTTCATCACCCCATGAGCCTTGGCCTTCTCATGGTTAAGATGGGTGCAGGGATACACCCTCAGAGTTCCATTATGGGGATAGATTGAGAGGATTCCTCTAACGTGCTTAGCAAAGGGTCTGGCACACAGTGAACATTCAATAAAAATTAACTGCTGATGTTGTTATACTTAAAATTTTTCTAATGGTTAGAGCCATTTATCAACAGAGGGTCCCCTTAGTAGGAAATATTTAAACGGAAGTTGTTCCTGCCTGTCATAGAAACAATTTCTAACCAAATGTAATTTGTTACCTCTTTGACCTCTAGTCATGTCTGTGTCTGCGATTTTATACTGAGTGAGTGATTTTACAGGGAAAAAGAAAAGTAAGAGTAATAAACAGGAAGAAAAGGAAAATCAGCTTAATAGACTTATATGCATCTCAACAGAAAACGTAAAATACCGGGCGTGAATATGAAATATTTAATCTCTCCTTGAGTAGGAGCTGACTTCAGATGCCTCTGTGATGTTTTGATAGTTTTGTTTTTTAGAAAAAGACTTGAATGGCTGCTCGGCTTCCTCCCAGCAGTGCCTGGTGTCAGGAGGCTGGAGCTCAGAAAGCAAATCAGGGATGATCAGCTTACACATCAGTTGTCGCTTGGAATTGCACTTCCTTGCACGGTTTCCAATATCCTTGATGGGTTTTTATGAGGTTGATTCACACAGTAATTGGCTGAATATTGTTATCTGAAACAGGTTTCAAAGTCATTATTGCACATTAATGAGGCTGCTGTTCTGCAATTAGATCTGCCATGTTAGATATTCTTGAATGGAATGATAAAGTGAAAAAGACACTTAAGTTGTAAATATGTTTCAGAGATTCACAGTGATGGTAGGATGTGCTTTGAGTTTTGGGGAAACTGTATACATAAAAATTAATTAATTAATTAATTAATTTTTGAGACAGAGTCTCACTCTGTTGCCCAGGCTGGAGTGAAGTGGCGCGATCTCAGCCCACTGCAACCTCTGCCCCCGCCCCTGGGTTCAAGCGATTCTTGGGCCTCAGCCTCCCAAGTAGCTGGGATGACAGGCACCCTCCACCACACCTGGCTAATTTTTGTATTTTTAGTAGACATGGGATTTTACCATGTTGGCCAGGCTGGTCTCGAACTCCTGACCTCAGGTGATCCACCCACCTTGACCTCCCAAAGTGCTAGGATTACAGGCATGAGCCACTGCGCCCAGCCATAATGCAAGAGAGGGAAACTAAAGAAATGGAAGAAGAGACAATTTTACAGAAGAGATTCTGTGTAGACTTTGCTATTTGAATTTGAAGTTACTATGAAAGAGTTCTTCTCTGTGTTCTCAAATTCGAAGGTGTTTGGATGGCTGTAGTTAAAATTTGTAAACTTCCTGGCAGTTACTAACCACAGACATTTGCAAGTGCAGCTGATTTTCTGTTTTTTTAGTTCTATGGCATGGAGAAAGACCGAATATGTATACTTTATCCCGCTCGTTCAGTTTTGCTGTTCTTTCTTTCTCTTCTTCTATGTTTGCTTCCCTGCTCTCCCTTCCTTTTTCCTCCCCACCCCTGCTCTTCCCCTCTCTTTACTTTTCCTCATTCCCTTCTGATTTTAAGGAGAACTTCCAAGAAACAATATAATTGATGACTCCCCTTTAAGGTTCTTACAGAGAATCAGGTGAGTGCTAAAATAACCAGAAAACAAAGAAGCTGATGGAGCAATGATAGTGGCAGATATCAGTTGAGTCCTTCCTGGATGCCAGCGTCCCATAAAGCATGCTTCATATGCTTTCTTTCATTTAACCTTGCTAACAAGGTTCCAAGATAGATGCTATTATAACCCGTGTTTTACAGAGCCGGAGAAAGGTAAGTCAGATCAAATAGCTAGACAGTGCTAGTGAAACTTGCCAAGTCTTTCTGACAACTGTTAACTAATAAGCTATGCTCCCCAAATAGTAAATTGCATGATTTTGAAGTTGCTAAAAATGCATTTCAAATAAATCATTCTGCCTAACATAGAATGAAAGAACTGAAATAAAATGAAACAAATACATAGCAAACAAAACTTTATTTGTTCTGTAGTTACCTCTATGGAAGGGCTATGCCCCCCTGTGTGTTCTCTTCCTGTGATAGAGTGTGTTTAATTAAAGCATGAAATTAGATTACTAATTTGAACAGTCAGTAAAAACATTTTATTACACATTTAAGCGACTGTGGCATATATGTGTTTTTATGTGTGGAACACGGCTCTTCTAAATGGCTTCTAGCATTTTACTTTATTTCTTCTTCCCTAAGTCATAGTGTCTTCACCATTGCTTTCAGGATCCTTAGACTGAGTGATTGTGATGTGAGTGGTGACCGTTTTCAGGCTGAGTTGGTTGTTTTTCCCTTAGGGAGGTATTTTGAGGACAGTACTGAGTCACGTCCCCAAATACTACACACTTGCCTCCCACTGGGTTGACTCAGGCTGCTGTGTCTTTTCACATAGTAAATGGAGCGCCACGTCCAAAACCATCACTGGGACAGCTATGGGCCGTGATCGTGCCAGGAAGGAATTTACCATTCCTTGCCCCTGTGAAGTTTAGAAGATTTTATGTGGGCCAAGAGGGAGAAGAAGCTTGATAGTTAAAAGTATCTTTTTAAAAATGAAATTTCCTTCCTTACCTTTTTGTCAAAATTTAAAAATTGGCTCTTTTGGGAAAACCTTGTAAACAGGTACATGAACAGTTTCTGGTTTTAAAGGATCATCATTGGCTTGCTTATCAAATATTTCTTGAAGTCCTTCTAAGGCTATATCGAAGTGAGTAAGCATTACTCCTGCTTTTGAAAATATCACAGCACACACAGACGTATACAGTACCATGTGGTAAGTATTCATAACGGGGTATCGTGGGCAGAATGTGTGGGGAAGAGATGGGTTAGAGAAGGTGGTGCCAGGCCTTTCCCTGGTTACATTCAGGATGGAATATTGATGCGATAGGTATTTGAAATGTGCATCCCAGAGTGAGTTAGGTTCTTGTTTGCAAGGAGAGATGTAGTTTCTCTTTGCTTTTCCTATATTGGCATGAATCTATTTCTAGTCTGCCCCTCTCTCTGGTGGTTGATCTCTGTAGCCTCTACGCATACTTAACATGGTTCAGTGTTGTTGATCTAAGTTGGTGAATCTGTAATAGCATGAACGAAGGCGGTGCTAGTAATAAATATGGCATTTATGTAATTAGTGTCTTTTGTGTGCAAGGCACTGTGCTGGACAGAGGAAGTTAGGAAAATGGGTGAAACATACCTTCTCCCTGTGAAAACTTGTAGTTCTGTGTACTAGGGAAGATAAGATTATATCATTAGAACATAGTCATGCATATAAATGCATTTTGTGAGAATGAGCGTTGTGAGTTGAGAAAAGTGAACTATGTCTATCAGTTGGATCAGCAGAGGCTTCATAAAGGAGGCGGTCTTTGAATTGGGCCTTAAGTGGTCATTCTCAGATGTGTGACTAGTAATTACTTGGAGAGGTTATTTAAAATGTCTGTTCATAGAGCATCAGAATCTGGAGGTCTGGGATGGAGACCAAGATATGAATATTAAACAAATACCCTAGATAATTCTTATGAATGGCCCAATTCAGAGCATACTTCGAAAACCCTGTCTATAGCATAGGTTGAATATTTTTCCCAATTATTTGGGGATATAATTGAAGTGTAATGAACTGCACATATTTAAAGTATACAATTTGATCAATTATTGACATATGTTTACACCAGTGAAACCATCACCACAATCAAGATGATAAATGTTTTCATTCCCAGCTGTTTCTCATGGACTTTTTGTAATCTGTTCTTCCCCTTGTTCCTGTCTTCAGGCAATGACTGATCTACCTGCTGTCATTATAGATTAGTTTGGATTTTCTACTATTTTATATGAATGGAATTGTACAGTGTGTATTCATTATACCTGGCTTCTTTCACTCAGCATATAATGATTTTGGGATTTATCCATGTTATGTATAGTGTGTATCAATTTATTCCTTTTTATCTGGAGTAGTGTTTCATTGTAAAATTCTTTGTGTGGACTTACATTTCCATTCTCTAGAGGCAAAAAGCCTATGAGTGGAGTGTTCTATAAATGTCAGTTACATCAAGGTAATTGAATAGTGTTGTTTAGCTCCTCTTTCTATGTTTACTGATTTTTCGGTCTTAGTACTCTATCAATTGCTCAGGAAAGAGTAAGATTTTCTACTATGATTATGGACTTGTCTATTTTACCCTTTTATCTGTCAATTTTTTTTTATGTTTTTTTGAAGCCATATTATTAGGTGCATATATTTTCATAGTAGTTATATTTTCATGAGGGATTGTTCCTTTTATCATTGTGAAATGTCTTTCTTTATCTCTGGTAATTTTCCTTGGATTCTGTTTCATTTATATTACAATATCCATTCCCACCTTGTCTTCCTTCCTCCCCAGTTGCCTTTATATTGTTATAGTTACATAAATTACAGCTACATATATTGAAAACCTCACAATTCATTGTTACACTTTTTCCTTTAAACAGTCATATGCATTTTAAAAAACCTTAAGAGGAAAGTAGTTTTCTTTTGTATTTACTTAGCTGTTTACCATTTCTGTTGCTGTTCCTTTATTCCTGAAAATACCTCCGGTTTCCTTCTGGTAATTATTTTTCCCTTCAATAAGAAAAACTTTCGTTAGCATTTTTTATAAACCACGTCAAGTGGTGATAATTTCTTAGTGTTATTTTTTGTGAGAATGTTTTTATTTCCCCTTTATTTTGAAGAATGTTTTTATTGAATATAGAATTCCAGATTGATGGATTTTTATTTTTTTTCTCAGCAACTTGAAGACGTTGATCCATTGTCTTCTGCCTCTATAGTTTCTAAAGAGAGAGCCATAATATTTTCAGTCATTCTTCACTTGTAAATACTGTTATCTCTCTTTTTTTAAAAAAAATTATTAGGCCGAGACGGGCGGATCACGAGGTCAGGAGATCGAGACCATACTGGTTAACCCGGTGAAACCCTGTCTCTACTAAAAAAAATACAAAAAAACTAGCCGGGCGAGGTGGCGGGCACCTGTAGTCCCAGCTACTCGGGAGGCTGAGGCAGGAGAATGGCGTAAACCCGGGAGGCAGAGCTTGCAGTGAGCTGAGATCGCGCCACTGCACTCCGGCCTGGGCGACAGAGCGAGACTCCGTCTCAAAAAAAAAAAAAAAATTATTAATTATAATTTTTTACTGTGGTATCTGGTTACTTTCAAGACTTCTCCCCCCCATCTTTGTTTTTCAGCAGTGTGATTTTGATATGTGTAGGTACGGTTTTCTTTTAAGTTTATCTTACACTTATGATAGATCTTCTGATTTTGTCCCAGGAGACCCTGAGACTCTGCTTACTTTTTTTTTTTTAATCTTTTTCTTTCTGTTTTTCAGATTGGATAACTTCCACAGATCCATCTTCATGTTCATTGACTCTGTTCTCTGTCGTCTCCATTCTGCTGCCTTGATCGCCAAATACATTTTTATTTCAGTGCTTTTTTTTTGTTTTAAAATTTACATTTGGTTTTGCTTTATAGTTCTTATTTTTCTTCTGAGAATTCCTGTATTTTCATTTCTATCAAGTTTGTTTTTGTTTACCTCATAGAGCAAAGTGACAGTGGTTGCTTTAAGTACGTTTAATATCCATTATCCAAAATGCTTGGAACGAGAAGTGTTTCAGATTTTTGGATTTTGGAATATTTGCATTATACTTACTGTTTCAGCATCCCTAACTCAAAAATCAAAAATTCAAAATGCTCCAATGTGCGTTTCTTAATGGGCATCATGTCCATGCTCAAAAAGTTTTGTATTTTGGAGCATTTTGGATTTTGGATTTTTGGATTAGGGATACTGAACCTGTATCTCTTTGATAGTTCTAATGTCCGGATCGTCTTGTGATTGACTTCTGTTAAGAATTGGTGACATTTTCCTGGTGGTTTGTAAACACATTTGGGATTGTATATTGCACATTCTGAATGCATCCTGTCATCTGCGGTGTAGGGTGATCAACCTCGTGAGCTCTAGGCTTTCAGCGGGATCTGCTTCCTAGGGGCAGCGATTCAGTTCTCAGTGTCAGTTGTTGCTGGGCTTATTTTTGTCCATCCGGTGCTTGAGGGGTTAGTCTGAAACTTGTGTGAGTGGTTCAGATCTCAGTTCAGTTTTCTCAGCTTTTTCTGTGCTGGTTTGAGTCTGTGCTGTGCGTGTGTCACTCCAGTGTCAGGCCGATATCTGTGCAGGTTTCCACAGAGAATGTGGGCATCCTTTCCTGGGCTTTCTCTACCCCAAGATCATACCCTCAGACTCCTCAACTTGCAGAATCCCTTTATCTGCAGACAGAGAGACAGGTTTCTCTTTGAGTTGAGTTACCTGTGTTGTTGTGCAGCTGTGCAACTGGGGCTCACCTTTGGGGCAAAATCATATGAGAAGAAAACAAAGCAGGAACTTCACTCTGTGTGGGTTGCCTTTCCAAGTATTAACTCTCCTTTATAATTTTTCTGTTTGTTTACTTTTCAGAGTCCTTCGTTAGTTGTTTAGAGATTTTGGTTGTAATCAGAGAGAGGGATGGACTGGTGGGCTCATGCCCCCGTAGTGGACCTGAACCGTAGTTTGGGTTGTGTATGCACTCCAGGTGAAAGGATAATTGCGTGACACACATGTGGTGCTGGAAATGTGTGGTATTGGCTCCACTTGTCTATTTACTCTTCAACTTTATTAATCAGAATTAAGCCTGGTACATTTTTGAGGCCAGTTAGTTGAGACTGTTTTAAGATTTGTGAAACTCTGGCTCGTTTCCCTCTTCTCACCCTCCCTTCCTTCTCCATTCCTTTCTTTCACCTTCCTAACTTTCCTTTCTTCCTTTAAGTCAGTCTTGCCCTTTTTAGTGCCCATTGAGAAAAGCAAACAAATACACGTCAGCCCCATGTGTAGGTTTTGCTTCGAGTTTCTCCTGGTGACATATTTTCAAGCTGCCAGAATAGAGATGCCTGTTCAAATATTTACTTAGCCTTTTTCCCTTTTCAAAACAGCTAAGATGGTAAGACTTTTTTTCTGATGTAAAAGCAATCTGTAATCACTGAAAAATTCAGAAAATAAAATATAAAAATGAAAATGAAAGTAATTCCATGATCCTACATAAAATAGATTCTTTATAAAATTTAGTTGCTATATAAAACTTTAAATCCTTATGCATACTTGTAATTGTCACATATACCTACATGTAGAAGTTATTATATGTTTTGTAAAAAGTAGAATCATACTTTGAATATTTTTTGTAATAATTTTTTCCACAAGAAATGTGACACAAGTGTCCTTTGATGTTACCAAATATTTATCTACATCATCATCGTCAGTGGCTGCATAACCACTGTGGATGGATCTTTCTGGCCACTCCCATGTTGATGGTTTTTTTTTTTTTTAATACTTTATGTTCTAGGGTACATGTGTACAACGTGCATGTTTGTTACATGTGTATACATGTGCCATGTTGGTGTGCCGCACCCATTAACTCATCATTTACGTTAGGTATATCTCTTAATGCTATCCCTCTCCCCTCCCCCCACACCACAATAGGCCCCAGTGTGTGATATTCCCCTTCCTGTGTCCAAGTGATCTCATTGTTCAATTCCCACCTATGAGTGAGAACATGCGGTGTTTGGTTTTCTGTTCTTGCGAAAGTTTGCTGAGAATGGTGGTTTCCAGCTGCATCCATGTCCCTACAAAGGACATGGACTCATCCCTTTTTATGGCTGCATAGTATTCCATGGTGTGTATGTGCCACATTTTCTTAATCCAGTCTGTCACTGATGGACATTTGGATTGATTCCAAGTCTTTGCTATTGTGAATAGTGCTGCAATAAACATACGTATGCATGTGTCTTTATAGCAGCATGATTTATAATCCTTTGGGTATATACCCAATAATGGGATTGCTGGGTCAAATGGTATTTCTAGTTCTAGATCCTTGAGGAATTGCCACACTGTTTTCCACAATGGTTGAACTAGTTTATAGTCCCACCAGCAGTGTAAAAATGTTCCTGTTTCTCCACATCCTCTCCAGCACCTGTTGTTTCCTGACTTTTTAATGATTGTCGTTCTAACTGGTGTGAGATGGTATCTCATTGTGGTTTTGATTTGCATTTCTCTGATGGTGAGTGATGATGAGCATTTTTTCATGTGTCTGTTGGCTGCATAAATGTCTCCTTTTGAGAAGTGTCTGTTCATATCCTTTACCCACTTTTTGATGGGTTGTTTGTTTTTTTTCTTGTAAATTTGTTTGAGTTCTTTGTAGGTTCTGGATATTAGCCCTGTGTCAGATGAGTAGGTTGCAAAAATTTTCTCCCATTCTGTAGGTTGCTTGTTCACTCTGATAGTAGTTTCTTTTGCTGTGCAGAAGCTCTTTATTTTAATTAGATCGATGAGTTGTTGACAATAAAATTTTTATCCATGTGTCCTGCGCACTTGTCTTAATATTTTCCTGGGATAAGTTTATAAAAGTGGAATTACTGTTTTTTTCCTCCCAAGGTTTATGATGCATATTCATAGGCACAATAGAAAAAAGTACTTGCAGTATTTGAAAGTGTTGATTTTTCCACACCCTTACCAATATTGAACATTATCAGTCTCTTTACTCTTTACATTTAACAGGAAAAAAATGTACACTGGTGTTTTGTTGTTATTGTTTTTTAGAAGTGGGGGTCTCACTGTGTTGCCCAGGCTGGACTTGAGCTCCTGGCCTCAAATGATCCTCCCACCTCAACCTCCTAAGTAGCAGGGACTACAGGCATGTGCCACAGTATCAAGCTCATACTGGTGGTGGTATAATTCCCTTTCTTTTTTCCTGGTCACTGGTGTCACTGAACATGTTCCCAGAAGCTATCGACTCAGTGCGTTTTCTTTCTTAGTTTTGTTTCTGTTTTGAGACGGAGTCTTGCTCTGTTGCCTAGGCTGGAGTACAGTGGCACAGTCTTTGCTCCTTGCAACCTCCATCTCCCGGGTTCGAGTGATTCTCCTGCCTCAGCCTTCCGAGTAGCTGGGACTACAGGTGTGCACCACCACAACCGGCTAATTTTTGTATTTTTAGTAGAGACAGGGTTTCACCATTTTGGCCAGGCTGCTCTCAAACTCTTGACCTCAAGTGATCTGCCTGCCTTGGCCTCCCAAAGTGTTGGGATTACCGGCATGAGCCACTGTGCCCAGCCACTCAGTCCATTTTCTGATGAGACTAGGAAGGATGCTAGAATATATTCTGTAAGTTTTCTTTTTGTTCTTTCACTCCAAATGATAACTTATTCTCATCTTTGTTGAAGTCCTCTGTGTATGCCTCCCTGTCAGTGTCTTCACTCCTTCCCTCTCTCCCTCCCTTCTAGGAGCAATCACATTCTGAATTTTGTGTTATTACCTTTATTTTCATTATAGTTTTACTATTTATATAGTAAAACAAGTTAACTTTCATGTGCTTTTATATTTTAACAAATGAAATCACAGTATAGATCCTTTCATGACTTTTGGTTTTCATGCATTCGTATGAAGTTCATCTGTGTTGTCATAGGTAGAGTTTTAGTCCGTTTGTTTTTTGCAGCTATTGGATGAATGTTCCGTAGTTCATTCATCCATTCTTTAATGAATATTTGCTTGGTTACAATTTTCTTTTTGCTATTACAAATGCTACTGCTGAACATTCTTATACATCTGAATATATAGGTATAAGAGTTTCACTGAGCTCTATTTTACATAGCAGTAAAATTGCTAGAAGTCAGCACTTACGAGCATCTTTGGGTATCATCAAATTGATTCCCAAAGTGGTTGGCCCAATTTACATTGTCTTAAGCCTTTCTAAAGTTCCCTGGTGCTTTACATCCTCTTTAACACTTAACCTTGTTCAACTTATTTTGGCAGTCTGATAAGTTGAAAATAGTATCTCTAGCTGAACTTGGTGGTGCGCCTGTAGTCCTAGCTACTCAAGAGGCTGAAGCTTGAGGATCACTTGAGCCCAGGAGATCAAGGCTGCACCGAGCCATGATCCCGCCACTTCACTCCAGCCTGGGTGGGAGAGTGAGACCCTCTCTCAAAAATTAAGTAAATAAATAATAAATTAAATCAAATGGTATATTGCGGTTTTTATTTGTATTTACCTGGTTACTGTTAAGTTTGAACACATTTTTATTTATTTATTTGACATTTATAGTTTTTCTTTTGTTCATTTTTTGGGTGAGGCTCATTTCTGTCTTCTAAAATTGATTGGCAGGAATTCTACATTTATATCGCTTACTAATCATTTGTCATTTCTGTGTATTGCAATTATATTCTTTAGGTTTGTGGCTTTTCTTTTCTGTTCTTTTCTTAAGTTGCTCTTTCATAAATGGAATATATATATACACACACACACACGTTTCTTTTTTTGAGTAGCTTTAGGTTTCTTTATATAACATCATTCTCCGAAAAAGTCACTTTGCCCGGGATTGTGCGTGGGTGTAGGTTGGCAAGTTTTATGGAGATAACCCTTTCGCTTGTCATGCTTGATTCTGGTAGTTTAAGTCTCTCGTGTTACTGCCTTATCATTCATATTTTCAGCATTGGGATTCTAAATATTTAATGACTTCCAAGCATTTACCCTCTCTTTCCTAGTGTTCTGTCAGATTTAGTCCCACCCTCAGTGACAGTTTCCCTTGGCTGGGAAGTCGTACTCTAGGATGTGCTTGTTTAACTAGGAAATGTAGCTCAGAGCTTGTCTGGGAGTCCAGTGATGTCATTGTCACTGAATTAGATTTATTTCCTCCTATGTTTTTTAGTTTTCCCTAATCCTGCTTCTCATCCACACCACCCCTCCGGTATTTCCATTACTGTAATAAAAATAAAGGCTTTGGCACCTTGTCTTAAGCTGTGGCATATGTCTACATTTCTGATGTTTTTGCAACTGTCGCGATACGTCTGTGGCATGCTTTCTAGATTATAAGAAACATCTGGAAAGCTGAGAGTCTGTCCTGTATGTTCATTTCAACGTCTAAGGTCTTGTATGCTTGCCAGGTATATGAAGCAATTTCCATTTACCTTTCCAGTTTTTCCCTCATCAATGTGGACTTAATTTTCCATTTTCAACTGTTATCCTTTTTCCTGTTGTCTTCTCCCATTCCTGAAACAGCAACACCAATAACACAGTCTAACCATTAGCTTTTTACACGTAGAAGCTGTTGGGACAGTTTGTGAGTGAGCAAATAAAAGGTGTGGATTGAAAAGAAATGGAATTTGGCAAGTTGATATTGATGCAAGTGGTCCCTTCTTTTATCAGTCTGTAGTATTGTTCCAAGTTCTTCACCCCTCCCTGTATCTGTGCACTTGGTCCCGTGACTTTGAAGCACTGTCTGCTATGGGAAGAATATACTTCTCTGCCCTGCTGAGCTCCAGCTTGACCCTGTAACTTTTTTGGCTAAAGAGAAATGAGCAGATGTGACAGGAAAAGAGGCTTGAAATGTACTTAGCGGTTGCTTTTGCCCTTTTTAGCTTCTGCCATTATGAGGTGAACATGCCCTATGTAGCTTGCTGGTTCCAGAACAGTAAGAAGCATGTAGAGTGGACCCGAACCAACCTCAGGGCCTGAAGCTCAGCCAGTCTGGACCAGCCGAGCCCCAGCCCCGCAGATGGGTGGTGGTGGTTGCATGGCACTGAGATTTTGTAGTGGTTTGTTGATCAGCTGTAGCTGGCTGATACAGCATACATTGTGGTTGTCATATTGTTTTTCAGCTTACCAAGGGCTCATAGAATGCTTAAGATTCTCTCTTCCAATATCATTCACAGAAAATTCAGCTCATTTATTTCTCTCAAGTATTTCCTCTTCACCCCCCTTTCTAACTTAGCAGGAAGGATACTTGGAAAGAACTTGACTTTTTTACTTCCCTCCCTCTGCAGAGAAGCCACTGAAATAGTTTCTCAGTATTTTAGTGGGTTGTGGTGGTGGTTCTGAAAACCAGACAGGGATTGGGGGTGGGATTTATCTGGAATGTCCTCTATATGGGAGGTTTTTGTAAAGCTACTGATATATGGAAGATCCTCTTGCGTGTGTGCATGTGTGTGTGTGTGTGCGCACACGTGCATGTGTTTGCAATATAACCTTTTTAAAATTTTAGTGCAGGCTGGGCATGGTGGCTCACGCCTGTAATCCCAGCACTTCGAGAGGCCGAGGCGGGCGGATCATGAGGTCAGGAGTTCGAGACCAGCCTGACCAACATAGTGAAACCTCATCTCTACTAAAAATACAAAAATTAGCTGGGCATGGAGGCAGGTGCCTGTAATCCCAGCTACTTGGGAGGTTGAAGCAGGAAAATCGCTTGAACCCGGGAGGCGGAGGTTGTAGTGAGCTGAGACTGCACCATTGCACTCCAGCCTGGGCGACAAAGTGTGACTCTGTCTAAAAAAAAAAAAAAGAAAAAGAAAAGAAAAGAAAAAGAAAAAACTCTTAGTGCCAGGTGTCTAAATTTGTAATCAACCTCAGGTCGAAGACTCTGGAATCAGTGGATTGTAAGCTTCATAAGGGCAGGGAATTTTTTGGTTTTGATCACTATGGTATTTCCATTTCCTAGAACAATGTCTAGCACATAGAAGACACTCAATATCCATATATAAATTAGATGGATGAGTGTGTGGGTGGGTGGACCCCCCACTCCTCATCCCAATGTTTGTTATTCTTTCTTCAGGCTCATGGAAACAGTAAAATGTGGGGGGAAACTGATCTAATTTTTGAAGCTTCCTCATGACTCTTTCTGCCCTCAGCTATTCAGTACAATTCCCAGTTTCCAAGGATGGTGCAGTGGGAAGCACATGGGCCTCAGAGTGAAGACCTGGCTCCAGTCAGGCCTGGCCACCAGCTGGGCTGGAGATCTTGGGCAAGTCCTGTGGGTCTCAGTTTCTTCATCTGTAAGATGAGGGGCCTAAATTATGTAATTTTCAGATTTCCTTTTAGCTCTCAAATCTTAAACAGCCTAGAGGTTCTTAATATCAATAAAACCCGTAGAGGATTGTGTTTTGTTGTATAGCACCACATAGAAAATTGCGTAGCAGCAGGACTTGGGTATATATGGTTGGTTAATCAGGGTTTTTCCTCCTCTTAAAGAAATTCTTAGAGACCTTAAAAAAAGAGAGAGAGAGAGAGAGAGAAAAGAGGATGCTCATATAATTGGATTTTATTTAAACTATTTATGAAACTCTTGCTTCATGGGATCACTGCAGCTTTGCAGGCAGGTAGTCATGTGCTCTCAGTGGCTCAATTTTATTTTCTCCCTTGCAAAAAGGCAATTTAGAAGTTTAGGAATTATTTATGGTACTGTGGGGATAAACACAATCTGCTAAGTTGTTTTTCTTGTATCATTTTTTTTTTCAAGGTTCATTCCTGTATTTTAGGCTGGAAGCAATGTCTTCATGAAATGGCCATGTTGTTATGTCCATGGATAAAATGAGGTAATGTCAATAGGCAAAATTTATCCCAGGTAATGTCACTAGGCAAAATTTATGCCAGGTTTTAAAATTGTGATTCTTAATTGGTATAATTCAAGAGTTGGATATTACTGGGTGATTCTCAGAAATAAAGACTTGATAGTCACCTAAGTATGTCAAATGATGGTCTGAAAAAGTTTGAGTTTTCTTTACTGGAGAGTGTCTCCAAGCTAGGAAGAACTAGCTCTGTTTGAGGGAGGGAGTGTGCAGTATTTCCCAGACTTCTTTGACCGCAGAATCCCTTCATGAAAAGATTTCTTCTATGGATCCTGTCCCAAGAAGTACACATGGGGACATGCTCATCCATTGGCTGCTGGGATTGACAGTAAACTAGGAGGCTGATAGAAATGTTTTCTGGGGAAGCAGGGACAAACTATAGTAAGATACTCTTTAAAAATTTCACCTTGAGGCATGCCTTCAATACCAAGGGAAGTAGCTGATACTAACATAAGGAATTCAGAACATTCATTTACCATTTTAGATCATTTGTCTGTGGAGCCCTGGAAATTGAGGGCTTGTGGGCTTCAAAGGCATTAGAAAGAAAAAAGCTCTCAAAATCCATTATGTGTATTTGATACTTCATGTAGTAGAATCAGCCTTCCCTCTTTTCTTCCATCCCTGAAGCAAACCTTTAAGTATCTGTGTGGTAAGAACCATACCCAGGTGCTATGGATGTCGAGGTGGTTTCTGCCTTTGGGGGACTTCCAGTCCAGTGGTAGAGGCTGATGGGTAAGCTGCTCTGTCCAAGGTGCTATGGTAACAGTTGAAGGAGGAAATGGTTCCCTGAGAGCTTGTGCAAAGCTTTGTACTTGGATGTGATGCTTGAGCTGACAGATGAAGTCTGAGTAGTTTAGATGACAGGGGCTGAGGGAAGAGGAGGTTTTTAAAGTACATTTTCCCTTTATATTTAAGGTATACAACATGATGTTATAAGATACATATATATAGTAATATGGTTACTCTAGGGGAACAAATTAACATAGCCATCATCTCACTTAGTCACCCATTTCCCCCGCTGTGTCATGAGCAGCTGTTGGCTACTCATTTGCTTGTGCAGAGATGCAGGGAGTGAGAGGCAGCACTGTGTGTCTGGGAAGACTGACTCATGGATCGCTGGATTATACCAGGAAACATGTTAGTTAGGTGGAGGAGGTTGGAACCTAGATAGGGTCAGTTCCGGAAGGGCTACGAATGCAAAATCAAAGACCTTACATCTCATCCTTCTGGTAGTACTGAGGCATTGAAATATTGAAAGTCGGAAAATAATGTGACCAGACTGATATTTGGGAATCTGGCGTTACTGTGGAGTGTGAGTGGAAGAAATGCAAGTTCAAAGACAAGGAGAACAGGAGGATTGTCTAGGCTCTCAATGATGAGGGCAGGAGCTGAAGCAGCAGAAGCAGTGGGCAGAGAGGGGGCCAGATTGTGTGCCTTTTAAGAGTTATCACCAGGCTTTATGTGCAAGGGGACCACCTTCTTGGCATGAGGAAAAGGTCATGGATTAAAGGAGCAGATTAGTTCTGATTGCAGCTTTCCTAAGCATAATTGACACACAGAACCTTTGAGCAATACTCTGCCACTGGCACACCCTCCAGAGAATTGTAGGTGAATTCCACAGCACGCTTTTTACCCCCATTCTCTACCTTAAGCTACCTAAATCATAATCACTAGCATAACCTCTTCCTCATCATGGAGGCATTTTTAAAGAACATTATCCAGAGAAGTACAATCTGTTAGGTGAAGGCTCTTGTTACCTAAGAAGGCAAAATGTACAAATGCTACTCATCCTCCCTACCTTATCCTCAGTAAACATTTACTGAGGATAAACATTTATTGAGGATAAAGTAGGGAGGATGAGTAGCATTTGTAAGAAAGGTAGATGCTTGGCAAGTGAAGATGAACAAGGCAGAACTGCCTTCAAGGAGTGAATGGTCTGATGAGGGACGCAGTCTCACAAATAGCCCCGTAGGCAGATACATGATCATGCTTGGAGGCAAGTGGCCTGTAAAATCAGGGAGGTTATCCCAGAAGAATTAACTGGAAGAGAGGTTCTTTTACCTTCATCTTGAAGAATGCATAGGCCTTTGCCAGGACAGTAGGAAGGCAGGGCCTTCTAGGCAGAGGAGATAGCACATTCAAAGATACAGAGTTTCGAAAGATCCAGAATGTTTATTTGAGGACAGAGAATCACAGTGTGGCTGGGGTAGACTAGGGGACAATGAGAGGGCTGGTGGGAGGTAGATCCAGAGAAGCCTGGAGTGTGAGGCTTTGTACACAAAGCTAAAGGAGTGTGGACTCTGTGCTGTTGTTATTGCAGCCAGTAGAGACTTACTTGGGAAGGGAAGGCAATGAGAAAGTGGAAGAAGGGAGTCCTCCTCTTCATGTATTGTATACAATTATTTTATAGGTCATGCATTTCTTTGGGGTGCGAGTGTGCCTGTGAGTATGTACACTCTTCCTCCCACTACTTTCATGTCTGTTTTTCTGTGTCCTCAAGTTTTTTTAATGCAAATACAAATATATATTATTTTTCTTTCTCCTTAAAAACAAAAGCAGCATACAATATTTTTTACTTTTTTTTTTCACTTACAATGTATTTTAGAGATGTTTGAATGTTAGAAAGCATTCCCATTTCTATTCACAGCTGCATGGTATTTCATTGTGTGTATGAACCATAATGTATTTAATCAGTGCTCCCTTGATAGGCATTTTGTGTGTTTCCATCTTTTGCTATTAAAAACAATGTTTCAGTGAATAACTGTGTACATGTGTCACATTTTGCATGCAAGTACATCTATAGGATTTATTTCTTGAAGTGGAATTGCTAAATCACACAGTATATGCATTTGTAATTCTTATAGACATCATGCCTATTAAGTAGACCTGGGGCGAAACAGTCATATCTGATATGTGGATTGAATGGGGGTAAGCGATGAGCAAAATGGAGGATGGTGCTAAGTTAGCCTTGGTGACTCATGATGCCATTTCACAAGATGGAGACAGAGAAGCTATGTAGGTTGCACCCCTGCTTTCGACCTCTCAAGCCTGAAATGTCTTCTAGGTAGAAATATCTAGGAGATAGTTGCAAGTGAAAGATCGGAGAGTGTAAGAGAGCTCTGTAGGAGATTTTGAATTCATCAGTGAAGTTGAAAGTCACTGGCCAGGCACCATGGCTCATGCCTGTAATCCCAGCGTTTTGGAAGGCTGAGGCGGGTGGATCATTTGAGGTTGGGAGTTCCAGACCAACCTGGCCAACATGGTGAAACTCCGTCTTTACTAAAAAGGCAAAAATTAGCCGGGTGTGTTGGTGGGCACCTGTAATTCCAGCTACTCGGGAGGCTGAGGCAGGAGAATCGCTTGAACCTGGGAGGAGGTGGAGGTTACCGTGAGCAAAGACTGTGCCACTGCATTCCAGCCCAGCTGACAGAGTGAGTAGGACTCCATCTCAAAAAAAAAAAAAAAAAAAAGGAAAAGCCATAGACTTAAGATTTTATCTACATATGAAAATTATCATAAAGAAATGAAGAGAAAGGCCAAAAAGTGTAACGTTTCAGAAAAATAAACATTCTCCTGGGTTCCTTTGTCTATTAAATTTACTGGAATTCATTTGCATAAGGCAAGAGTTCTCATGTGGTTCAGGTCTTTATTTGACTTATTCATTCATTGTTCATGCATTCATTCATTTTGATATTTGCTGAATAACTGGTAGTGCAGATTGCATATCTCTTATATTAAATGCTTGGGATAAGAAATGTTTTGGGTTTTGGATTTTGTGTATGTGTGTGTGTATTTTGGAATATTTGCGTTATACTTACTGATTTATCATTCTTAATCTGAAAACTCAAAATCAGAAATGTTCCAATGAGCATTTCCTTTGAGCATCATGTGGGCCCCCAAAAAGTTTTGGATTTTGAAGCATTTAAGATTTCAAGTTTTTCAGATTTGAAATACTCAGCCTGTACCAATTAATGAGGAAAATACGGTCATCCCTTGGTATACATGTGGGACTGATTCCAGGACCCCTGAGTATGTCAAAATCTGCACATACTCAAGTCCTGCAGCTCCCTGAGGAACCGCGTATATGAGAAGTTGGCCCTCTGTATACATGGGTTTTGCATCTGCAAATTCTGTATTTTTTACCCACATTTGGTGGAAAACAATCCATGTAGAAGTGAACCTGTGTAGTTCCAGTCTTTGTGGTTCAAGCGTCAACTGTATGAGGCTACAGATGGCCCCTGCCCTCCTGCAGCTCACAGTCAGGCGGGAAATATGGTCAGGTAAGTGTGTAGTCAGTATGTACTGACACATGCTGTGAGGAAGGCAGCACATTGCACTGTGGGAATAGTAGGAGGTGGCATCTAGTGTGACCTGGGGAAGTTTTCAGAAAGGCCTTCTACTCTGAGGTGTGAGGAATGAGTAAGGGTTAGTGGTAACAGGGAGTGGGGAAGGGGAAGTGTGATGTGGTCTGCAGGGGCGAACCAGTTTGGTAAGGGGCCAAGTGGTAGGCATTTGGGTTTGGGCTGGCCTTGGTCTCCTGCTCCAGCTCCCCAGTGCTGTTGTAGTGTGAGGGTCGCGGTGGCCATCAGTGAAGTATGGCTGGGTTCCAGTAACTCCTTATTTATGAATAGTGACAATTTCCTCTGATTTCCATGCATCATGAATAGTGTTCTTCTTTTGATGTTTTCCAGCCATTTAAAAAAGAAAAATTCATTCTTAGCTTGTAGGCCATACAAAAACCAGAGGGTTAGGGAGCCAGACTTGACGTGCAGGATGTAGTGTGCTGCCTCTTAGTCCAGACACAAGGAACAGCTTATTCAAAGGTTGAGGCAAGAGAAGCACACAGGGGCTTCTCTGAGAGCCTCTTCTTATGGGTCTCCTTGCCTCCAGGGTCTCCCTCCTCCAATCTGCCCTATGTGGAATCCCTGGATACATCGCCTTGGGCTACCTCTTTCATTATTGCTGTGCCTCTCGGGATAATCTTCCGTGATTCTTCATGAAGATATTCAGGGTCCTCCCCTAATTTTCTGCTTTGTTTACCTCCGCTTCCTTTCATGAAGATTTGGGGAAAATCCTGCTCCACGGACAGGAATCTGGTGTTTTAGATACGATTGGAGGTGCTGTAAACACTTCGGGGCTTTCTAAGCCGCTGCTCATTCCTGTGTATGCACGCATAGTTTGCTTTCATTGTGAACTTTTTGTGTATTTCCTAGAAAAGTTACTTTGGGATTAATTTACATATAAAAGTCCTATATTTTCATCTTATTTTTATCATGCCACTTCAGGTATAGGGAAACAAATGAAAAAGTCTTCAAATGTTGACTTCTAAGGCTTTATTACCTCAGACAGCTTCATTATGTTTGTGGAAATCTAGTGTGCTTTGAAGGAATTAATCTAGCCTTACTTGCAATCTGTATGTGTTTACATAGAATGAACAAACATTGCATTACGTTTCATGAAAATTCAATTATTCCTGTCTCCAGGAAACACGCTCTGCTTAGTATTTAATTCTCAAGTATGCCAAGGTGATGGTTCTCGAACTGTCGTAAGAATTGGGGAGTTGGGGCTCACTGCTCGTTTCCATAATCAATGGAGAAATGGCCAGTGGAGACTTTTTATCACTAAGGTCCTCATGTCACCCATGTCTGAGGTTACAGGGGACACTGGGGACATCAGTCTCGGTGGCATAGGGCTAATGTAAAATCCTCTCTAGATTTTTGTTAGAATTAAGAGAAGTAACATTTAAGGATGATACTCTACATAATTAATATTTTCTTTTGGAATTTATTATGCTTATGTATGGTTTATTCAGCAGGCATTTTCTGAGATGCTGTTATTAATGGGGTACAGCAAGAGAAGGAAGGGGTGACAATCAGCTGGTATTAGTGTCTGTTGTGATTGGTTGGACCCTACTTAACTGGCAAGGATCAGTTTAAATGCTCTTTTATTCCTGAAACAGTTCTTGAGAAGTCCAACAACTCATCTCCCACTGTGTCGTTATTGCAGTGAAGTGATTATTTTATGGAAACACCTATCACATATCATCACCATGTCTTTTATAGTTACATGATAGTTACTAAATGTATCCTTTTCTGCCACAAGAGTCTAACCTCCTTGAAGGTAGGACCATGCTTAATTTCTACTGGTTAGTGGCTGCAGTATTATACTGAAGAAACGGTAAGTGGGGTTTCAGCAGGCCGAGTTGTGGAGGAGACGGTTTGGGATCCAGAGTGGCCTAAGGGAATGATTTGAATCAGGCCAGGAGCGTGAGTTTACTTGGAGTCTTTGCGGAGTGAGGTGTAGGTGGGTATAGCACAGTACTACGAACTGAGAATGGATCAGACATGTAGCTTGGGGGCTACACCAGGACGCACAGAGGCCATGCTTAAGGGTTTGGAATGGGGCACCATTGAGAGTTTCTAAACAGAAATCACATGGTGAGGTCCACATGGCCTTTCAGGGCCTTCCTGCCCTGGCCTTTGCCTGCCTCCTTGCTTTCTCTTCCACTCTTGCCTGAGGGTACTGCGTGCTCCAAGGAGCTCTTGAATGTGCCATGCACCTGCTCTGTTCAGCATTTCCCAAAGGGACCCTTGGCAGTCCTCATGCTCGTTTTTCAAACCATGCCATGGTTTATTGCCCTGCCTTTGCACCGTTCACTGGCTGTTTAAGGGAAGAGGCTGGGTCTCTTTATTTCTTTGTCACCAGGGCTTCATGCACACCTAATCTTTAGTGGGTGCTTAGTAGATATCTATTGAATGTTTGGATGGGTGAATGCATTTTGGCACAAAACCTTCACTTCTGGGCTGGAAGATAGATTGGATGGAGCAGAGATGGGAGGCAGTGAGACCAAGTAGGGGTGTCATACCTGGGGGAGAAACATTGAGCCTGTGAATTACAGCTGTAGCAGTAGAAAATCAAGGGGGGAAATAGATTCTAGAGACCTGGGCAAGTAGAACTGACAGGACCCAGTGATCAGTGGATAAAATGGATGCTATGAAGAGCTAAGGGAAGTGGAAAAGTTAAAGACAGGCACCTGAAGCCCGTCTAATCATGTCATTAGATGTTTTGCAGGGTGCGCAGTGGGCGAAAGTGGGGGTATGGGATGGGAGTGGAGACCGTTCTGTGTAGGTCTGTTTGAGAATCAGCTTATTGAGGATTATTGCCTTGGTTTGAAAAACTCCACTACCAAAGGCTGCACAGCATAGTAAATTGTGGAGCACTAAAGCATCCTTCGCTTAACTATTCAATTTATTTACAAATTTAGCTGCAACATAGTTCTGTAAAGGATATGAGATAGTGACATCTGTAGATATAGATGTATCTGGAGAAAACAAAAACCAAGGGGCAAAAGGTAAAAGGAAAATAAGAATGTAAAAATGGCAAAGCTGGGGTGAGGTTGCATGAAGAAATATACATTTCTGTCAGTTACCACAAAAAAGCACAGATTTGGATTTCAGCTGCCTAATGGTAAAAGGAAGGAGGGAAACATAATTAATTAATACTATCTACAGTGTCTGCAAGATAAAATCATGCTCATTCTTTTTCAGAGAAAGCACAATATTCTTGACAGAGAAAGCTGAGAAAAAAATTTCCCCTCATGTATGAGGCGGAATGTGTTCCAAACAATTGAATTTCAAAATGAGCTTTCTGACATTCCTTAGTCTCTTCTTACTAGTATAATAGGATTTGATTTGCTCCGTTTAACATATGATGAAGTTAATTGTGAAAGATCTCTAGAATCCAAATCTGCAAATTATTTCCAAAACTCTATTTTTTCTCTTTTACACCAATTGTTCTATTGGTGAGTCAATACTTGCAGCTCCTGTGTGTGTGGTAGGTTGCCAGGTGCCCCAGATGGTACCAAGGTATGTAGGAATTTTTGAAGGAGCTCACCATGCCAGTGGGTAGTCTAGGCATAAACACATGGAAAGTATGTTAAATGCAAGAGTTGAATAATGAGAAACCGTACAGGGGAGCCCACAAAGCTGTGCCTGATTTACTGCTATGTACCTGCTTAGACACCAGGTGGGGTCTGTGAATTCAAAAGATGCCAAGACCGGTGTGGGCTGGAGGAGCCGAGGGAGGTTTCACAAGGCGGGATGCTTTTGATAATAGCACCAATATTATTATTATTGTTTAGCTTATATACTAAATTAAAAAGTTGATTATTTTGACATTTTTTTTTGGACTGTTGTTGTTTTTTTTTTTTCAAAGCATTATGCCTAGTACTTTTATCAATGCCATTTGGGGTTACTAAGTTCTCCCTCCAGTTTTTTTTTAGACCCATGGACATGCCTTTCTGCTGTCACTCGTGAATGCTATCAAATAATCCCTACATCCTAATTTACATGGCTTTCTGCTGTCACTTGTCCCTACATCCTAATTTATATGTGCTTATGTCAAACTGCTTGTACTGTTCTGAAACTATCAACACTTGTTTCTTTAAATTTATTTATTTATTTATTTATTTATTTATTTGTTTGTTTGTTTTTTGAGACGGAGTCTCGCTCTGTCGCCCAGGCTGGAGTGCAGTGGCGCGATCTCGGCTCACTGCAAGCTCCGCCTCCCGGGTTCACGCCATTCTCCTGCCTCAGCCTCCCGAGTAGCTGGGACTACAGGTGCCCGCCACCGCGCCCGGCTAATTTTTTGTATTTTTAGTAGAGACGGGGTTTCACCGTGTTAGCCAGGATGGTCTCGATCTCCTGACCTTGTGATCCGCCCGCCTCGGCCTCCCAAAGTGCTGGGATTACAGGCGTGAGCCACCGCGCCCGGCTATTTATTTATTTATTTAGAGAGGGAGTCTCGCTCTGTTGCCCAGGCTGGAGTGCAGTGGCGTGATCTCTGCTCACCGCAACCTCCGCCTCCCGAATTCAAGCAATTCTTCTGCCTCAGCTTCCCCCTGAGTAGCTGGTATTATAGGTGCGTGCTACCATACCTGGCTAATTTTTTGTGTTTTTAGTAGATATGAGGTTTCACCATGTTAGCCAGCCAGGATGGTCTCCATCTCCTGACCTCGTGACCCACCCGCCTCAGCCTCTCAAAGTGCTGGGATTACAGGTGTGAGCCACCAAGCCCGATCCTGTTTTTTAAGGAATAATCTTTTAGCAGTCAACTCTCGGTCCCGATAATCTCTGTATAATCTCTGGATTCTCATTGCTGTGAGGTCCAAATCTGTAGTGACTGTGTCCTCTGAGGAAAAGCCTGCTCTGCTCTCTTCTGACCAGCTCTCTGGCCATGCAGAGCCGCCTTCACCGTCATTGCAGCTGAGCAAGCCTTTTGGTTCTCCCTTCCTTTGCTGGGACTGCCTGGGCACATCTGATGACCCTGTGACCCGCTCCAGTAGCATCTGCATATCTACTTCACAGCAAGCATCACCACTAGAGTAAGCCAATTGTGATGCTGTCTTTATTTAATGTCACTGATTCTGACTTCCCCTTCCCAAGTGCCATGAGGACAAAGACCTTGTTGGTCGTAGACTGCTGACCCTCCAGCATCTAGCACGATACCTGGCACAGAGCTGGTGGTCATGTGTACTTGTTTTTGATGTCATTGGGAGGAGATTTCCTTTTCCAGTTTTCATTCAAAACCATCTTGGTTATTGCTTATTTGTTTCTTACCCTGCAGATGGTTACCAAGCAGCTTTTTGATTTTTAAATCTTTGCAGAAGATTCCAAAAAGCCCCTCCAAAGATGACACAAGCCTCTATTTTATTGCCTTTCGAAATATATACACTTTTATTGCCAAGGGAAAATTTTTGAAGCTTGGGTATGCGTTAGTCTCCAGGGAACCAGCAGGGAAGGCCAGATTGTGAGTGTTAGTGGAGTAATGTCTGATGTCGTTTACCGAGCAGTTTCAAAGCAGAGTAATGGAGGTAACCTCAGCAATTCTATACAGCAGCATTGCAACGCACAGAGTGTTGCTTTCATTTCATTGACCTGAAATCAGCTTGTTTCGCCCATCTTACTTCTAATTTGTTTTTATTGCCTTAATATTCTGTGTCATGGAGGTTCTAAACATCTTTAGAATAAAATTCTTTGGAGATCTATAAACTGCTGCTTTCTAATTTCATTGCTCTTAATTATAGGTCATTGAAATGCAAAAAACAGAAGTAATGCAGGATAGTAGAAACAGCATCAGGAGGCCTGGACAATAGTTTTTAACTAACTTATTACTGCCTGGCTGACTGTTTGCCCTAGAGGAATCCGTTGACATCTCTGAGCCTCAGTTTCTCATCTATAAAAGGAAGCTATTAGAAATGGTATTTAAGATTATTTATTATCTCAGTTTATACTCCCTCCATGCATCAAGCTTCATTTGTTCACTTAACAAGGCCGGGTGCGGTGGCTTGTGCCTGTAATCCCAGCACTTTGGGAGGCCAAGCCAAGCAAATTGCTTGAGCCCAGGAGTACAAGACCAGCCAGGGAACATGGTGAAACCCCGTCTCTCCAAAATTACAAAAATTAGCTAGGCACAGTAGCGTGCATCTGTAGTCCAGCTACTTGGAGGCCTGAGGCAGGAGGATTGCTTGAGCACAGAGGTCGAGGCTGCAGTGAACTGTGATTGTGCCATTGCATTCCAGCCTGGGTGACAGAGCAAGACCCTGTCTCAAAAAAAAAAAAAAAAAAAAAAAACAAACAAACAAACCCAAAAAGCAAAAAAAGAAACAAATATTTATTACATGCCTACTATGTGCCGGGTACTCTCCTAGGTGCTTGAGATACAGCAAAGTGCAAACAAAGCAGTGTTCTTGTCCTCCTACAGCTTGCATTCACTCAGCATTTGAAGGGCCTACTATTTAGTCCCAATTTATGAAAGGTTTTGTGTGATTAAAGGCTGTGGCTGGAGAATATGTTGAGTATAGAGATGGGCAGGGTTGGTCAGGCACAGTGGCTCATGCCTGTAAGCCAACACTTTGGGAGGCCAAGGCAGGTGGATCATGAGTTCAGGAGTTCGAGACCAGCCTGGCCAACATGGTAAAACCCCATCTCTACTAAAAACACAAAAAATTAACCAGGCATGGTGGTGCACGCCTATAAGCCAACACTTTGGGAGGCCAAGGCAGGTGGATCATGAGTTCAGGAGTTCGAGACCAGCCTGGCCAACATGGTGAAACCCCATCTCTACTAAAAACACAAAAAATTAACCAGGCATGGTGGTGCACGCCTGTAAGCCCAGCCTCAGGAGGCTGAGGCAGGAGAATTGCTTGAACCTGGGAGGCAGAGGTTGCAGTGAGCCGAGAAAGCATTACTGTACTCCAGCCTGGGCGACAAAGTGAGACCTCTATCTCAAAACAAACAAGCAAACAAACAAACAAATAAATAAATAAATAAAAGAGATGGGCAGGATCATTAGCAGATAGGATTGAAAAGTGAGGCTCCATCTTGCCTTGGCTGGTGAAAATGGCTCCCCCAGGGCATGGCCCCCCCCGAACGGTCCACAGGAGGAAAGCATACTCCTGTCCAGCTACCAAAACAATAGCAGGGAAGGGGAGGCCGAGGGTAGCCCACTTACCTTGCCTTGGTAAGGGTCTCCCTGCTGTTGGATTTAGCTTCCAGTTGTGTCATTTCAAATGCCCGTGATCCTCTACCGTGTGCAAGACAAGAGCATGAACACTTGCTTTTCCAGCGAGGCCCCGAGCCACCCTCCTCCCTTTCCCTTACACATGTCCAAGTCAGTGGGCGAGCTGGCAGCCCGGTGTCTGCAGCACATGGGGTGCCCCCTGTCTCATCTGCAGGTCATTGTGTGTGTGTTCACAGTTCAGAAGCTGACTCACTATCTCTGCCTGCCAACATCCTCCACCACCCCCACTCCCACCCCTATGGTCAGGGGGCATAGGTATTGAATGGCAGTGCCATCAGAGCTGAACGGCGCCTTCTCACCCAATTCTTGGCCTAGGATCAGAGATTATTTCTTCCTCCCTGAGTCTCTCAGTCCCTGCTGCACCATCCACAACTGTGGGGGAAGGGCCGACAGACTTCTTAAACTTTCTTTCCGTGCCTATCACAATACCTGGCACATACCAGATCCCCTGAAATTGTTTGTTGAGCAGACTGTTATCATAATCTCCTGTGATATTTACTACATTTTACCTTTTGGCATGGTTATTTGAGAATTTTTTAAACTTTCTAGGTCTGAGCTCTTTGATAGCAGGGCCTGTGTTTTATTTATTTTTTAATCTCCTGAAGTACCTGGTTCTTGGACTCCATGAATATTTAATAGCCTGAAATAAACAGAATTTAATTCCTGGATAGTTGAATTTGAGAGGTGGAAATGATCATATGGTTTTTATTTCTGTTTCTCTCAGGGGAAACTGAGTCAAAGAAAAATAAATAACTCACAAGCTGATGTGTCAACCAAGGCTAAAAATCCAGAGAGAAAATCAGCAATAAAAGAGCATTGTAATATTAGAAAGCTTCCAGATCTCTCCCTTCAGGAGTGTTTCCTACCTGTCACACAAAGATCTGTCATACAAATTATGCTTTGTTTGCTGGAAAGCCTCCTGAAGCTGAATGGGTTTACTTTGGCATCAGCGGAGGCCATGATTGAGGGCGGAGATGAGACATTGGATCTCTCTTGTGTGGCTTCCGCATGGCCGTCGTGGTTCCTCTGCCCAGCCCTCTCCTGCGAGGGACTTGATCAGCTCCAGGGCGCAGCTTGTGCGTCTGCGCCCATGGCCAAGTCCCTTTGGCTCCCTTCCCCTTGGCTCTGGTTTGGCCTGACTCTGCCTTCTGCTCCTCAGGTCTGTCTAGGTTTAGTCCTATGTAATCATTTGCAGCAAAGCCTGCCCATGACTGGAAATGCAATCCTGGCTTGGCAGGAAAGGGGTTTGTGCAAGAGCTGGCTGTACCTGTGTCTGAAACACCTGAGGCCCTCCCAGGCCTAGGGATGCAAGAAGCCTGGGTTGGCAAAGCTGGCCTTCCTGCCAGGGCTGAGGAGCACTGGAGCCCTAGAAGGAGGCTGCTGTCCAGCCCCTTGGCCAGCCAGAGCAAGGGCCTCTGTAGTCAGACATGAATTCACAAATGGGAAGAGCAGGAGGTGACTCAGATACACCTTCCCCATAACTGCTAATAATAGTGAATTATTAAGAACATAAAATCAGGATCTTGTTTCTCACATAGAGATCAGGCCCATCAGCCCTGAGTGGTTATATAATCCACCTCGCACACGTGGATAATATTGAGACTGGCACTTCCAAGCAGAAGCCTGCTAAATAAGGACATGTTTATTGTTTCTTCTACCTCATCAAAATGTCTGTTTCTTATTCCTAAGAATGGCAGGGAGTAAAGGATTATTTATTTCCCTTGATATTTTTCATTTCAAGAATCAACATGGGCAGATTTACAGTGTTCACAAACATGCTGGTAGCAATTTGATTGCAGGAAGAATGAAATTTTGCTCAGGCAAGTGCAAATTTGTCTGTTGTGGTGAGAATGGCCATCCATGCCTGTATAAATGGTGCTATTCTACCCTGAAGATACATTTTAACAAGGATGGTGGTAATAGTTTTTATTCTTTTGTTCTCTCAGATGCATTCCATTAAAATTAAAGCCTGAAATATATTAACTTGATGAAATGGATTTGTTTCTACTTGATGTGTTGCTTTGTGAAACTTTAGCATTGTCTCATCACCCACAATGTTCAACAGAACTGCTGACACTGGTCCACGTGGCCGGCATGGAGGGAACCATGATTCCTCTGAGAGCAGTCTAATAATCCATTTCTTGGACCTGCTTAATTCCAAGAAAAACAAATTAATATATTTCTAGAAATGGAAACTCTTGGATACATCAGAAACAAATTTGAATTTAGGCAATCTAATTAACCTTTAGCTCAAAACGTCGGTATTTTCACAACTCTTTTAGACGGCGATCATTGTTAGTGGTTGCTTCAAACTTTTTTTCTTCAGATCTTTGATCTCTAAAAAGCAGTTTATGATTTTATTTTGACCCTAGTATACTGGGATGTCTTTTTGACATGATTTTCTTGTATTGCTCTGGCTCCACTTTTATGGGAACTTCTTTCCTTTTCTCTTGTGTGCTCTTGGCTCACAGTGACCCAGCCACCTTTGTGCACGGTGGTGGAATGTGCTCTGGTTGCCAGCTGCCCATGTTGCTGTGCCCAGAGCGGGAGGGACATTGTTTTGACCACAGCACCTTGACCTTAGAATGATGCAGAGAATCCATGTCACTGCCTGTTCTTCTTTCTTTACTCTTTTAAAAAAATACTTCTATTCCTTCTATTAAAGTTTACTCACTTTCTGGCTTAAGGAGTCAAATCATTCTGCAAGGTTTAGTACCAAGCCCCAGCAGTCTCCTGTACGCGTTTGCCTCTTCCCCGACTCTCTCCACCTTCCTATTTCTTCCTCCCTAGAGGCTGCCAGTTTCAACTCTTTGACATCTGAGTCTTTGGAATCATTCTCTGTATCTCTAAGTAACATGTTCATATTGCTGCTTCTTGATTTCTTTACGTTTTAAATATTCTCCTTTGACCATGCAATGTGAAATGTGAGGACTTAGCCATGTCTCCCCTACCCTAACACCAAACCAACCAAAAGACAGCCTTTTCATTCTTCTAACTTCTCTGCAGTTAGAGCATATTTTGGGATAGGTCGGTGCTCTGCATTAGGTTATGTTGACTGATGCTATCCACTGGTGAAATATTTAGTAAACTGTAATTACCTTTTCTCTTTCACATAACTTTTTCTTCAGTCTTTTTTTTTTTTTTTTGTCTGCTTAGTTTTCTGTATGCTTTTCAGTAAGGCAAACGCACACTGTCTGCAAATGGCCTGAACTGACTCTCAATACATTCACATACATCACTCTTTTGGTTTGATCTTTTGGAGATGTCTGTCCCAGAGCCTCTGACCTGCCCCTACCTAGGCAGGCTGTTCTTTTATCACATAGGTGTACTGCTTCCTGTGTCTTCCTGTGTATTATGTTTTTCAGGGGTTCAGTTGGAGGGCCAGAAACCACACGAGCTATTTTAAAGAGAAAGAGACTTAAAACAGAGATTAGGTGCTTTCTAAATTATTGGAAGGGCTGGAGGAGTGGGCTTGAGACTAGGTTTCCAGCAATGCCCCAAAACCACACAGTTGCCCTGGCCTGCCAGGGGTGTTGCTTTATCTACCGCATTAGGATGGGAGGGAGTCAGGAGGCCGCCTCTGTGACTATTCACTTCAAGAACATTCTGCTGTAGCTGCAGTCCAAGGATCAGAACCTTACATTGCAGCTACTGCCTCTTGATACCCATGAAGCTGGTGACTGACTGCTGGAGTACTTACAGAACAATCCAGTAGCCCTCTACATGCTGATCAGGAGGAAGAGCCAAGCTTCAGAATGATGGCCTCCACCTTCACTTCTCGAGTCTTACTTGAGTACATCTAATTGGAAAAAACCTAATTTACTCAAGGAACTCAGTTGTCAGAAAGGCCAGAAAATGTGGTGTTTAGCTTTCTGGGTTCTGTAGTACAGAAAGGCAGATGGGAGTGGAAGTGAATGCTGAGTGCCGTTCCACCGTGCACACCACACCAGGGCACTCTGTGTGTGTGTGTGTGTGTGTGTGTGTGTGTGTGTGTGTGTGTGTGTGTGTGTGAGATTATGGGCTTGTTTTGATGGACTACAGACATTTTAATATCTTTTTTTTTTTTTTTTTTTGAGTCACGGTCTCACTCTGTCACTTAAGTTGGAATGCAGTGGCACGATCTCAGCTCGCTGGAACCTTTGCTTCTCAGGCTCAATCGATCCTCCCATCTCAGCCTCCCGAGTAGCTGGGACTACCAGCAAGCACCACCCGGCCTGGCTACTTTTTTTGTATTTTTAGTAGAGATGGAGTCTCACTACATTGCCCAGGCTGGTCTTGAACACCTGAGCTCAGGTGATCCACCCACCTTGGCCTCCCGAAGTGCAGAGATTACAGGCATGAGCCACCATGCCCGGCCCAGACATTTTAATTTCTGATCATTTATTTTTAGCCAGTTTTTCTCCCTGGGACTTAAAATTTTTTGAATAGCTTATTGAGGAAAAATGTAGGTAATTGTTCAAGGATTATTTAGTAGATTTATAGAGTTTTCCAGCCACCATCACAATCAACCCCAAAAGTTTCCTCATGCCCTTGTGCAGCCAGTCATTACTCTCTCCCAGCCCCAGGCAGCCACCTGTTCTACTGCCTTTTTTTGAGAGAGGGTCTCACTGCTGTTGCCCAGACAGGAGTGCAGTGGCGCGATCCACTGTCCTACTTTCTGTCTCTATAGATTTGTCTTTTCTTGACATTTTAGGTAAATGGAATCATTTGCCTAAATCATTTACGTGCAATATGTAGTCTTTGGCATGTGGAGTTTTTCACTTAGCACAGTATTTGATGGTTCATCCTATTAGCATGTCTCAGCAGTTTGTTCTTTACTATCGTTGAATAGTATTGTACACATTTTATTTATCCATTTACCCAGTCAGTGGGCATTTGGATCCTTTACAGTTTTTGTCTGTAATGAATAAAGATGCTATAAACAGTCACATACAGGTCTTTATGTGGCCATATGATTTCATTTCTTTGGGGTAGGCACCCAGGAGTAGAATTGCTGGATTGTATAGTAAGCTTATGATTGACTTTTAAAGAAACTGCTGAACTTTTTCTAAAGTGTCTGTACATGAGCAATATATGAGGGTTCTGGTTTCTCTACATCTTCACCAACACTTTGTATTATCTGACTTCTTGAAAATAGGTGTCCCAGCGAGTATGTATCTCATTAGTTTTACTTTACATTTTCCTCTTGAATAATCATGTTAAGCATCTTTTCATATGCTTAGTAGCCATTTGTGTATATTTTCTAATGAAATGCCTATTCAAATATTGTGCCCAGTTTTAATTGGATTATTTGTGTCATTATTCAGTTGTAAGAGTTCTTTATATATTCTAGATATAAGATCTTTATTATATGTATGATTGCTTATATTACCTTGTAGTCTGTGGTTTGTCTTTTTATTTTCTTAATGGTATCTTTTGAAATTTTAAATTTTAATGAAATCTAATTCATCTATTTTTTTATGGATTATGATTTTCGTGTTGTACCTAAGAAATATTTGACTAACCCAAGTCACATAGATTCTCCCATGTATTTTCTTCTAGAAGTTTATTATTTTATCTCCTGCATTGTGGTATATTTTCCATTTTGATTTAAGTTTTGTGTGTGACATAAGGAAAGGTTCTAAAATTCATCTTTTTGAATGTGTATATCCATTTGTTTAGAACCATTTGTTGAGAAAACTAGTCCTTCCCCATTGAATTGCCTTGGTATCTTGGTTGAAAATCTGTATATAGTACCATGCAGTCTTGACTATTGAAGCTTTAGAATCTATTTAAAATCGGTTAGTGTTAAGTTCTCAAACTGTTCTTTTTTCAAAATTATTTTGGCTATTCTACTGCCTTTGTATTAGAATAGCAGTTTTGTCAACCTCACAAAAAAAGTCTGTTGGAATTTTAATAGGAATTTCATTGAATCTGTAGATCATTTAGAGAAAATTGCCATCTCAATAGTATTGAGTAAGGATGGAATTTATATTTATATCAGAACTTGGCAAACTTTTTTTCTGAGAGGGCTAGGTAGTAAAGAATTGTTTTTATAAGCCCTGCAGTCTCTGCCACAGCTACTCAACTCCGCTATTGTGGTGAGAAAGTAGTGTGGACAATGAGCTGTGTTCCAGTGACTATTTACGAAAGCTGGAGGCCGGACCCTGGGCCTCTGACTTGATCATCTTTAGTTCCTTTCAGCAGTGTTTTATTTAGAGTACAAATCTTGCACTTATTTAATGAAATTTATTTCTAAGTATTTTATTCTTCTTAACAGTATTGTGAATGGGATTGCTTTTTAAATTTCATTTTCAGACTGTTTATTCCTAGTACATACAAATATGATTGATTTTCATATGATGATCTTGTATCCTGTGACCTTGCTAAAATTGTTTATTAGTTCTAGGTGGTTTTGTGGATTCTCAGGACTTTTCAGGAACCTTTTCTTTGTCCTTGTGGGTTCTGAAAGCTCACATTGTGTGTCTTGGTGTGGATCTACTTTCATCCATTGCATGGGCCGACTTTCTTGTCATCTGTAAAAAAACTAACAGCGAAATTCCTTTCTTGAGCTTAGGGCATTTGTTTTGTGGCCTCGTCTTTGTAAGGAAAGAGAAAGAGCATGGTTGTTATTATGCCTGTACTGAAACTATCATAGGAAAATTTTCAACAATAATAGGTGTGTTAAAACTTTAATAATACAAATTATCTGTAGATTTCATTTCTTATGCCTGTGGCATCAATATATCAACAGCATTATGAGCAGATTTGGTTTCCTAAAAAAAAAAAAGGGATTAAAGCCCACAGCACATGCCATTTTTCTGTTGCCCTGTGCATGAAAACTGCTTTGTGGATTCTGCATAGTGAGTCCCTTAACAGCATGTTTCAACCCGGCATTTCTTTCATTTTCCTTTTGGTTTACATTACTGATTTCCTCTCTCCCCTTACCCCAGTAATAGCCAGTTGGGAAAGGCCTTGTTAAAATGAAGGAATGGAAGAGTCTTTACTAAGGTAATGTAGTCATGCTAATAACTTCATAAGTTTTTATGAAGATTTCATAAGGGGTTGTTCTAAGTGTCGGGATTCATGGCAGGTGCTGTGGAGTGGACCACGATTCAACCTCTGGCCTTAAGTAGGTACATTTGGTTGCACTTCTCCATCTTATTTTTTTATTAACCAGTTTTTTCCTTTCTAAGCAGCATTTATTGAACACCTGCTGTGTGCTGTTTCCTAGAAATGCAAAGGAAGGTTAGCCCCTATTAAGGGGCCAGCATTACATTTTGGATAGACAGAAATAGTTTCTTATGTTGCCACCCAGCTGAGCTTGAGGAACAGGCTGTGACTCAGCAGAGCAACTGGCTTGGTCAGCAGCTGGTTCCACCATATGTGCAGGCTTCATACTCCCACAATGGACAGTCCTGACCTTGACTGGCCCTCAGGCTGGTGTCCTCCAAGTCCATCAGAGCAGTCTGGGTAGCGTCATTGGGAATCTTGGGCTGTCTCCTAGCTTATTGCAGGTCTTCCTTATTATTTGGGGATATGTTGGGGGAGAAAGAACTGCTGCCCGAGTCAGGCCTTGCTGATCCTACAAGATTGCTTTGTCACTTTTTCCCTTCTCTGTTTTGAAAACTCTCCTTACCTTTACTCAATTGCCAGGGATGAGAACATTCCTTAGTAGTGTTTAGGTTTTTCCTCAGCCTCTTCGATACCTATTTTCCTCTTTCATTTATAAGCTCTTGTAGTCCTGGGACCACACATAGTATTTTCCTATAACTGTGAAATCAGTAGCAGGCCAGCATTCCTTACCTTTTTATAATACATGAAAATTTTCAAACCACAAACCAGAGAAAAGTATCTCTTATAGAGTTAAGAAAGAGAGAGAGAGAGAGAGAGAGAGAGAGAGAGAGAGAAAGAAAAGCAAGAAAGAAAGAAAAAGAAAGAAAGAAAAGAAAGAAAGACAAAGAAAGAAAGAAGGAAAAGAAAGAAAGAAAAAGAAAGAGAAAGAAAGAAAGAAAGAAAGAAAGAAAGAAAGAAAAAGAAAGAAAGAAAGAAAGAGAAAGAAAGAAGGAAAAGAAAGGGAAAAACATTGGCCTCCTTGGAGAGGTCAACAACTTAATCATGAAATCACATCTTAACGTGAAAATAACAAAATGAACATGTTTTCACAAAGAGGATGAATTATCTTTTCAGGTGTCCTTGATGAGAACAACTAGAGGAGTCACACAGGCTGCTGCATAGGTGCTTTAGATAAGATATAAGGAAGACCCTCTAGCTGGTGGAGAGTGCAGAAGCTTGAACTGAATTATGAAGAGTATGTTAGACTTTTGAAGTTTACTGAGTAGATTTTCATTTCTTGGAGGCATTTTAAATACAGTCCTCTTGAAAGGAATAGATATGTGGAACATCCTTGGAAAAGTCCATTTTAATCGCAAGTACTAGTCAAATCTATTTAAAAGCAAAAAAGGAGAAAAAAATCTGCTTTTAATAGTTAATTTTTGTGTAGTTGTATTAGGATGCAAACTGAGCTTGTGATCTTCATCTTTAACAACTGTCTGTTAAGCCTACATCCTTTGAAAAAGTAAAAACAACGAGAATTCTAATAGCATGGTTAGCAAGATGGTTGGTTCGTGATGTTTATACTTTTTGTTTCTTCATTTTATGTTAATACTCGTTTAAAGTTAACTTAATCTGGGCACTCTACTAGTCTTATCTGCATATTATAGTTTATTTGCTATTTTGCTCATTGGCTTCTAGCTAAAACTAGACCAGCTCAGCCCCTCGCTTCAGACTACATCTCTAATCGATTTTCTGTTCTGACTTTAAAAGACCCCCTGGTCTTCCCATTTATCTGTTTCATCCCCACTAACTCTGATGGACACACCTCTAATTCTTAACCCAGTGTTACCTTCTATAGCCATATCACTCTAAGTACTCTTGTGAAAACCAGTCTTGTAGCCTTTCGTATTTGTCAGAAATTATTTGATAAGCACTAGGAGAGATCTTTTTTCTTCTAATAAATGGAGGCATTGAAAGTCCATTCACTGGAAGTTTTTTTTTTAAAAAATGTAAGCATCATTAGCTTTTTTATTTGTTCACTTTTAACTTATATAACATAAAGACCTCTTAATAGCCATACCTTTTTTGAAAAAAAGAATTTTTTTCAAAAATTTTTTATCAACCTCTGTCTGGATTCTTCCACTGTAGGAGAATCAATTTTATCCTTATTTTTAACATACCTCAATAACTCTGTGGTGAGTGGCCCTTAGCAGGACGGACCTGCCTCTTTTTTCTGATCCTTGCAGACTTCTGAAGCTCATTTCTCACACCCAACACCTGTGTAGTTCTTTCTTTTCAACAGCGACGGGTAATGCGCAGCTCTCCGAATGCTCCTTCTCTCTTTGCCTTGGTAACTTTACACATGCCACTCCTGGCTGTAGTCCCTTCCCCATTCCCTTAATTTCTACTCATCCTTGAAGATTTAATTTGTTTCTCATCTGCAGAGTCCTCACAGATCCTGCCTCTGCCCCTCCTTTTACATTCCCATCCCCACTCCAGACCAACATGAAACGTGTTGTATTTCTGAAATGCTCTGTGTGCCTGTCTCCAGTGCCACTGTCATGCCTGTGTGATTTCTGGGTCTCCTTCCTGTTTCCCCCACTAGATGTTGAGCTCCTTAAAGGCAAGAGCCATGTCTTAGTCAACTATATTCCCAGGCTTAGCTCTGGAAACATAGTTAATAAATGTTGAGTGGAAGAAGATAAGGAAATACATTCTATACCTATTGGAGGTTTTGTTTGTTTGTTATTCTCTAGACTTGTTTCAGTTTCGCATCAACCCAGAGGTTGTGAGACTTAATATTGGTCCTGATGGCACTCACCCATCAACTGAGAGCTCATTCTCAGGCATGCTGGCAAAGTGACTCAGTGATTTTCAAACCTGGGGAGCTTGATAAAAATGCCTATTTCCTTCCAGAGAGTCGAATGCAAGGCTGTGTGTGGTGCCTGGGATCTGTAGACTGAAGCAGCACCCCTGGTGATTCTGGTGCAGGAAGTTGTTACCCACCTCTGAGAAGCACTGAGTTGGGAATGGAGCCCATTTGGAGTGAGCAGCCCATGCTGACTCTTCTATGGATTCCTTGAACCCATGAGCACATGGGCACCTCGGCCTTATGCTGCAGTGATTTCTCTCTTTACTAGCACAGCCTGTGCAGGAATGATAAGAGGCACAGATTCTTCAGTTCATGCAACAGGATGTGCTCCTGAGACGTTGAATACAAATTAAAGTTTTATGAATGGACCACGGGATGCCGGCAGTGAGTTATTTTGTAAGTTGAATACTCACTCCCTGATTTATTGCTTGTTAAACCCTCCATTTTAAAGAATTAGTGTGTTTAAATTAAACTAAATGTTTCTATCTGTGGTTCACGTTTTTTGACTGTATGAATTTAATAATTTATTTATTTTTATTTATTTACTTATTTATTTTTTGCCACAGGTGATCACCCATTCTTAACCAATCCTTAAATGGGCATTTTAAGGTTTAAGTAACAACATTTTACTGCAGTTGGAGAATGACTTTCAAAGCTTCAGAAGCCCTAATCTCGGGGCCATTTCATTTCTGAGAAGGTTCATGATCATTGCGCTAGTAATTTCTCATTGTAATATCTAGAGTCCTACAAGCTTATGAGCTAACAACATTTGCCCATGAAGTTTTAGATGCTGAAATAAGATGCCATAAGTCTGAAATGTTAATAAAATATTCTTCAGTGATCTCCTTTCTTAGTCAACTTTGCTATATCCTCTTCCTGTCTCAGCTCCTCAAAATGTGGGCTTTCCATACTGACAGTACCCCCACCATGCTAAATGTTATAGGTGAACAATCTAATTTTTTCCAGTAGCTTCCACTCTTTTCTATGGATAAACGTTAGTTTGATGATGATAATAATAGTCGTAAGTTTTATTATCATTATTACTGTTCCTATTATTCTTCTCTGGACCTCTATATTTCCTATCAGTAAAATAAATGTGGTCAGACCAAAAGATGATTTCTAAGATGACTTATGCCTTACCATTTTATGGTTCTATGATTCTAGATACAGACTTTGATGATTCTAGATGCTCATTACCTTAAGAAAGTTATCAGAAGGGAATGATGAACTATGTTTCTAAACATTTATTTCTTAATATGTCTAACTTCAGAATGTCATTAAATAGAATATATATTGGTGCAATGTTTATTATCCATTTTCCTGACTGAGAGACTGAGGCCAGTAGTAAAAACTTATAGCCACCAAATACCAGAGTTGGAAGGGACCTGAGAGAGCATCTTGTCTGTCCCTGCTTTCAGAAAGTGGTGATATTCTCAACCCAAAAGTTATGGTGACATGTTATATACATCAAGATAAACTCTTTTAATAGCTTCATGTCATGGAAACCCTTTGTGTCAGCAACATCAAAGCCCATGATTTTCTCAGTGGCATTTCTCATTCTACGATGCACTGCAAAATAATATTCCCAAACCATGAAAGACTACACATCTGTGGTACCAGGGTTAGCTCAAGATTTCAGAGCATGCCAATTAGATATTTTTTTCCTTGGCTGGTGAAAGTAAAAAAAAATAAAAAAAGCCATATAATGAAAGAAAAGGAGAATTTGTGTGATGGTAATGTTGTATCTTACTAAAATAATTGAATTCCCTTTAATATTTTCATCAAGTGCTTCATATTTAGGGAGAGAATTATTTAAGGATAATCCATAATATTATAGAAAGAATATAAATTTAAAATATAATTCGACCAGAAATCTGTTTCAAAGAGGACCATTTCATTCATAAGAGGTAATGACACTATTCTAATACCAGTGTTTGATTGTTCCTTTTTTTTCCTGTGTCTGCTGAATGGATTACAGGTTCCTTGCATAATCAGCAATCCGTTTTGTTTTCTAACAATTAGCCAGTTATTCATACTTTCACAAGAATGCAATGCCTAGCATGCAGTAGTCTGTTTCAGATCTTACACGGAAAATGACAGTGAGATAAGAGTAAAAAGATGATTTCATCTGTAATGATGTAAAGATGATTTCACTGGTAATGTATGGGAGATGTTCCTGTATAGTCATATCCTTTTGGAATGATGAAATTTAAGGGTTTCCGTATCTGGAATTTGTATGCATGTAACACAGATGTGTATATGACTTGGCATACCATAACTCCCTTTTCCAGCTGTTATGTGGCAGGTAAATTTTGAAAATGTATCTTCCTGCCAATCTCAGTTTACTGGATTCTGGTCATCTCAAGCCTGATGAGATTGGGCTCTTGAAAAGGACTCGAGTCTGACATAAATCCCTTACACAGATGTCTTCACAGAAACCAGTGTTTAGCCATTGCCACTTCCAGTGACTGCTTCTTGGGACCACTTGGTGGCAGGCCCGCAGTCAGCTGCCCAGCTCGTACTTTCCGTTTTTTTCCCACATGCAGCTATCACCACTTGGCTTGGTCCACCGAGGTTCCTCTCCTGTGCATTGCTGCACCCCCGATCCCACTCCATTGTCACTGCCTTACAGCAGAACCAGCCTGTCTCCCATTGTGCGGAGCCCCGCCCCACACTTCATATCCTTGCTGTGTGTCCCTCAGGGGGTGTCAGTAGCTAATCCCTCCGCTGGATACCTTCTTGATTTTCTCTCTAAACAACTGCAGAGAGCTGAGGAAACCGCTTCTTCCACTCCAGCATGTCAGAATACAGTGCCTAGCTGCTAGTTGCCACTCCAGCAAGTCTCAGACCCTCTGCCAGGCTCTGGAATTGAATCATGTAGAATGTTCTGTACACTGGCCTCGGCATCTCTTAAAGGAACTGGGTTTCTGTGAGTGAGGATGACTCAGTTCAAGTGTCAATTGATAATGTCTCATGAAAAAATTAAAGGTGATGGAAAAATATGTGGTCATTGCTTCTAAAAGGATAAGGTTTGGATTTGGAGTAGGAAATACGTAAGATGAACAGAACTTCTACAATTTTTCTTTTAAGGGAACTAGATTTCTAGTCACTGTTTTTCAATATAACTTAATGGCTAACTTTGTGGATTTAGGATTTCAAGGTCCTGCATCTGAATTCTAGTTTCGTTATTTGTCATTCATGTGCCCTTACATGAGATACTTACCTCTCCGAGTCTCATTCTTCTCATCTCAAAATTAGGAATAATACTGGTGCTGACTTTGAAGAGTTGTAAAAATTAAAAAGTGATGGATGTAGAGCATTAGAAAAGTTTCTGACACAATAAAACTTCAATGAGTAGTAGACTTCATTATTATCTCTTTTATTGTTACTATTTTTGTTCACAACACCATTCCAAAAGGAATTAATTTTTGATAAAGAAGCAGAATTTCTTTGATACAGTTGGCCCTCCCTACCTGCAGGTTCTGCATCCACAGACTCAGCCAACTGTGAATCAAAAATATTCAGAAAAAAAATGCAAGTAAAAAACAATACAGTGTAGCAACGATTTACATAGTATTTACATGGTATTATGTTTTATAAGTAGGCCTAGAGATGATTTAAAGTGTACAAGAGAATGTGCATAGATTATATGCAAATACTATGCCATTTTATATCAGGGACTTGAGCATCTTCAGGTTTTGGTATTTGCAGGGTGTCCTGGAAGAGTCCCCTGAAGATATTGAGGGATGACTGTACACTGCCCAATTTCAGCTCTATGCCGAACTCGTATTTACAGATGTATAAATGTTAAGTATCATCATTACATAATGGAATCGCTTTATTTTCTCCTCTGTAATTTTTTATTAGAATAACTAGTAACTACATATAAGGCTCAAAAGTGGATTTGTTCTGTATCGTTTGTGTAGTTCTGTATAGCACATAGGACTGGGTTTGTTGCAACTAAACTCAAAAACAAAGTTGGAAACTAAGTCCTGTGTTTATTAAAAATTCAAAAAAAACACAAGACTTTCTTTTTCATCTAACTTTTCTAGAAAACAGACAAATCAATGAGATCCTGTAAGTATCATTGTCCTGGAAGAAGGTGAGTGGAAAGTAAGAGACTCAGTTTTTTTATCTGAGTTAATGTGTGCATGATGCAAAATTGAGCACTCTGAATTTTCCCAGATCTTTCTCCCTTCGCTGTATTAACTTCAAGTACCTTTGACTAGTCTTGGTACAGATATATTTTATTTATAACAACCAGTCTATTATCTGGCTCTCTTCCTCTTACTGCGTTCCTTTCTTCCTGCTCTTACTGATCAGAAAAGGCTTTCTAAACTAGAGTGAGAGTTACATGTTAACAATAAGTGAAGCCCGTTGAGGGCTTTCAGCCACTGAGAGACTGACCCAGAAGCAGCAGTAGAGGGCGCTCGGCCCCTCATTTCATAATAATGGAGCCTGCACCAAACATCTTCCATCTGAGGAGCTAAAAATGAATTGCACGTATTAATTAAGTCTTGCCGAGGCCTTGTTCAGTGATCCAGTGCTAAGTGCCTAAAATAAGTAGATCTTATTTTAATCTTGGGGAAACTGGGTATAAGAGGGAATTTCCTGAGACTCCATAGCAAGAGTCAGAATTTCAGCAAAAACCCAGGAATCCTTCTCTTACCTTCTCTTGCTCTGGCTAATATCCCAAATAGCCCTTCATTTAGGAAGAACCAAAGGGAAACTCCAGGAGTTTTAATTTCCTCTTGAATAATTCCTTTAATGAAGGACATATGAGATTTTTGCTTTAAATAAATGTTACCCACAACACTGTACCACCTATTTTAAAATTAATCCCTTTTGTTAGATAGCTATTCTAGTGGCTCTTTGCTTTTAACCAACAAAGGCCCTTAAGGAGAGGAAAATGAAAAATAAATAGCAGTCCTGGAATCCTATTGCCTAGTGCAGGCAGATCATATTCTGTGTGATCTTGTTGGCTCATATTATGTGGTGATTAGAGCAGGGCTTCAGTCAGCTGGATGATTCCCCAAGGCAGGGTCTCGTCCCACCAGTGCACATGGTGCGCCCTGTCTGACACCAGGGCAACTTGAGAATTGAGCCCAGGGAAGCTGCAGTGTGGTGCAGCAGATGCGTACTGGTGGTTGCCATGGAGATCGCTAATACTGCTGAAACCCAAAGAAAGGGCATTTGCCACAGCTCAGGAGCCTGCCTGAAAATGAATGAGAAACAAGTGGAATTCAGAATAGTCCCCCAGCTCCTTATCCCACATGGAGTTTTAATTTCCTTTTTTCCTCCTCTTCCTCTTCCTTTTTCAAAGAATAGATTGAAAACAAGGCTATGTTGTAAAGCATGCTCAGCCCCCTCCGACCTCATCGCGGCCTGACATATCCCTGGAATAGATATGTATTAATGACCACGCATGACTAATAGGATTGGGGCTGGGGGCTGGTGTAGTGGCGCTTCTGGAGCCCGTGGGCCGCATGTCACTGGGGTTTAGCAGGCACACTGGGATTTGTCTGCAGCATATGCGCTGCTGTTAATGATTGAAAAATTACCACAACAATTAGTCATGGATCGCTGAAGGCAGGGCCCCCAAATGTGATGGACAATGTGATTAAATCCATGTATGTGACAATTAACTCTCCTGCAGGTTTATCCACCAAGGAGGGTGCCCTAGGGGTGAGAGCAAAGGGGAATGAGAAGGAGGAAAAATGGGAAAACAAAAAGGAGCAGGAGAGAATAATGCTGCAGAATGGATCGGATACAGCTGGCACTATTGGTTTTAATCTGATCCTGAATTAATCACGGTTTGATTAATCCTGGTTTTATTGCACCTTTCTGTTGCCCATTTATTTATATCTTCCTTAATTTTACAGAAGCATGACTGATTAAATTCTGCCCATTCCGTGTTTTTTAAATTTTAAAATCAGGTCTCTCCATTTAATGTGATGTCCTAGGTGGTCCAAGGTGCAATTATCTCGTAAAAGCTTAGCAGGCACCAGACATAGCATGTCATGAATCCCCTCATGTATCACAGCTGAGTAACCCAGAATAAATATTTGTTTGCTCAATATTCTGCTAAGCAAAAAGAAGCCTTGTGATGTCAATCTGCTTGTTTATTTGGGTGGAAGAAATAAGAATACACACACCCGCAACTTTGTTAAATACAGAGAGCACACATTCAGTATATGTCGCACACAAAATTTTGTGCATAAGGAAAAAGTGTGTTAACATTTGGATGAAGTATCTGCAAATATATGTTCATGGCCCAAAAGGGTGACGTTTGCCGTACATAGATATATTCATACATGAAATTATTATTATTATTATTATTATTTTTTTTTTTTTTTTGAGACGGAGTCTCGCTCTGTCGCCCAGGCTGGAGTGCAGTGGCCAGATCTCAGCTCACTGCAAGCTCCGCCTCACGGGTTCCCGCCATTCTCCTGCCTCAGCCTCCCGAGTAGCTGGGACCACAGGCGCCGCCATCTTGCCCGGCTAATTTTTTGTGTTTTTAATAGAGACGGGGTTTCGCCGTGTTAGCCAGGATGGTCTCGATCTCCTGACCTTGTGATCCGCCCGTCTCGGCCTCCCAAAGTGCTGGGATTACAGGCTTGAGCCACCGCGCCCGGCCTATGAAATTATTTTTAACCAGTATGTATTGTTCTTATTTTGTTCTCATTTAGATGTTACTTTTGGTGTTACCTATATTTTGTATACAAAACACTACATTTGAATAATGCCAGGGAGGTTGTGACACGAATCAGCGCAAGCAAAGGCTCATGCTTTGTAACTCACACATGTTGGATACACTGTGTGCATTAAGAGTACCCTGCTCCTGGCCAGGTGTGGTGGCTCATGCCTGTAATCCCAGCACTTTGGGAGGCCGAAGTGGGCGGATCACAAGGTCAGGAGATCGGGACCATCCTGGCTAAAACACGATGAATCCCTGTCTCTACTAAAAATATAAAAACTTAGCTGGGCATGGTGGTGGGCACCTGTAGTCCTAGCTACTTGGGAGGCTGAGGCAGGAGAATAGCGTCAACCCGGGAGGCAGAGCTTGCAGTGTGCCAAGATCTACAGTGCGCCACTGCACTCCAGCCTGGGCGACAGAGCGAGACTCCATCTCAAAAAAAAAAGAATGCCCTGCTCCTGATTCAGGAGAGGCATCTAAAGCTTTAGAAAACATTGAATTACATATACATACGTTGTTTTTCTTCTTACAGCACTCCTCAGAGTTATTCCATTGTTCTTGTTTAGAGTGAATTTGGTAGAAGACTCAGTTTTTTATTTGCAGGCTACATTGAATTATCTTTGTTACTTGCATTTTAGCCTGATCTACCCAGGCATATAAGGTTAGATTTGTTTGTGATGTGGGCAGCGATGTGTTTCAATCTAGTAGAAAAAGAAAATAATCAGCATAAGCAAAGATCTTACTGCACAGGCCACACAGAATGGATGCTATCCTATTAGATCCCTTTAGAAACTTGCACCCCTAACTGCTGATATCACTGTGTTTTTAGAACACCACTCTAGAAACCCAGCCTATCCATGAATGATTTAGGAAGCTCAAGATCCCTCCTGTTACCAAATTTGTGCTCTCCATGTAGCCTCCCAATAACCAGCCCTTCAGTTCTGTGAAGGCAGGAAAACACATCGTTCGTGAATGTCCTTCATACCCATCAGACTAAAGGACTGCATACTTCTCGAACCATCATCACATTTCTGTTTTCTCTAATGGCACATGCCACTGTCTACATGTATTAATTTCTGCTGGGGCTTCAGTAACCAGGGCCAGCCAGCACGGTGTGTTCATTTGTTTGTTCATTAATGCATTATTTCATTTATTTATTATAGACATATGTTTGTTCATTAATGCAATATTTCATTTATTTATTATTGACGTATGTTGGGCAGTGTACTGGGTACTTGAAGGGGAGATGAAGGTGGGACATAGGGAGACTCACAGTCACAAATTTTATGCTGAAGGTGTGTTGTAGAGATAAGATATACAGTCATGTGTCACTTAACAGGGATGCATTCTGAGAAACATGTTGTTAGGCAATTTTGTCATTGTGTGAACATCATAGAGTGTATTTACACAAACCTAGATTGTGTAGCCTACTACACACCTAGGCTGTATGGTATAGTCTATTGTTTGTAGGCTACAAACATGTACAGCAGTTTACTGAATACTGTAGGCAATTGTAATGCAATAGTAAATTTTTGTATATCTGAGGCATATCTAAACATAGAAAAGGTACAGTAAAAATACAGTACTGTCTTTTTTTTTTTTTTTTTGAGACGGAGTCTTGCTCTGTCACCCAGGCTGGAGTGCAGTGGTGTGATTGCGGCTCACTGCAACCTCTGCCTCCTGGGTTCAAGCAATTCTCTACCTCAGCCTCCCGAGTAGCTGGTATTACAGGTGCCTGTTGCCGCACCCAGCTAATTTTTGTATTTTTAGTAGAGACAGGGTTTCACCATGCTGGCCAGGATGGTCTTGAACTCCTGACCTCGTGATCCACCCGCCTTGGCCTCCCAAAGTGCTGGGATTACAGGCGTGAGCCACCGTGCCGGGCCAGGTTCTGTCATCTTAAAGGACCACTGTCATATATAAGTAGTCTGCCATTTACCGAAACATTATTACTTGGTGAACTACAGTATACAGAAAGAACCATATATAAAGTGGAAATTGACAAGTACCACAAGAGGAAAACTAAATGAAAGGATATGATTGTTTGCAGGTAGGAGAAATGACTTCTCCATGGGTACTGGGGAAGGTTTTGTGGCATCTGACTTAGTCTTTGAAGAGGTTCCCGATTCACTCATAGCCAATGGTGGAAAGACTAGATTTCTTGGACAGTTCTCGAAAAGAGTTGGATATGCAGGCTTGAAGAGAAGTATATTTTAGGCACGTGAAAGAATGTGGGCGTAGTACGACTTTGGACATAACAAAGAAACAGAACTTGATTTGAATGCATGATGTAGAAAAAGCCTTTTGGAGCCAGATTACCGAGGACCTTAAATGCTCAGCCAAGGAGTTTAGACTCTTCCTTTTATAGTCAGTGAGTTGAGGGATAATAAAAGAGGACAGATGAGACGACGTTGCACGAAGCATGTGCGTTTCAGACTAGGACTCTCCCTGACCACAGTCCTCCAAAAACTTCCCATGCAGTGAGCCGAGAATCTCGGCTCTAGCTCATGGCCTTCAAGGCTCTGCACCGTGGGCACCTGCCTCCTATTTGGACATCATAGACCACCTTCTACTTCCCTCACTCCTGTAGTCACACTGGTTTACTGTTTCCTGAACAGGCTGACCTTGTTTTGAGCTGAGTCTCTGCTCTTACTGGTCTCTGTAGCTGAAATACTCCTACCCCAGGGCTTTGCATGGATACCTCTTTCTCATCACTCAGATGCAGTTCAGAGAGTCCTTCTTCCACTCTTTGCCTCACAGCCTCCAGTTCTCCTTTCTGTGCCCCAGTCCCAAGTGGCTTGCTGTCATGGATGCTGGTCATTGCTCCCCTGATGTTGTTTTCTCTCATGATTTGGCTCCAGTAGCCATTCTGTAACTCAGGGGAGGTGTGCCTATCCATTGGCCAGGGGCTAATGTGATCATAGTAATTCTCTTATTATCAGTGATTGGTTCATTCATGGCATGTGACCCAGTGAGGGGCCAATGGACATGATGGGGGAAAAGTGTCTTCCCTTCTGAGAAAATGTCACTAAAGAGATGTTGCCTCTTCCTTCCCTCCAAGTTGAAGATCAGGAGGTGAGGTCTGGGTCTGCTGAGTAAGGACAGTTGACGCTCAGAGGAAGGCAGCCCGCGGCGAATGGCAGAGAGCCAGAGTCTGGATGGAACATTCCCACACCTAGACTTCTTGCTTTGTGAGATGTTATCTCCTTCTCAAGTCCCTTTGAGTCGGGTTTTCTATTACCTGAATGGGAAGCATACTGATTGATGTTTTCTTTTATATCACTCTGCTTTATTTTCTTCATGGCATTTGTCAGTTGGTGAATTATCCTGTTTATTTATTCTCATGTTTATTGCCTATCTTCCCTACTATCAGTTAAGTTTCATTTGGACAGAAACTTATCTGTCTTGTCTGCTGAATTCACAACTCCTAGAACAGTGTGAGGAGTATCAGTAGGTGACCAATAAATGATTATTGGATGAATGAATGAATGAGTGAAGTGAGGGAGCGATGAGCAAATGAAAGAATGAAGTGAGGGAGGGAGATTAATGTCGCCCTTGTGTATTTTATAAAATATTATGGGGAGGGGCTGGAGAGGGCTTATAGAAGGCTGTGGCTGTGCAGAGGAGTTCACAGCTAGGCATTGAGAGCCTGCCCCTTGGTTGTTGCAGTGCAGTGGGGAAGGGCCAGACAAAAGGGATGTGACAAACCTGACAGGACTTGGAACTGCAGCCAGAGGGGAAACAGGGGGAGAGGTGGGCTTAACTCCTGAGGCTGCACCAGGGGGTTACTGGGAGGAACAGGATATAGGAGGAATAGCAATTGCAATACTGGAAAACAAGGAAGTGTGTTTTGGAAGTGTAGAATATTAAGTGCCAGTTAGGCATCAGTGTGGAGCTCTAGCTGGTAGTTGAAAATGTGGAAATGAAGACAGACTACTTTTATAATCAGAAGAAAATATCCCTCTCTTTCTTTCTAAAGATAATCAGGCCTGGCAATTGGTACTTCTCTTTCCTAGTTATTATGCATGGCTCAAAAGCAGACTCGATGTCCAATTCAATTTATGTGGCCAGAGCCCCAGTTTTATGTGCTTATCATAATAATTTGTGTATAATTCCTTTATTAGAACAAAACCAAAACCAAGTAAAGACCTTGACTGTCCTTGGGTCTAACAGGGCTAAACAGAGCTAGTTCTAAGAATATTCAGATGGTCCGAGACTAGCCAGGAACTAGTTTCTGAGCAGTGTCTCAGCTCACAACAGACCTCCTTCAGGTATTCCCTCTCTCATTACCCTAGCTTCTTGTCTTCCTGCTGACACTTCCTGCTTTCCCGAAATACCACTTTTATTTGTTTGACCCATGAGAACAGGGTTGATTAATGCCAATGGCGACTATTATAAGGCCTAGTTGACTTGAGGTAGAGAATACTACAATGTTTTCACTTGTCTTGTCTCACTGCGGCATCTCCAGGACATACAAAATAGTGAATAGGAACACTGGCTCTGAAGTCAGACTGCCTGTGTTTGTATCTAGTCTTACTAGCTGGGTGACCTTGGGCAAATTACTTAATGTCTCTGAGCCTCAGTTTACAAATTACTGTAAATTAATTTTGTGTGCGTAACTAACTGATATCTTTTGAGGAGTAAGCAAATAAATCCATATAAAATACTTAGGTAAGGCTGAGTGCAGTGGCTCATGCCTGTAACCCCAGCAGTTTGGGAGGCCAAGATGGAGGATGGCTTGAGACCAGGAGGTGAAGACCAGCCTGGGCAACATAGTGAGACCTCATCTCTACAAAAATAAAAAAATGAGCGGGGTGTGGGGTGGTGTGTACCTGTAGTCCCAGCTACTTAAGAGGCTGAGGTGGGAGGATCACTTGAGCCCAGGCGGTCAAGGCTACAGTGAGCCATGATCGCACCATTGAACTCCAGCCTGGGTGACAGAGCGAGACCTTGTCTCAAAAAACAAACAAACAAACAAATAAACAAAAAAAACCCAGTAACAATGACCCGCCCCCGCCAACACACACACAATCAAACATTTAGGTAGTGGGGGCACATATTAAACGTGATGCAGTATTAACCTGGCACATGAAGACACTCAGTCAATATGTGTGGAATCCAACTGAAAGAGCACAGATAGATGTGGCTGTAACAGAGGCTCTAGATAATTTCATTAGCCTAAACTGTGACCAGTTACTATTTAACCTGGCTGTCTATTGGTAGCTTTTTCCAATTCTAGATAAAATTCCAGTGTGTTACAGACAAATAGGTGGTGATAATATATCTTTCACTCGTATGATGCTTTTACAGATTATTTTCTTACTATCTGATCTCATCCTGACAGCTAATCTTGGGAATAGACAGGAATATCATTTCTGTTTTACGAAACAGGAAGCTTAGTCACAGAGAGGTTAAGTGTCCTTAATAACTCATGGCAGAAGCATGAGTAGAGTATGAGCCTCCTGTTTCCCAGACCTTGGCTGGAGCTCCCCATCTGTTCATCCCAATCTGTGCTACCAATGGACATAGAATAAATGTCCAGAGGCCCAGGCAAGGTAAGTGTTCAAACCGCCATGATTCTCTCACATCGACTCAGTGCCCCCATCTTCCAAGTGCAGAACAACCAACACCACCATTAAAATAATGGTTCATCCAGGGTGCTTCCTTGGCTTGCCCCCAAATTGGTGCTCTTTGGGCTGCTGTATACCTAGTCTGAGCTGCCATAAGTGGCCAGATGGTTGTGGTTTGTTCATTCCCTCATGGTGGCCACAAAGCAGGGCTTCCCAGGATTGCCCATATTCTCCCTCTGAGCCAAGGAGAGAGTGCTTAGGCCCGCAGGGAAGTGAGGCTGAGCCCCAAATACTTGCTGAAAGTGCCAATATTTTTAGACGCTCCCTATCTTTTCTTGGCTATAAGATATACAAATTATAGACACCATCATATAGTCACATTGATTTTAACATATAAAAGCCATTAGTTTATTTGTTATGTAGTAAAATTATGGCTTTTGGGAATTCCATCGGGGTGAACCCGGGAATCTGTATCCTGGATATACTTGCATTGCATATCAGCCTGTAGTCACTTTTGCTTAGGGTAAGGGTCTGGTCATCCAAGCACAGTTGGTTCTCTGTATACAGTCTTTTCACTTGTAATCCCTTTCTTAGGGAAATCCTTCTTGGGGTTACAGCATTTAACATGTTGCCTACAAATGTGTTGGGTGTGTGTACTCTTTCTTGTTGGCATTGTTAGATTCTACTCATTGTATTCAAAATGTTATATTCTATTCCAGGACATACCACAATGGGAGAGGCAAAATGACATGGAATGCATTTAAGGAGTCTGAAGCAGGAATTGAGTTCTACTTTACTTTAGTGTTCATGCGTTTGACCAGGGGACAGTCTTTTCTTGAAAACCCAGGACAGCAAAATTTCCAGATAGTCATCTAGTTTTAATTCCCAGCGGGATAAAAGCATTTCTAATACATAGTTGTTTATCTTTTAAATTTTATCATCTTTCTGATCTATAACTTCTACTTTTACATAATGTATCCATAGAAGTTATAACTTCTTATAACAAATACTGTTACAGCTCACATCTCTGCATAATAAAGCAATTGCTAAAGCCCTGTGCAGTGACCCAGTTCAGGCAGTATCCTATATATAAAATTCCACAGTGATTTAAAAAAATCATTCTGGTTTGAATTATTGTATTAACTCCACATTACAACTTAATTGTATGGTTAGGTAACAACTTTAAAGCAGTTAAGCCAAAAGCTGCACAGGCACATCTGAATATGCCAGTCTCAGGGAGACCTCAGCTAGCTATATTGGTGCACCCTGTTCTAGCACAGGCCTCTGCTCCTCAGGAGAAGGAAAAGGGCAGGACAATTGGAGGAGTTAGGGACCTACAGTTCCCTTCTGTCATGTCTGTGTCTGCAGGTCCTCTACTTACCCACGGTAATAAGCAAACATGCTGATACAAGACAGACACATACACACACACACACACACACACACACACACACACACACACACAGTCTCTCTCTGTCTCTCTCTGTCTCTCCCTATCTCTCTCTCTCTCTATCTCTCTCTTGAGTTTTCTTGTCCTTGCATGATAAGCCTCAGCTCCCAAACTAAAAAAGGGGTTGGGCTGAATAAGGGCAAGCAATGATTTGTGCAGAATTGAGGAGGGCCTATAGCTGGGCCCTCCCAAGGAAGCTCCCTCCTTTGACAGATAAAATGATTGAAATGTGCCTAGAAGACAACTGGCATGATCAAGGACACAGAGCTTTTCCTGGCAGCCCTGGGGCACGGGTCTCCTGAGCCGCTGTTCAGTGCCTCTTGCTTCCAGGAGAGGGGCACACGCATACGGGGGAAGAGATGCTACCCAGAGGCTTGTAGTTTCTGCTTTCACTGCTTGAGGCCGGTTTTTAAAACGTCATATTCAGATTTTGAATTTGATTTACTTTGCCTCTGAAGATGAAATAACTTGGGTTTCTAGCCCACCAATATGCAGACCTCTGGTAAAGGGAGTATATACGCCAATGTAGGTGGCTGAAGTCCTGGGTAAGAAGGAGGAGGGATGGTTATGAACAATATCCTTAGGACTGGGGGATGCCAGGGTAGCTGTGACTGGTCATCATGGCCATTGTGCTGCCAAGATGTGACTGAAAGCTCCTCCCTGCCCTCCCCCTCCCTTCTCCTTCCCGTCCCATTCAACTGAGCTCAGGACCTTCATTGATCTAACTAACAATGGATCGAGACCACATAGTATGTTGCGTATCTGTATATCCACAAGGCATCTGATGAAATCTCCTCAGAGGCCCTTCTGAGTGACTGGAAAGATGTGGGCTGAGTAGAGGAATAATGAATTTAGTTATATTTGTGTTTATGTGAACAGATCTTTCCAAAGTGTAGATTATTGGCTTAACGTTAACCTGGAGGAATATTTCTAGTGGAGTGATGCAGAGCCCTGTCCTCAGAACTGTCTGGTTCCCGATTTTTATCAATGATTTTGATGAAGACATGTTTATCAAACTGGCAGTTGACACAAGGCTGGGAGGATAGCTAATGTGATTAGTAACTTGATCTTGAGTCAAGAAAATCTTGATCCTCTAAAAGGATGGGCCAGAAATAACAAAGTGAAAAATAGTAAAGTTAAATATAAAGCCTTCAAATTAGTTTTAAAAAATTAATTGCACAACTCCAGAGTGGAGAGAAGTGAAGGATATAATTTGTCACAGATTCAATATGAGTTAACTTATAATAAGGCTGTTGAAAAATGCAGGCAATGTCGTAGAAGTACATAGGCAGCTCAAGAAAAGCAAGAACATGGAGCAGAATGCATCTGGTTTATTGTATTTGGTGTTTCTTTTCTCTTCCTGGCCTGAGATATACTAAAATTCAGAGATTATCAAATGGCATACCTGTTTTAGTAAGTTGAGTGCAAATATTCTTTTTTAATTATTATTATACTTTATGTTCTAGGGTACATGTGCACAATGTGCAGGTTTGTTACATATGTATACATGTTGGTGTGCTGCACCCATTAACTCATCATTTACATTAGGTATATCTCCTAAAGGGCAAATATTCTAACTGCAAGTTGAGGTAGATTGAGACATGTGACTTTTGGATAAACTCTTTGAAGTAAGAATGATGGTTTCAAGCACATTTTGGGAAATTGTCAAAGATCTGGAGTAAGCCCTGCCCTTTGCTATCTCCTTGTTGCCTCTCTGCCACTCTGTCCCCTTCCCTCAAATAAAAACTTCTGCTACCACTGCCAGTTACCTTCCCTCAGATAAAAGCTTCTGCTACCACTGCCAGTTAAAGCAAAGCTACCAAAGAGGTGGCTTCTTTTCTGACTGAGTTGCCTGCAATCTTTCATCCTTCCTCCTTCCCCCTAGGTTTAACTGCATGGTGAATTTATAGTGTCATAATGGATGTCTCTATAAAGCAGGATTCTACAGGGTCTATAGAAGACTTTAAAAACGTAAACAACTTTGAGTGCGTGCGTGTGTATGTGCACACGCTTGCATGCATTTGTGCATGTGCTAGTCTGTTGGTCGAAGCCATTTCGCAAAATTAAAAATGAAAGCACTCTTTAAAACAGTCTTTGCAGTTAGCCTGCAGCACAGTGTTCACTGACAGCAGGAAAAGGCAGTCAGTCCTTTATGCACGTCTTACACCTCCCTTTCAATTCCCCATCTCTCCCCGCTGGAAAGAGAAATATTCTGGCACAAGCATCTTCTCGTCTCGGTTCAGAACGGGTACCACCTGCCTCCAGAGCCCAGGGGAGCCCTCCGTGTGTTCCTGCCCAGGCACACCACATGGAAATGCGGACACAGTGCCAGGCAGACGTGTTAATAGGCAGGGAAGGGGGAGGGGATGTGCAAAGCCCTGCAAAGCTTTTAGCCACAGCCACCTACTTATTAGCTAGTTAAGGCTGCCCGTGGTGTTGTGAAGGGAGAATGAAGCCATGGGGCACATTGCAAGCTGTCAGTTGGACACAGGGCAAGTTGTAATTACTACCACAGTTTCTTTTCCTTTGTCATTTTTTTGGGTCTCCCTCAGTTCATTGTTCTTAGACTTGGGAAGGGGAGAAGCTGTCTCCAGCCATTTGTTATCAGTAGTCCAGAATCCGTGGCCATTAAGTTGACTCTTTGAAAGAAAACAACAATTTGATACCATTTTCTATCCCAAGGCCCTTGTCTTTTAGAGTCACAGTCTTATTTATTTATTGCTTGCATTTGCCATGCACAGCTTCAAGAGAATTTCCTTTTAAATTTCTCACTGGTCAGTTGCACTTATCCGGCCATTTTTCCCTGGGAATTTGGGATATCTGTTAGTATACATTCTGGCGGGTACTTAGGCGGATTGGAATGGCAGGCTGTTAAAAAGACCCCCCCCACCTTGCTTCCAAATCCACTCTCGTGGTCTGCTCTGTGATGCTGTATTTTCACACGTGGAGATGCAGCCCTTAGGCTGGCTTCTTGCTCCTCCCTAAGTATCTGTGGATATGCTTGAAGACTGTCCTTGTAAGTTCCTTCTCAGCATGAATCGGTTCATCAGAGGCTTTCTTGAAGGAAAGTCTTACCAGAGTGGGGACTGAGTCTCATGAAACGGAGAGGAGAGAAGCCAAGGAAACATGCATTCTCTTTCTTAGAAACCTCAGGTTTTTACTGGTAAAGTGAACAGTAAGTATCTGTCTCATAGGATTGCCACCTTCAATCTTTTTTTTTTGGAATCAGATGGAAAATAAATAAATGCCACATTTCAAAAAGTCTAGGAAGCGTAATCCCTCCTCACATTTTTATATTTTGATATCACTATTTGATATCAGTACAACCCATATTATCTTTCAATTATTTTGGCAGAATTATTTTTTTCTAGTGGTAAATAAAATAATGCAGCATCTTATAATCTCTGATTTGATGAAATATGGTTAAACTGACCAGGGCTGTTGCTAGATTAAATGAAGTAAGATGAGGCATGTGGAACTCTACAAATGTCCACTTAATTTTTCTGAGACTGGGCCCTTTTTGCTGAGGTTCGTTAATGGAGAGCATAAACATGGAGAGAGACTTGGCATCCTGACTTCATAGTGGATTTCTAGGGATTCTCTTGCCCTTCTTTGCTTCCTCCGGGTATTGAACACTCGAGTGCCAGGTGGTGTGCTAAGTGCAAGGTTCCTGGAAGTGAAGGACACCCTTATCCCCAGGGAGTTGAGGGTCTAGTGGAGAGAAACAGAGCAGTACCCATTTATAAATTACTGTGATGAGCACTGCAAGGTGCTGGGAAAGCACAGAGAAAAAAAACCCAGCTTAGCTGACGTGGGGCTGGGTAGGAAAATCTTCAAGGAAAGGGCCCCTGGGCTGAGTCTTAAGGACAATGATGGATTAGCTAGAAAAGTTCGGAGTCAGCACCTTCCAGAAATTACAGTTGGGAAAATCATGCTTGTTCTCATTTGTAAAGCAGCCTGCCTTGGGTGTACCTAATGCTTCCTCCTCATGACCCAGCTCTGGTTTCTGCCACAGCAGCGGTGGAAGGAATCACTGGAGCTCTGACTGACCATTGCTATCAGGGCCCACAAGAAGCCATACGCACATCTATCCACCTCTGTCTGGGACTTCTCCAGCTCTGTGGGCACTCCCTGGTCCATATACAAGAACATTATGGAATGGCAGCCCTCAAATAAGGAGGGATGGGAACTGGTGGTTAGATGCTCCAAACTCCTGGGTTCTCCTTCAAGCTGACAGTTTCTAAAAGTATGCTGTGCAGTGGATACTATTGCTCATAGTAGCCATCTCAAAACACACCTTTATCATAGCTTTTCTCCTTTTGTCACTCCCCCTGCTTCACTCTATGGGATCAACTCCCAAAAGAGCTACCTGCAACAAAGTCCTTGTCTTTGGCTCTGCTTTTGGAGCAACCCAAAGTAATTCAGCACCAAATTTTTTTCATAGTACCAACTTAGAGCTTATATTAGGCCAGGCATGGTGGCTCACACCTATAATCCCAGGCTGAGGCGGGCAGATCACCTGAGGTCACGAGTTCGAGATCAGCCTGACCAACTTGGCAAAACCCTGTCTTACTAAAAATACAAAAATTAGCCAGGTGTAGTTGTGCACACCTGTAATCCCAGCTACTCAGGAAGCTGAGGCAGGAGAATTGCTTGAACCCAGGAGGCAGAGGTTGCAGTGAGCTGAAATTGAGTCATTGTACTCCAGCCTGGGTGACAGAGTGAGATCCGTCTCAAAAAATAAATAAATAAAACATAAATAAATAAAGCTTATGTTAAGGAGATTTAGAATATGCTATAAAACTGGCTCAAGAAAGGTAGCCCAAGAGATGGAGATGAAGAAGAGGATGAGCAGGTGAGGCAGGGATTAAGACAAAGACAGCCAGAGCTAATGGATAGAAGGTGTAGCTGCACATGCATTTCTAAGGCTGAAGTAGTTCATAGAGTAATTTGAACAGATTCAATGCATGCCACCAACACCAGAATACTCCAGGGGATAAAGGAGACTTGGAAATTTGTAATGCCCAGTAAAACATTCAGGCAATAGCTACTGAGGAGGCTGAGACTAGAGGATTGCTTGAGCCCAGGAGTTTGAGGCTGTAGTGAGCTAGAATCATGCCACTCCACTCCAACCTGGGCAATAGAATGAGCGAGACCCTGTCTCTAAAATAAACAAAAACAAAAGTAAAAATCATTCAGGCAAACACATAAATAGGTGATTCCATTATTTCTGGAGGGACCAAGGGGGACATGTAGAAGGCAGTGTTCAAAAAGTAATCATAATGGTGAGTTGAATTCATTACGCGGTGAAGGAATTATCTGGTAATGGTTATGTGGCATTGGTGCATTACCAATCAGAAGTTAGAAGGAAATCACGATCTTCCTCATCATGTATTTGCATCTAATCGGAATTGTGTGAATATTAGGTTTTAGGTGGGAACACAGTCTAGTAGAGCTTGCGGTGATGATGGGAATGTTCTATATCTGTGCTGTCCAGTATGGTAGCCACTAACCACACGTGACTAGTGAACCTGAGTTCCAAGTGAGTGTAGCTGAGGAACTGAGTTTTAATATTACTTAGTTTTAATTAGTATAAACCGAAATAGCCACTGGCTGCTTTGTTGGACAGTGACGTTTAGAGAGAGCATAAGGAAAGGATACAAAATACTGAAGTCTCACATGTAACCTCTGGGAAGCTTGGGGACAGTCAGTGGTCCCAGGGTGAAAAAGAAAGGGGTAGTTTGCTTTACTCTGTAAGCCCCAGAAGGTCCTCACATCCCAGGAATCACAGGAGTGGCCTGGAGGGCGTGTCAGAGAGAAACCTGCTAGCTGGGTTGCAGGGCACAGTGAGTTTCCAAAGGGACTCTGTTGTTGCTGAGAGAATGGTATCCTTAGTGCATGCAGCTAAGTAGACGGGGTAGACGGGGTAGACGGGGGCACAGCTGTTCACCGTTCAGAGGGGCCTGGACTCCTGGGGCTGTGTTTGTGCTGGTTTTCAGGAACCCCTGTGAAAAAGCCACCTTAGACACTGTGGGTGTTCTGGAGACCAGAAGTGGCCCCGGAGGAGCTCTCCCTCGGCACTCAATGGTGGAGAGGAGAGAGGCTCTTCCTCCCAAAGAGGCCGAAAGCCCATGGCCTTAGCTATTCTGCTTGAATTAGTTGAACTTATTGGCTACTCCTGTGACCCTGGTACATGCACCATTTTTTTCAGCTTCTACAGAAATGTTGTTTCATGGCCAAGTCAGTGGACTCGGAGCTGCCTCTCCTTTGATGTAGCGTTGAGCATGATGTCTCACTTTTCTCCTTTGTAAAATGGGCATACTTTGCTCATGAGATTGTTTTAAATAAAACATGAGATAATGAATGCCAATGCAGTTTGTAAATGTTAAGTGTTGTTTTGGAAGCTGACTGTACAAAACTTAATGAGGGCATACCTTGGTCAGCATTTTTTGCCTTCTCTCAGGCTTGGATCCCTTAAATACTCTAATGGGAAATAGTCAGTAAATGTTAGCTATTAATATAGAAACAGATACATTTCTGTTACTACTCATTTTAGTAAAGCTTGACTTTTTATATATTATATATTTTTAGATTTGGAAAAAGGGATTATCATCCTTACTACAGGACACCTGGGAAGTCAGAGATGCAGTTTTGGTTTGAGTCTAGTAGTTGACCAGAGAAAGGGAAGCATTTCCCTAAGCCCCGAACTCTGTTTCCACACAGAACAGGCCTGTTCTTGGTGTGTGTCATTTCTACGACTTGTTTTTATTTTAACCTTCTATTCAGGTGAGTTCTCACTCTGTGGTAACTTCATGAAAAAGTTGTGGTAAATCTTTGTTCAGCCTAGTGGTGGGGTTAGGGATAAAAGTTACCTCACGGGGGAGAGGGCTTCGTGATCAGAACTGCCGAGTAAATGATTGCTTTCCCTTGGCTTGTGAGGAGGGATAGCCAGTGCTGTATTGATTAGCTTCTCTTTCAATACGTGTGTATTTTGTTGCTGAGCAACAGGACTTTTAAAATACATTGTAATGAGCCAAATGTGGCGTCAGGAGTCAGCACGCTGGGTGTGGGCTTCAGTCTTGCATTGCTTTCCTTCATCCCCCGTGGTCAGCTGTCAGTCACGTTTCCATCATGGGAATGCATGAACAGGCCACCAGGAGTTAATCCTTCTGTCTTTCCAAGCAAAATGATCTACCTCTGTCTTCTGTGAAGAGAGATCATGGTCTTTCAATGCTAATATGATCAGCTGATAATGGCAGTATTATTAGCAATCTCAAATGAATCTTTGATCAAATGAATTGTATGGTTTACCTACTCATTTACCAGTTTTTTTTTGTGCCGTGTACATCACACAGAATCCTAGAAGGGCCCCGTCACTAACAGAAATGAAGGTGGTTGGATATTAGCTGCTCATGTCCAGGGGTGTTGATGATTCTTTCAAATAAATCACCAAGTAAGGTGTGCATAAAAAGATAATACTCAGCTGATATAGCATTGCTTATACAGAGAAGGTTTTTCATTTGTTTGTCTTTCAATTTCCACATCCAGGTGTTTTGCTGTTTCCCTGGACCTCTGGGTTCATCACACAGCCCCTGGTGCACCTACATGGGTGCCAACGTTGTAGGAACAAGCTGTCTGCACTGACAGGCTTGTGGAGGTGAACTAAACTCAATAACCCCATGACTGTATATCCTGGAGCAGAGTTAGTGAGAACCAGTCTCTAATGACCACTGATGAAAACAGAATCAAAGTGATAATAGAACCAACCAGCACTACAATTCCTAACATAGAGTGTGCACTCAATAACCAAGTGGTAGGTACCAAGATCAAAAACATACCTCAGTGATTTCCTTTAGTATCTACAACAGTCCTGTGTATTTGGCACTATTGTTGCTATTCCCATGTCACCCATTACAGACTGGAGGCATAGAGAGCAAGTCACACGTTTCATTCGGTGGCAGAGCCAGATTCAACCCTAGCTGGTCTGAGGGTAGATCCTGTGGTCTCCCCAACATGTATGGGTTCTCTTTTTGTCTCTGCCACTCACCAACAGCTGATGGAGGTACGTGGCTTTAATACTCAGGGCCTTCTCTGGAAAATGAATGGTTTGACCAGACCGCTCCAAAGACTTTTGGTCATTGACATGTCGTGGTTTTTTTAGATCCTGCAGTCATCAGACCCCTCAGTGGCTTTACTTGCTTACATCACCTGGTCTCCTTGAGGACACATGCTCCATGTATGTGGCATGTGGAAAGACTCAGTAAACATTGATGAGCAGACTGACTTCCATATTATCCCATGTTGTAGGGGCATGGGAGCTGGACTCTGGGGCCTATTCTGGAGAAGAGTCTCTCCTTGAAGAGGTGTTATTTGCTTGAAGATTATTTTTTTTGGATTTTACTCTTCATCAGAAAGTAGATGTTATGATCAGCTGTGTCCTTGGACAAATGTGTTTTCTCCTATACCCAGGCATCTTTTGCTTTTGTATTAAGCCTAGGCCCTTTCTTTACCTCTGTCTCCCTGAATCTTCCCTAACTTGATCCCAACTTTCCCTAAACAGCAGTGATTGGAGTACTCAAACTTCAAGGAAAAAAGTACAGACATACATTAGTGATAATATTCAAAAGGCTTTCTTTAGTCAGATTGTAATTCTGCTCCTTGTGAAGAACTTTTTCACTGGTTCTGTATATATGAAGTACTCAGGCTTCCACCAGTTCTGTCAGAGCTGAAGGATTTAGTAGGGTCAACATCTACTCTTGCACTGCCTAAATATTTCTAATCTAATGTACTTATATTTGATTCCATGGACAAAATTATTTGCTCTGTACTAATATTTGACCATACATGAAATCATCATTACAGTGTGTTCATATTCACCTGTTCATGCGCAAATGAATAATTTTACGGTACAGTGCTGAATAAAATATTGTAGATTTTTGTTTATTTGCTGTAGGTCTCTTACATGAAAGAGAGCTGATTTAATGGAGCATAAGAGTTTAGTTGTGGACTTGTTGAATTTTAGGTGCCTCTTGGAAATCTCGTGTCTTTGCAGAACTTCAGCAATTATCTTTGGGAAAATCACCAACCTAACTTCTCTTGCAGTCTCTGGCTTTTATTTGGCTTTTAAATACTTCATACTCTGCATATCTACATCTGAATCCATCATTTCTTCCTGCTTTCGTCAAACACACACATGTACATGCCTGTTTCTTTTTCTGGTGCTCTGATGTCTTTTAATGTTTTCAGTCAATTCATGTAGTAAATATGTATTGCACTCTTACTGTGTCGCAGGTACATTTCTAGACACTGGGTCTGTAGCAGTGAATAAAACAGGCCAAAATTCTACCTTTCTGAAGCTTACAGTATGGTGGAGGTAGGCAATCAACAAGGAAAATGAGTAAATTATATTATCTAGTGTCATCAGGTCATAAATGATAGAGTGAAAAATGAATCAGGGAAGGAGGATAGGAAATTCTGAGTGTGGGAGTGGGGGTAGGGGTATTTCAGTTTAAAATAAGACAGGCTGGGTGCAGTGGCTCACACCTATAATCTGAGCACTTTGGGAGGCTGAAGTGGACAGATAACTTGAGATCAGGAGTTTGAGACTAACATGCAACATAGTGAAACTCCGTCTATGCTAAAAATACAAAAAATAGCCAGGTGTGGTGGTGCATGCCTATAGGCTCAGCTGCTCAGGAGGCTGAGGATGGGGAATCACTTGAACCCAGGAGGCAGAGGTTGCAGTGAGCTGACATGGCACCACTGCACTCCAGCCTGGACGACAGAATGAAACTCCATGTCAAAAAATAAAAGAAAATAGGACAGTCATCAGATGCCCCACTGGGAAGGTGACATTTGATGTTTCAATGTTATCATGACATTTGAATTTCTCCTTTGATTCTCTTTCATCTCCAGTGAGTTGACAAATTCAGTCAGTTCAACCCGTGTAATATGCTTCCATCTAGTTCCTTCTCTCTACTCACAACGCCAGTACTTCCAGTTCTGGGCTTTATCACTCTTTCCTGTACAGGCATATTAGCCTTCAGATAGGCCTACCAGTCACTAGGCTCTTTTAAATTTGATTTTTGATTATTCATTGCTGGTTGTTATTATAGAATGGTTTTGCATTTTATGCATAGTGAACTTACATTAGAATAAATAGGTTATGAAAATTTTATAAAATTTGAATAGATTGCCATAGTTTTCTTTGAAGTTGAAAAACATATGATAATGCCACGCACATAACGATAATATTTTTTATTACAGTATTATTTGCATAAAATAAAAGCTATTCATTTCATGTGCAATTTGATGAACTTCAGTAAGTATATAGAGTCGCGTAGGCGCAATATCAAGATACAGAACGTTCTCTCACCCTAAAAGCTTCCTTGTGGCCCTTGCAGTTGACCTCTCTCTTCGTCCCCAAACCCAAGTAATCGCTGATTTTCTTCTGTCATTATGGTTTGCATTTTCTAGAATGTCATAAAAATGGACTTGGATAATACCTAGATGTTTGTGTTTGTTGTCTTTAACTTTACAAAGTATTTTTGAGGTTCATCCATGTTGTACGTATTAATATTTTGTTCTTTGTAATTGCTAAGTAGCATTTCATAGTGTAGATATATCACAATTTGTTTATCCACTAATCAGCTGGTGGACATTTGGATTGCTTCCAGTTTGGGGCTATTGTGTATTAATGCTGCTGTGAGCATTCACAGACACATGTTTGTGTGGATAATGTGTTCATTTCTTTTGTTTCAGTACTTAGAACTGGGAGTGAAGGGTCATATAGGGCTGTATATTTACTTTTCTAAAATATTGTTGTAGTGTTTTTTAAAGCGACTGTACCATTTTGTATTCCCACCAGCCTGCAAGATGGCCCCCCGTGATCCCTGCTTGCTTGGGCTTGTGCCGGTAATACAGTCTCTTCCCACATTTTGTCAGCATGGGTTTGTGTGATCAGTAGAGTATAGCAAAAGAGGTGGTACATCACTTCTGAGCTTAGGTTGTAAAATACACTTTAGCTTTCATCTTGGTTGGTTATTTATGCTCTCTTGAATCATTTGCTTTGTTGGGGAAGCCAGGTGCTGTGTTGTGAGCAGCCCTATGCAGAGACCCACATAGTGAGGAACTGAGGCCTCTGGCCAACAGCCAGTGAGAAACTGCTACCGTCTACCCACAGCTCTGTGAGTGAGCTTGGAAGCAGATATCCAACCAGTTATACCTCCAGATGCCTGCAGCCTTAGGGGACCTCTTAATTGCAACCTCAAGAGAGACCCTGAAAACTACTCCACTAAGCTGCGCTTGGATTCCTGACCATCAGAAACTGTGTGAAATAATTAATGTTTGTTGTTTTAAGCTGCAAAGTTTTGGGGATAATTTGTTTACACATCAATAGATAAGGAATACAAGTTCCATCTTCTCCATACTCTCAGCAACATTTTATACTGTTAGTTCTCTTTAGCAATTCTAGTAGTTATGTGGTGGCATTTCGTTGTGTTTTTGTTTGGATTTCTCTGTTGACTCATGATGTTGAGCCTATATTCATGTTTTTGATGGCTATTTGTGTATCTTGTCTTGTGAAGAGTTTGTTGAAATATTTTGCCCATTTAAAAAATTGAGTCATTTCTATGTTTTCATTTTGCATCTTCTTCCCTGAAAATTGGTTGCCCTGTCTCTATAAGAGATGAGAATCCTTACCAGAGGCAGTCACCATAATTGCTGCTGTGCAAAGTTAAGTAAGCCTTGCAGTAACTTTCTAGCAGCATTTTGATCATACTTAGCTTTAAGTTCTCCATCTCCTGCATTTTCCTGTAGTGACGTCGAATTAGTAATCATGCACCATGGATGGCAATCCTTCAGCCTGCACTCAAAACGTTTTCCATATCATTAATCCCTTCCCTGTCTCTTGCCAGTTACTGAGGGTTCCATAGACCCACTACTTTCCCATGTTGCAAGAGTCCTTCTCTGAAAAATATGAGCATTTTTTCTTCTGCATCTGCTTTAAGGCACATTTGTCATTTTCTTACCTGTTCATATTTTATAGTCATCCCTAATTGTTGTTTCCATTGTAATCTTGCCCTCTTTCTCACTAGTCCCTTTAACACCCATTGCTTTTGTACTCACCAGATATCATAGGCTACTGCCACTCTTGTAACACCTCACATGTAAATATAAAGCACAATGAATTCTATGAAAACTATATCCAATCAAATTAGCAGAATTTTCATAACACCTACCTCATGGTGCTATTGTAAAGATGTTTTTTCCTGGTATGTAAATTCTCTTTGAGGTTAGAGATCTCCTTTTACAGGATTTAGTATATAACAGATTCAGTGACCAAACTTCTTGACCTCCCAATATTAAATCACTAAATGTGCAAAAGAACTACCATTATCTAGATCAATAAAAACTACTCATTTTCTGTGAAACAATATGTGCATAGATTTTCAAAGCTGTGAAAATGCAATAAAGAGCACAACACATTTTGGTCACTTTATTAAGTGACATTTAATAAAGTGGTAGTAGTTGATGTTTCAAGTAACAAACAGCACTTTGAATGGTGAAAACACAGATAGTATATTGTCATATTTGAATGCTTTTCTTTAAAAACATAATTCTAATTTTTATATATATGACAAAACAGCCTTAAAGAAGGAAGTGAGATCTTTCTACAGTACTTAAGATAACTCGGTACAGGACTGATTTATTAAGATAGTGCATATTCAACTTTTCTAGCTCAAGAGACGAGTTAAAGGATAAACTCTGAAAAAGTAAAATGTATTATGTAAACATTGATAAAATATTACTATTTATTGCTGGCTTTGTTTAAATGGGCATTTCTTCACAGCTTTATTTTAAGTACAGATTTAAAATTCTACCAGCGATATAATCATGTCAGCAAATATTTATTGAGTATCTGCTATGTATTAAGCATTGTACTAGGTCTGTAAATGCCAATGTTGGCCGTTGGCATATTTTCTATGAACTTTATTTTCTATTCAACAGGTATTTGTTGAGCCCCCACCACATTCTGGACCTACAATTGGGAGTGAATATATGAAAATGAATAAGCTGAGAATCTTATAGTCCAGGGAGTCCCAGTTGGAGAGGCTGACATGGAGATGCCCCACTGTGCCTGGCTTTCCCTGCAACCTTTTGTTTATGGAATTTGCATAGTGGCTATAGTCGGGTCCTGCTGCCTTACACTCTGCAGACCTTGCTCCTGCCCTGCCACCCACCACTTTAGGGTTTCCAGCCTTATAAGCATGCCCTTGTGGGCTGGAGCTGATGTTTGCCTCTGGTTTTCTTGTAATATGGTCTCAGTGGCTCACAAAGGCACCTACACATTTTTTTCCTTTGGACTTTTTCTCCTATGGCCCTGTATTCTGTCTACTTCTTATTTAGAAATGAGCCGCATATTGGCTGGTGCCTGTAATCCCAGCTACTTGGGAGGCTGAGGCAGGAGAATTGCTTGAACCCAGAAGGCGGAGGTTGCAGTGAGCTGAGATTGTGCCATTACACTCCAGCCTGGGCGACAAGAGGGAGACTCTGTCTCAAAAAAAAAAAGGAAGAAATGAGCCACATGTTGTACTATGTTGCTCTTTCATTACTTCACTATTGGACAGTTGCTTTTCATTCTCATTTATTCCTCTTTTCTCCAGGTAGAATTTCATATTCTAGAAGGTAGGGATCGCGTGTGTCTTAGTACAGTGCTCAGTGCAGAGCGACATTTAAGAAATACTGCTTTAAATGAAAGCAGGATCTGACACAACATTGATAGAACAAATGTCTTTTGATGTGTGGCTAGATGAAGACTGCAGTGTATTGTCCTCCAAGAGGAATGGAAAGTCAAAGTCCCAGTCTCTACAGGGGACCTTATGTCTGCCCCAGACCGCCAAGCCAGGACTTGAGATCTAACTTCTAGCTGTATTGCTAACTAGCTCTGCAACCTTGGACAGGTCACTTGATGGCTCTTAGACTCAGTTTCCTCATTTATAAAATGGGACCAGTAGTATTAGTTATTCATGGAGTTGTTTTGAGGATTAAAAGAAATGAGGCACAGAAAGCACACAGAATGAATGAATAACTCTTACATAGTAGGCACTCACACACGTAACAAATTATTTACAACATTATTGTCATAAAGCACGAGAGGTGTAATGACAGTTCAGTTGCTTTATAAAGTACGATGTGCTGCACAAATATTTTACTGTCATTTGCTTTTATTTTGTCTCTTGCATTAACGGCATACCTCTCTATATTATGAAAATACCATTTTAGTTTAAAGACACAGTGGACAGTGGCGTGTGATACAACGACAGTGAGTGCCAGGGCTGTTTCAGCAGCGAGGATTGTTGGAATTCCTGTCAAAAGTTCATCTTGGGCCACTGTTGGGCCGTTTCAGTACTCCTTACATTGTTTCTCTCTAGCTCTTGTTTTCTGTTCCCCCCCTTTTTTTGTGGTGTCAAGTAGCCTTTGTGGGGGTGGTTTAAAATGTAGGGTATATACTCAGAGTTTAGTGACTACTTGTTTGAGTCAGGTTTGGTTTTAAAAAGTAAAATTCTATGTTTTAGAACCATAATACCTTCAAAGAAAGCAGCAGCCTTGGTGACCGTACAGTCCTCCCATCCTTTAGTTCACAAACGAGGCAGAGAAGGCTCAGGAAGCCTGCCAAGCTTGTGCAGCCGCAGGACTGGAATCCGGGCCTGTACTGGCTGCGGCTTCACACTGCCTCGCTTCTCAGCGGGCTTTGAAGCTCTGCATGTTTAGGTGTCCTTGATAGGTTCTTATTCTTTTTGTATCTTTCTATTGCTAATAAGAGCAAATTTTCGTTTTGCACTGTAAAAACATACTTCCTACATTTTGGGAAGGTGGTCCTCCTGTGGAAGAGCAAACTCCATTATTAGGTTCATGCCCACTAATTCTCTTTTCTCTCTTCCTACTACCCATCCTTTCCACTTGGAGTATTCTCTTCTGCTGTATCCTTCACATCTTACCCTTCTTTATCATTCCCGTGTCTCCCTTGCTGTACTGCCTGCACAAGTTCACGTGTTTGAGGAACGAAACTTCAAACATAGTCTGTACCAAGAGGCTTTATTATTTTATTTTTCCTCTCTGCCCCTTTTACCCTAGAGCTAGTTCAAGGTGTCCTAATGGTCTAAAATGTCAAAAGAAAACTAGATGAGGAAAAAGCAATCGAAAATAACTCTATTATAAGCTTCCTTATAGTTCAGATTCATCCCCTTCTTTTTGACCCCTTTAAACAAATGAACGTGTTAGCCTATTTCAGGGGGTAATTGCTCTTCTCTTCAGAATACACCTCCTAAAATCACTGCTGTGTGAGGTTGAACATTCTGGGTAACAAAGGTCTGCCAGAGCAGATAACTTTGTTGTTTTCCCTCCTTCCCTCTCATTGCCTTCATTTTCTTCCCTTTCAGATAATAAAATCCTTTTCCAATTATAGAAACTGTAGAGGTCAAAATGTGACTCAGGTTAAACCCTGTGAAAATTGTAGCCACCTGAAACTATAATGCACATTTTTGCTTTTGAGCCAAGGTAGTGTGCCAGCTGGAAGATGTAAATTTGTCATCATTTTCTGCCTTTGTTTCATCTTTTCTTTCCTTTTCTACACTGTCGTAATTCTCAAACTTTATTGTTTTTCTCTGTTATTCTCTCCCCTTGGTAAACCCCTGTGCTCCCAGTGGAGCCAGAAGAAATTGTACATGGGGCTTTGATATTTTGCCAACTGTTTTCTATAATTAAAAGTGAATTGGAAATGGGAACATGTCCTCTGTTCCACCGATGCTTCTGGGGTCTGGTCTAATAGAAACATGGAAAGGTGCAAAAAGAATGTAGAGCTAGGAAGGGAAAATGGAAGCCTGCAATTCAGGCTAAAAGGTTCCTAGTGGAACTTCAGCCCTTAAGCCTTTGGGTTTTCTGTTCTAAATTTGCTCTTTTCTTTGACTCAGATCATTAGAAAGTTTTATCCAAAATTAAACCAATAATACTGAGGTGGTAGCTGGTAGAGCTTGTGATTGGCTTGATCCACGCTAATTATCTTCTCAGTTGAAGTAATCAAGGGCAGAGACCATAATGGAACAATGTGGACTCTGAGAGATTTGTATTTAAATTCTCATGATTTAAGCAGGAATAGTAAGTAGATTGCAATATGTGTATCAGGCCTAATCGGTCCCTAGTGCAGGGCTGATGGACTGCGATCCTGTAAAATATTCAATATCACGATGCCCTGCCTGAGCAGCTAACCAGCGCTTCACTGTCTGAATATGGAAGAAAGCTTGTCTCCTTAAAATCATCTCAAATTACTATGATCTGCTTTTCCACTAGGATCCCTGCCCAATTCTCCCTGACTCCCCACCCCCAGCTAATTCTTGTGCTTTCTTCCCAATTACTTTGGCCATATCAAACAATATATGCCCTTTTCGTCTTACCTTTTATTTGGTGGGGGACGGAGGGAGGTTGATGCTCTATTGGGCCCTCGTTTTGAACGTGTTGCGTGTCTCTCTAGTTCTGCAGCAGAACACGTTGCTTAAGCGGGCCATTTGTCACTTCTGTGTTTTTGGTTGATGACTCTGGTGTTGGTACTATAGGAATCAGTATAAGATTATTTAAAATGAAGCCTTACGAGGTGTTCAGCATTCAGAATATTTTGTCATCGAGAGGGAGGAGCTTTGGGAAGTTAGTGAATTTGCTCTACCTAAAGGCTGGACATCTGTGTAGAGCATCCAAGAGATGGGGGTGTGTGTGCATTAACTTGCTACGGGTGCCATGACAAATACTACAGAGTGGAGTGTTTAAGTGGCAGAAATGTATTTTCTCATAGTTCTGGAGGCTACAGATCTGACATCGAAGTGTTAGTAGGGCTGGTTTCTCCGGAGGCCTCTTTTCTTGGCTTGTGGATGGTCACTTTCTCCCTGTGTCCTCACTGGTCTTTCCCTCTGTGTGTATCTGTGTCCTGATCTCTTCTTCTTGTAAGGACATCCAAGTCAAATTGGATTAGGGCCCATCTTAAGACCTCATTTTAACTAGTTACCTCTTAATTACCTCTTTAAAGGCTGTATCACATTCTGAGGTCCTGGGGATTAGGACTTTAATATATGAAGATTTTGTTGTTGTTTCTTTCTTTTTATTTAATTTTATTTATTTTTTTTTTTCGGAGATAGGGGTCTTACTATATTGCCTAGGCTGGATTCAAACTCCTGACCTCAAGCAATCCTCCCACCTCAGCCTCCTGAGTACCTGGGCCTACCTGCATGCACCTCTGCACCCAGCGTTGAATATATGTTTTGAGGGGGGTATGATTCAGCCCCAAATGGGGTGAATAAGCTCTAATCCTGTGACTGTGAACAGCATTCAATATAAAAGTAAGACTAATTCCCTTATAGGATGGTACTGAGACTTAAATAAAAACTTGTGTTGGATGATTTTGAAAACTCCAAATCCCTACTTATAGGCATGGTAGCATCGTTATCATTATTATATAAAATACAACAGTACATATAATGATCGTTATAGTATAAAACTGATCCTGTTTGAAATGACTGCGTCCATATGAGGAAAGAGTGAGTTTGAATTTGATACTGTTCCCAGAGAAACTAGTGCATGTAGAGAAGTAAACCAAGATGTCAGGAGCAGGCCAGGGGCCAGCACTGTTGCAACTCTGTTGAGTTTGGAGCAGTTCTAAAATACTGAATCTTTTTGCCAGGCCTGATGAGAATGAAAATCTTAATGTGGGATAAAGGACAAACTGAACAGCACCTAAAATGATTGGCTGTCATGGATTAAATGTCAGAAAAATAAGTAAAAGGAACATTGAGTGTTGATTTCATTAATAATAGAAATAAAAATGTTTCGGCCGGGCGCGGTGGCTCAAGCCTGTAATCCCAGCACTTTGGGAGGCCGAGACGGGCGGATCACGAGGTCAGGAGATCGAGACCATCCTGGCTAACACGGTGAAACCCCGTCTCTACTAAAAAATACAAAAACTAGCCGGGCGAGGTGGCGGGCGCCTGTAGTCCCAGCTACTCGGGAGGCTGAGGCAGGAGAATGGCGGGAACCCGGGAGGCGGAGCTTGCAGTGAGCTGAGATCCGGCCACAGCACTCCAGCCTGGGCGACAGAGCGAGACTCCGCCTCAAAAAAAAAAAAAAAAAAAAATGTTTCAACAAACATGATTTCACACCTTCAGTTAAAAGCCTGTATTAACTGTTATCATGGTACATAAGATATTAACATGGAAAGTGAATGCTAATGGTATCATTCAAACTTTTTACAGTTCTCTAAATGTATTTAAAATATTTTCCTCAATATTGTTCTGATTGAGAGCAATAGATGTGGGTAATTTTATTATTCTTAGTTTCACTTTAAATAGAATTTTAGGAAATATTTATTTTTAAAATGTAATCCTTTCATTTATTCTCCTCTACCCTAAATAAGTAATTCATTAACCTTTCATTGTAACAGGAGCGTGAGCATCTGAAGGCAATTAACTGTTTTACATTATCATTCATTGTGAATAAACAAATAGTTTCACCCTCTTTCCCCAGAGAGCTATAATTTAGGGATTGTGCAGCTAATTATACAACTCTAGAGCCAGTTTTGAGAGGGATAGATAGCTTCTCTGATCACATGTGCTTTCACTGGCTGTGCTGGGGGCCCTGGGGAGTGGAAGGGACTCTCTAGGGGTGTTTAGGACTTACATATTTGTTGAGTTAGGCGATTTGGTGCTACTTGTAGTTTCACTGAATGGAATCTAGGACAGATCTTAAAGGATAAGAAACGATTAAATTTTTTTTCATCTTTTGGTGTTCTAAATTGGAAACACATCCTCTGATGATAAAATAGTCAGCTCTAGATTATCTCAGAAGATAAGATCATTTGAGTGGCAGAGTTTTCGGGCTCCTTATTTTTTCCTTTTATTCATGTCACTAGGCTTTTGGTTGTTTCATTTTTAAGAGTTATCATTCAAGAGCATCAGCAGGGAAAGGAAATGCCAAGGTGAATCAGATCAGCCAAGTTAACCATTTGACTGTCCGATGGAGCTTATTTTACGTATCATAAGCGCACGTGTTTCTCCTCCAGATTTTCAGTTGCTGGAGGGAGGAATCTGTTCATCGCCGTGTCTCTAACACCAGCAGAGTGACTGCACGCACCGGGTACTCAGTGGATGTTCACTTGTTGAATTAGATTTATGATCCATGTATTTTTGTTTGTTTGTTTTTAGTTTACACAAAAAGTGGAGTTGGCTTTACGTCACCTATGACTAACTCCTCTGCAAACCAGCTGTCACTCACCACCAGCAGTTAGTCACTTTTCAGATTGAATTCCTGCTTCTTTACAGCAGGATAGGAGCATGAAGAGAAGGTTAAGATATCTGAGTTAAGATGAGAGAGCTCCTCGATTGAATTGGGAGAACCTACAACATAAATTAAGCAGGATGCTAGAAATTGAAACAAGGCAGTTGCATTTCCATTGAAGATTGAAGCCAGTAGTGCCTTTTTTTTTTTTTTTTTTTTTTTTTGAGATGGAGTCTCACTCTGTCGCCCAGGCTGGAGTGCAGTGGCGCCATCTCAGCTCACTGCAACCTCCGCCTCCTGGGTTCAAGTGATTCTCCTGCTTCAGCCTCCTGAGTAGCTGGGGTTACAGGCACGCACCACCACATCCAGCTAATTTTTGTATTTTTAGCAGTGACAGGGTTTCACCGTGTTGGCCAGGCTGGTCACGAAGGGGTGCCCTTTTCTTGTTAAAAGAATTCTGGACGGGGCGTGTATCGATGAAGGCTGCATCTGGCCTTTCACTGGCAGGTCACTCACTTGGTTCTGACCAAAGTGTACCTAACTCAAGGAAAAAAAAAAATCCAAGATTTTTTTTTTGGATGAAGTCTCTTGGGAGTAGAAAGAAGGGAAGCAAGTCAGACAGTGTGGTGCTTCCCTAGTGGTTTTATTAGGGAGGTCCAGACACATGTTTCCTTCATGAGATGCAGACCACACTTTCGTGCCCTCAGCGCAGGACAGGACTGAATTGGGGCAGTGCGGTGAGCAGGAAAGAATGGTTAGAATAAGGTCAGAAGGTCTGATTTCTGTTTTCAGATTTAACACTGCTTGGGTCTGTGAGCTTGGAGCACGTCATTTAATCTCTCTGGGTGCTAACATGCTCATCCATGAGTGTGTTAGATAGATTGACAGCTAATGATTGCTGCTCCTAAATTCTATGCATTTAGAAAATTCAAACTTCCCTCAAGTTCCCCGCAGAGTTCTTACTGTTTGCTGTAGTTTGAACCTCAGGATCATTGTCTCCCAATTTACTTCCTTTGGCTTGGTGATATCATTGCCTGCAGAAATAGAAAACTGGTACCAAGCCATTTATCTAGTTTTGTGTGCCAGAATATCTTTGATGAGATCATAAGTTGTTCTTTTACTTTTTAAAACTAAGTGACTCAAATAGTAGTCACTAACTACTTAAACTTTGGGTATAGCAATGGCCTACATTTCCTGTTTCTTTTGTGTTGGTTTTCAACTGTCCCCATATGATTGCTGCCTTTTCAATGCCTTCTTTCTTCTCCCTGCATACATTAATATAAGGGACATCTGAAATTTTGCCAGTTGTCCCAAGCTGAGGTAGCAATTCTAGGGCCAGTGTCCTTTGCAAATGTGTTGTTTTATGAAGATATCATTTTCACATGATTCTTTGCGTCAGCAGTTTTACCACTTGCCATCGTTTAAGAAGTCTATTGGGTATCTGATCCTGTTCTCTATTATTTCATTGTGCTGCCTCCTTCCCTAGAAAACCTTATTTTCTCTAGCTTGGGAAAATGTGTGTGGTATAGTGAGAAATTCTGGTAACTTGGGTACTGCGTTTTCTTCAGCTTTTGAGAAAAGGCTGCTGTGGAGGCTGGGAAAGTACTCATAGAAATGCAACTTTTCTCCAGGCTGCGAAGAGCTGCCCGTGTGGTTCTGTCAAAGCAGAATGGAGACCAAATAAGACTTGAGGAGGAAGACACCACATTAGTAAGCATCTCTCCTGGATGACTGAAGGGAAGTCAAGGCCAGTCAAACCAGCAGAGGGTGGGGCAAGGCCAGGCGCCTCAGATGCAGCTTGCAGAGGAGAGAACACTGTGCAGTTTCCTTCCACTGTTTTTCATCAGAGCAGGTCAAGTGCAGGCGTGTCTGGTACCAGGGGCTGGCTAAGGAACATACCAGGGTACCATGGTTAAGGCACAGACTCTGGAGTTGGACAGACCTAGGTTTAATTGCTAAGGGAGTCAGAGTGCTTTGGTTGTAAGCTGTGGAAACCAATTTTTGCTACCTTACATTTTTTTTAATGGAGGATGTATTAAAAGGACTTTGGGTAATTCGCAGAACTGGTAGAAGAGTTGAAAGGATAAAGGATAATAACAGGGTAGTTCTGGTATCTAGGACAGCCTCTTAAAGGTGGTGCCACTGGAATGACTTGGAACAAAACATTTTCTGTCCTTGTGACATTCCAGTCAAGCTTCAAATCCCCAAGAGACAGAGAGAGAGATGCCAGGACTGGTCTTGTTCTTATTTTGAGAGATGGGGTTAGACGAGGGAACACAGTTATTAACAAACACAAGTTTCATTCACCCAGAGAAAACTGGACTGTGCTTATCAAAAGAAGGGGTTAGAATTGCTGGACAGACCAAGCCAACAGATATGATATGAATGAATATTGCCACTCCCCATCTGGTATCTAATCCTCAAAGACTTTAGGTAGTATCTGTATACCTCAGCCTTCTACTTAAGATAAACAAAGGACATAAGTCTAATGAAGAAATAACACCTATCTCAGAGATATATGCACTGTGGGCATATTGAAAAAGATATTGTCTGTAAAGCTCTTAGCATATGCCTCTTGGTAAGTTCTGAACTCTTAGCTATGTTAATTACATTTTCTTAGCAGAGCCATTCACTGATAGGTGACTACACAGCTCAGTTTGCCCAGGACAGTCCCAATTAGTGCCTTTAACCTTCCTAATTAGCATTGTCTTGGGTTTCTCATTTTTTATTTTATTTTTATTTATTTATTTATTTATTTATTTATTTATTTATTTATTTTTGAGATGGATTTTTGCTCTATTGCCCAGGCTGGAGTGCAGTGGCGTGATCTCGGCTCACTGCAACCTCCGCCTCCCGGTCTAGTGATCCTCATGGCTCAGCCTCCTGAGTAGCTGGGACTACAGGCATGAGCCACCATGCCTGACTAATTTTTGTATTTTAGTAAAGATGGGGTTTCGCCACATTGGCCAGGATGATCTTGAACTCCTGACCTCAAGTGGTCCGCCCGCCTCAGCCTCCCAAAGTGCTGGGATTACAGGTGTGAGCCACGTGGCCAGATGGTTTCTAATTTTTTAGAAGAAAGTATCATCATTATGCGTTGCATTAAAATATGCCAGAATGGGCTTGATAGACTTTGTACTTTGAGCTTGCCAGGGTGCCCCTCCAGTCACATGTGAGATGCGTGTGCAGTGAACAGAGTTCTCAGTGGAATCTAAATCTGTCTAGCAATGACCACCTTCTCTTCTCTCAGACCTTTCACAGTGCAGCTGAGCCAATACCTCCTTGAATGAAGCATGCAGGTGCTCTTGATAAAGCAGTGTGCTGAGACACCAGTGGCTGGGGCAGTTTGTTCCTCCCAGTCCAGCATGGTGTGGGAGGAGTATTTGAGACTACTACCCCAGCCAGCCTTGTGGTCTGTCAGCCAGCTGTGCTGTGGACTTCTCCATAGCTTGCAAAGTACAGGAGCCACTGGCCTCTAGTCAGATGAAACCGTGAGAATTATAGCAAATTATTCGTTAAAATATGTGTTGGAGAGAGGCTGAGCCATTATGTGTTAGAACCTATAGATACAGAGAATAGCCCTTGCTGCAAGGCTTCGTCACATTTTATAGGGTATACATCTGAAGTTCTTCATTTATTTTACTTTTTGGTGATTTTCAAAATTATTTGTCAATAAACCCTTTTGGTGGTAATTACTCTCTCCCCAGAAGCACCTTTTAAGGAAAAATGTATTACTGGATTTGTCAAGAACGTTGATATTGAATGTGTAACCTATCAATATTTACCATTCACATAAAAGTCGTAACAGTATCACTGAGCAGATTTCTAAAAGAAAGAAATCTATTGAAGAAGACTTTACAATTTTTTAAATTTTAAAAATTTCAAAGAGGATCTTGTAACAAACATAATGCAGCATTTTTGCAGATTGTTTTTAAAGAATGACATTTCATTTAGGCCAAGTAACTCTCATTATAAGATCATTTCATTCTTTCTGGAGTTCAAGTTTTCTTGCACACATGTAAAAAGGTAGATGTAGCTTTTAATATCTTGGGTCAGTTAGCAAAAGAACTTTGCAAACAGTTAAGTGATCCTGCCAATTTTATATCACAGCCATCTCATCAGATACTTCGAATAGAAAGTTAATTCCAATTTTTTTTTGGTTTTTCCATCTGAATCATGGGATAAAAGGAATGCTTTTGGAAGTTCATTTTGTCAAGGTAACACACCTGATTGTGCTTGTGATTGTAAATCCATTCAAAAAGCTCAATGTTTATGATCAAATTATTTATTTTTGTAGTGATGATGTATGAAAACTTTTATGGAGAGCAATGTTTTAATAAAAACATCCTCAGTAAATTAAGAAAAGTGTAGCAGAAATATACCTGGATTGATGGTGAGATATATGTATATGTAATTCATAATTTAAAACTTAATAAAACATATAAAAATATTTTAAGAAAATAGTAAATAAAAGATTTTATTAAAAATGGGAAGATGTAGGTCAAAAGACACGAAGTTGCAGTTATGAAGTACAAGTCTAGAAATGTACAGCACAAGGACTGTGGTCAATAATATTATATCATATACTAGAAATTGCTAAGAGTTGATTTTAGGTATTCTTAACACACACACACACACACACACACACACACACACACACAGAGAGAGAGAGAGAGAAAGAGAACTGCGTGAGATGATGGCTATGTTAATTTGCCTGGCTATAGTAATCACTTCACTAAGTGTATGTATATCAAAACATCTTATTGTATACCATAAGTACATACAATTTTAAAAGAAAACAAATTAATTAAAATATTTAAATAAGATATACAAGTATATAATATGAAATGTATTTTGTAAAATCATTAAATGTAGAATGTACATATAATTGATAATTGTATCCAAACAAGTTGTGATATTGTATTCTTAGAATTAAAAGCTGCAGTTGTAAAAATTTACAGATATTTATATCTTTACACAGAATGATCAAACTACAGAATTTTTTTCAATTTTTTTCAAGGCTGAAGTTAAATACAAAAACATACCTCACTGTGACAAGAACACACTTGCTCTCTTTGCCCCCATCATTGATCAGATTTTAGAAATATGTCAGCCTTTGAAAAACTTCTTTGTATCTCACTGTAACTATCCTACACTGTTAATGAGTGTATGAATCCTTTAAATCTTGTCTACATTTTTCCCCCAAATCAAGTGGAAATCTTAAAGTATTCAATTAATGGAGCTTCAGGAACTTCAGCATAGGCAGCTTTTAGAGATTTGCCATTATTAAAACCACAGCCTGCAAACTAGAAGATATTGCCATATTTCCTCACAAAACCTGAGTAGGGAGTGACAAGTTATAGGATGAGGGCCCAATGGTAGGTACACAAAATTTAATTTCAAAATTGTATAATTTTTCCTTAGAACAACTGTGTTATGGAAATAATTTTTTCATGAGACTTCTGTATTTTACTGGATAAATTTTTACTCTATATCACAATGGAATGAAGTTGAAAAGGCTTATAATATTGCATCATCCACATTTGCTCAGATATTCAAAAGAATCATAAAGAGAGACAATTAATATGAAGAGCTTGATCTTGCTAAAGTTTTCGTTAAATGCCTATATACTGAGTGGAAGCAGAGAGATAGTTCCTTTGAAAATATTGGGAATGAAATATTTATGCTTTCCAGTAAAAAAAAAAAAAGAAGAAGAATTGAGAACATTTTCCTGTGGTAGGATTTGCTCTGAGCTTATCACTTGCCCTGAGGTGTTTTCAAAAATTAAAATAATGTGGACTTCACAAAAAGGTCCGTTGAAGATGTCAACAGCTTCAAGTTGCACAAAATGCAACATTAAGGAAGATTGACAAAAATTACTGGATACCAAGGTCGTATCAAAAACAAATACTTTTAGAGAAATAGCAGGACAGAATTCAAAACATACAATTATGAAACTGATCAAGTATGTAAATATATGCTAAGACCAATTACTATTTATATTACTTTTAAATGTTTATAATTAACATGAATATAAAGAATATAAAGTTTTTATATTTTGCCTTAATGTATATGGACTTTTATTTTTTCTTTTTTGACATAGGGTCTTTCTATTACCCTGGCTAGAGAGTAATAGAAAGGCACAATCTTGGCTCACTGCATCCTTTGCCACCTCAGTCTCCCAAGTAGCTGGGACCACAGGTGCAAACCATCACACCTGGCTTGGACGTGTTTTAAAGAAAGATTTTAGTTTTGAAAATACTTTCTGAATAAGAGTGATTCTATAGATCCATCATTATGAGAAAACCAGTTTGTTAGTCAATAAATAGACATTCAAGATAATATAATTTTAATTATTTGTAGTACCCACTTTCTTGCCCAGAAGTGTCTTGGTGTGAATGATGAATATGGCTATTTTATTAATAGCTTTTGTGAACCTTTAGGTTTAAAACATGGTGGAATTCACAACGTTGAGATTACATGGAAAAGGCTTGGAGGCCCAGCAGCTCAGTCCCTGGGAGCTTCCTTCGCTCTTCCAGCTTGATACTTTAGTTTCTGTTGTGCCTTAGTGGTTTTGTTCCACCATGACCCCCTTTCTTCACTGAATAGCTCTACTCCAACTTGGACAGTTGTCTGTCTAGGAATGGTCCCCTCACTGTGGAGGCAATCACAATTTTAGCCAGAGAACTCTGGATTTAAGAGAAGAAAGAGTACTGTCCCTCATCAGTGGCTAAAGCTGTAGGATGCAATGCCTGAGAGCATTGAACGATCATGTTTCTCAACTTTGCACTTGAGGAGCAGAGGTGGCCAGTCTTCAAACAGAAAAGAAGACAGCAGATGCAGAAAGAAAACAGCATGTTTGATATCCAGGGTGTGGTTTTTCCTGAGACTCCCCTTTGGTTCCACCAGCCATTATAATATTATAAACATTTTTATAATAAATTAACCTTTTGCTATTATAAATTTAAGTTTACTTGCCTTTGGCAACCAGAAGAGTCTTTTCTTTTCCACCTGAGTTTTAAGCAAATTAAGACATTGAAACAGGTGAAGGAAAGAGAATGTCAGCTTTATTTCTCCTCGGCTGATTGAATCACATGGCTTTGCATCTACATGAAGAGGGCCTGCTCTCCCTCCCTCCCCTCCAGCCCAACCTGGGGATTGGTGGGGTCTGCATAACAAGCATAGTCTCTCAGCCGTCCCAGTGGAGAGCAGGGCAAGGAAGCCTATTCCCAACTTTAAGGTCCTTTAGTAGATCACCTCCGCCTCATCCGGAAATATGGACCAGCAGGTAACTTGCTTCTCCTAGGGAGTACTGAGTTCCTAGCAGGACTCAGTAAAGGGCAGGGTACGGGGTCAGGAGGGTCATTCTAATGGAAGGTTTTTAGCAGATAGAAAACACAAGGCCAGCAGAATGGAGGCACCCCACTGTGACTTGAAACTAAATCTGAACCTCGACTCTCAAGGTTCGTGAATGTCCCACTGTTGGTCCAACATTCAAATGGGCAGCTAGAGAGAGTGGAGCTGGACACAGCCTCTTAACCGCCGAATTGTCTTCTGTTTACAGTTCTGCGGGCTTCTTTCCCAGGTTTTGGTTGGGATCAGTGCGGAAGCGTCCCTGGTTTGTCTCTAGCACCTCCCACCACTGCCTGAGATTCCAGATGGGTATCACTCTGCGGACACCTAGCATATACAAACCTTCATAACGTTACAGTAAGATGCTTGGAGCCTGGGAAGGATCTGCTTTGAGGGGAAAGAGCAGATTTAGCTAATAGACATGGCAACGGGTGAGAAAAGTCATCTGCTTCAGTGGTTGATCATTGAGGCATTCATGAAAACAGCTAGATGGAGAATCACTCTGAAAGTTCGTGAACAATAAGATAGCAGGGGAAATCTGACTATAACAATAAATCTTCAGTGTTGCTCTTGGCAATCCAGAGTTTTTCATAGAGAGAGGCTAAAAGGCTAACCGTATATTTAAAGACTGCCCCCCTTTCCTGGAGACATGTCTACTGTAAATGGCTTTGATTTTTCAACATAGGATGACTTTGTCCAGTTTTGCACATTTGAGTGCATGCACACTGCTGTTTGGAGTTTTAGATCTTTCTCAAAACTGATTCACATAGACACCTAACCTCTTTAACCCCTTTCTGCCACCTACCTTCTCTGTGAATACAGTGCTTGCAGCCTTTCAAAGACAGAGGTTTCAGAATTTGGCAGCAAAAAAAGTGATGGCTTCTAACACATTAACAGTATGGTTAATGATAGCAGTTGCTTAACTCTGCCATGCCTGACTAGCTTTCCACTGTTAAATGTGGTCAAACTGGTAACATTTACTTAGGAACTGGGCACACAAGTTAAAATGTTATGTTCACAACACATTTGGGGTTTGAGGTATTCTCTCCTACATATGTTTTACCTGTTCATTAAAAGGAAGCTCTTAAAAACAAAACAAAACAAAAAAAGTCTGATATTTAGCTCCTGTTGATTTGTAATGGCTGAGAAGGAGTTTGAGACATGTTTCTTTTCATCTCCTTTCAGCTGTTAATTTTGAGTACTTTCATTTATGTCTGTAAAAAGCAGTTTAAAGTGAAAGTCCCCAGACAAGAGTGTGTAATTGGCAGGCTGGGGTGGAAGGCAGGGGCTCCACCTGCTTTTAAGAGAATGTGAATGGGAAGCAGAGCTGTTCATTGTCAATGGTAATAGCTTTTAGGAGAGGTGGAAATTATAATTTGTGCTTAATTTCTAAATGAGGCTCATTTTCCAGTGTCCCAGCCCACCTCTCAGTGGCCTCCTGGCTAGTGGGTCAGACTGCTGACATGCCATGATGGCACACGGAGAGAAGACTGGAGGGAGCAGAGGGACAAAGGAGAAGCAGAGAGCAGGGGAGAAAAACTTAGAGATGTATAAGAATTTATTTACAAGTGTGTAGCCTGTTAAAACCTGACCATCCAAATGGGATGTGTGGCCAGAGCATGTGCCCCGCGGGAGGAGGTTTCTTTTTCTTCCCAATTTCAGAATGTCTGGTAAGCAATTGATTCAAAGTTCTGGGTTTTCATATGCAGATAGAGAAAGGGAACAAAGTATGAAGTTTTATTAAAGCAAGGTGTACTTTTATGTTTCACAATAAGTTATTAAGTTCCTCTACTTATTATCTAGCACTACAATATATATGCATATTCTAATGGGGAGTTATTAACTCTTTGAAGAGATAAAAGGCAAAGATGTGAAATGTCTTGGAAAGCAAGTGATATATAAGTCAGTGATAGAAACTGTTAAGTGCAGTGTGCACCAAGATAGGAATTTCCGCCTGGAGTGTAGGTGATCCCCATGTTGAGACCTAGTATAGTTTTGGAGGCCACATCTGCAAGGGGATCATCCCCCACATGGATTCCTCTCATCAGAATCTTTCTTGTAGTCTTTGTCCTAATTTATTTTTTGTTACCATTGGAATCTATAAGATGAGCAGATACTTCAGCAAGAACCAAGCTCAGGTAAGTGAACACATGGCAGCAGGGACTGAACCAGAGGGCCGAACGTGGAGAGGCCTAGAGGGAATCTGTGGATCAGCAGGAGATCTTCTTGGGGAAAGGGGAGCAGAGCTGGCAGGTGGGGCGGAGGAGGCGCTGAAGCCTGCCCAGCAGTGAAGGAAAGCGTGGGTGTGCCCACAGGGAAGGTACGGGCCCAAAGGGTACAGGGCAGAAGGGAGACCGAAGTCTGAATGGAAGTCCCTGAAAGGTAAAATTAGGAGATTGGCTCTAGTGGCACCTAAGAGCATGTATGTTCTTGGGCATGGGTTTGAGAGGATTCAGCAAGTGACAGGATGACAGCCAGGCAGCCGTATGCAGGGCGGACTGGATTGGGAAGCTATCCCGCACGGAGAGGTAGAGAGAGTTTGAATCATAGTACTATCATTGGAAATGAGGGGGCACTGAGAAGTCGGGAAGACTTTTGGAGGAAGAAACGACAGTATTTAGTGACAAATATAAAGGAAGGAGTCAGCAAACATTTTCCGTAAAGGGCCAGATAGTAAACATGTTGAGTTTTGCGGGCTGGTCTCCAGTTGAGTTTTGTGACTATCTGGCTCTGCCATGGTAGTGTGAAAGCAACCAGGGACAGTACATCCGTGCATGCTCATGGCTGTGTTTGCCCCAAGGGCCAAGTTTGCCAACCCCTGATAGGAGGCATGAAAAACATTTTCAACCTTAGAGAATAGAAGTAGACATTAGCTAAAAGCTGTTAACCTTGTAGCCAAGATTTCATTTCACCCAATCAGAATTGCTGAGAACACTTTCTTCCTGAGATACTAAACTTCCAGCTTTGCCCAGGTTCTCCTGTCCAGCATTCCTTGGTGTGGAGCGCCAGGGTGACACTGGTTTGTATATGCAGATAGAGAAAGGGAACAAGTTACGAGGTTTGATTAAAGCAGCGGCCCCTCTGTCTGGTGAGTGGCTCCCGGCTTACACCACGTAGCTGATGAATATGTCACACAGAAATCTCAGTGAGCACACTGGGGAAGTGAGCTGTTCCTGGTAGGACACAGTTGGCCCCGGTTTTTACAATTCCAATGCAGTTCAGCAGACAAGGGGCAGACTCGATGGGCACAGTACAGGGAAATGGGTTCTTAAGGGTAAGGCGAGAGGTCCCAGCCACTTGTGAGTGGCTTGCTTTTCCAAGGAGTCGATAATGAGGGAGAAAGGGATGTCCAGAGGGTCGTCCGTCTAGCTTGGTGCCAGAGCGGGAGAGCCGTGGAAGCTCAGCAGGAAAGGCTGAGCGTGGGGACTGTGGTCTCCGCAGAAAGTGGGCGGTTTCTTTATGTGGATACCTGCTGGAGTGTGCTGGTTTTTAAAAAACAGGTTACTGGGAAGAGCGTTCTCCACAACACAACATCTATATATACCAACACATAGCATATGCACACTCCTCTACATGTTTATATATACACATCGTTTCTGGTTTATTTTCCTCTTACTCAAAATACATTATGTCGCCCAATTTTGTTTTCTCATTTAATGTGGAGCTCTTTATGGTAGTGCTGACTGTAATTTTAGCTCTACATTTTGTGAGGCCCGCCAGTGTTGGGCTGGGGATTAAGGAGAGTGTCATCTGGATAGATGGCAAGAAGGCAGTACTGCTAGATTTTTATAGGACAACCAAAGGCTGGGGTTTGGAGGGGTTTTTTGTTTGGTTGATTGGTTGGTTGGTTTTTGCTCCTTTTTCTATTTAAACAAAGATTTTGCCTAATTTCTTTTTTTGTTTGTTTGTTTTTTGTTTTTTTAGTTCAGTGATTCTGTGGATATCTGTAGAGTGAAACGTTATATTATTTTTCTTCAGGGGTGGCAGATGAGTTAGTCTACCCCTTAGGGGAGACTCTGTCTGGTCCCTTTGCCCTCTCCCTGCAGGGCGCCATCCTGGCCTGCCTCCTTCCAGGCAGCCCCATCAGAGCTGCGGAGCTGATGCAGCCTCTCCCCTTCAGACCTCAGAGAGCATTTCTCCGACCCTTTGTTCCGCCGCAGCCTGGCCTGTCTTCCACCCTAGTCTTTAAGCTCCGGAATGCCCGCCGCACACCCAGGGCCTTGCACATGGTGGGCACACGGTGCCTGTTGAGCGCATGAGAGGGTTGTGAGCTGTTTGCGTGCGGAGTCTGTGTCTGACTCATCTTTGCAGTCCCTGTGCCTGCTAGAGAGCTAGCACACTCCCCAGCGCTGGCCCAGTGAGCAGCGAGTAGGTGGGTGAGGAAGCAGTGAGGAGCTTGACCCCATATGTAGTAGAACGGGTTCCCAGCCTTGTTTCTGAGCCCCACCCACCCCGTCTTGTCCTCTCGTCCTTTTGGGGATTCACTGTCAGAGGAGATGAACTCAGGAGGTAATGAGCCCATGAGAGATGAGCTGGTATTTATTAATGGCGGGCAGATGCCTAGGAGTGCCTGTCTGTGCGGGGCTTTACTGGTACGCAGAGGTGGAGCCCCCCGGTGGGCTGGATGTGAGATCTCCTCTCCCTCAGCAGGGCTGGGGGAGGGACTGAGGTTGGGAGCCGAAGTTGTCTCCCGTGCCCTGTCCTGAGCTCAGAGGGGACTGAGCTTCCCTTCTCTCTCAAGACACAGGGAGGAGAAGGAGAGGCCAGATGGCACGAGTGCCCCACACTCTCACGCCAAATTGGTCCAACTTTTAGTCAAACCAGCAAATGAACCGTAGAGGGACAGAAGCAAGAACAGGAAAGAATGATAGATGCCAAGATGAAGATTTTGTATATGAGAAGGTATTTAAGGGATCTTGTAGTTTTCCTGCAGGAGAAAAAGAGAAAATGAGGAGAAGGAAAGCATTTGTGCTGTAAGAACTAACCTATAAATTATACTTAAATAACTTCCTCAATAAGCATAAATCATGCAGTTACATAAAATCATTTTGATTTCATTGTGTTCATATTAATACATTTTAATTTTTAGGTGCACATGCCTGAAGGCACAAGGCTCTTAACCATGCAATAATCGAAAAGCTAATTAATCACAAATGGGCAAGTTTCCCAAATAATTTTAGGAATAGTTACAATTAAGAAATAATACCCTGTGCACAAAGTAGAATAAAAATACACAAGCAGACAAGAAACTTCATTACAAGCCATAAAAACCAAAGAGAAAAACAGAAGAGTCTCGCTTCCTAAGCCAGGTAATGCCTCTAAATGTATCAGCAGGGATATCAGAGGAAAAGGGTCGTTTCAGAGACCTATGGCCCTAACCATGCCTTTTCTCTGTTTTCCTTGTTAAACTGGTGAATCTTGACTCATGCCTCTGTTATGTTAATGATGTATTCTAGCTTTGAGGGATGTAGAAGTCTCATAAACACCCCTTTTATTTCTCCTAGTGGCTGCTGAGAACCCTAAATAGATTAGGGACAGGTTCAGGGGTAACATGATACAAGGAACCTCTTTCCATGTGTACACATTCATTAATCAGAACTTTTCACATATAAAGGTTCAACAAGTTTCACATCCATCTAAATAAACAGTTGAGTCCTCTTTTCTCTTTTGTGAGTATATTCCAGAGACTTCAGCCAAATGCTTTGCTATAATCAGAATATGCTTTATCTATGGCATTTTTTGGCTTGCCCTCCCAGTAAATGCAACCACAAGAGATGATAAGAATGGGATGTTAGTCAGCATTCTTTTAGTTCCAAGAATCAGAAACCCAACTAAAGCAAATAAGTAATTTCAATTGTTCACATAATAGGAGGCCCGGGGGGTGGGCTTGCTTCTGATACAGCTGAATTCAGGCCACACAGCTAGTTAGAGGGAGAGTCAGTTCTAGAATTGACTTCAGGTCCTCTGACTCCCAGGGCAATGCTCTTTCCATTACCTGGTGCTACCTCTATGCTACCTCAATCAATAGCAGCTGAATTAAAAACAAAATGAAACAAGAAGGGCATGTCTTCTCCTTGGGGCCACTAATAATTTATTCTGATTTTACCTGTCAAGACTCGCATTGTTCATGTTCCTGAAGGAAATTAGCAAAGGCTTTTGGACGTCTTCGTGAAGGAGAAATCATTGCTTTCTACCTCCTTGTATTCTACTTTCTGTCCTAAGCTAAGGTGGATGGTTTTGCCTGTCAGTTATTCGTTCATCCATTTATTCTGAAAACATGATTCAGCATTTCCTAGGTTACAGATGCTGTGCCTGGCACCCGAGATACAAATGTGATAAAGATACATTGATACATTGATAAAGATACCCAAGATACAAATGTGATAAAGATACCCGAGATACATTGATAATTTGGAGATAAAGGGCAATTCAAGCAGAAGGCCTAGTAAGTGTAAAAATACAGACATTTTCATGCATTCATTCTTTTCAACAAAAAAATATGTATTAAGCACAAAGTAGGTGACAGGAACTATGTATGCTAGGTGTCATTAGTAGGCATAAAAAAAGTAGAACATAGGTGAGGAACTGCAAATAGTTCACTATGGCAGAAGCACAGGGCACACATGGGAGGATATGGGAGCGAGGGAAAAACGTAGGCTGATGTCCAGTCATCAGACACATTAGAGACCCTGGATAGGTTTGACGCAAGAAAGTGTCCTGGTCCGATTTTCATTCTAGGCACTCCAATTGCAGGTGTGTGGATTGGGTTGGAGAGGGCTGGACGGCAGGCTGGAAAACCTGATGGAGGCTGTGGGAATATTTCCTGGGGAGAGGGTGGACACTATGAGGTGGCAGTGATTGGGACGGAGAGAAACTAGATTCACGAGAGAATCCAGAGGTCAAAATCAGCAAGTCCTAGTGACTCATCTAATGTGACAGGTGAGGGAGGGAATGGGGTTCAGTCAGTCAGGAACCTTGGTGAACAGCAAGGTCATTCATTACCTGAGACTGGAACTCTGGGGAAAGGAGCAGGGCTGTGTTTGTGTTGTATCCACATTACCTTGAGCAGTGCCTGACATGTAGGAGGGACTCAGTCAATATTTTTGAGTGAATACCTGAATATTACAAACAGGACCATACCAGGAAGTACTAACAAGGGAAGTCATCCTAATTCAGAAGGCCACAGGAGGCCACCTGAAGAAGTGATATTTAGCCAAAGGTCGAGAATGATTTGGAGGCAATCAGGGAAAATAGAGAAGTTTGCATTGTGTTCGACTCTCAAATGCTATCCAGGGTGCCTCTATCTCTTCGTTCTGGGTGCTGCTTCTACCTTTTTCTTTGTTCTTTTTTTTTCTTTTTTATTATACTTTAAGTTCTAGGGTACATGTGCACAATGTGCAGGTTTGTTATATATGTATGCATATGCCATGTTGGTGTGCTACACCCATTAACTCGTCATTTACATTAGGTATATCTCCTAATGCTATCCCTCCCCGCTCCTCCCACCCCACAACAGGCCCCGGTGTGTGATGTTCCCCTTCCTGTGTCTAAGTGTTCTCATTGTTCAATTCCCACCTATGAGTGAGAACATGCGGTGTTTGGTTTTCTGTTCTTGCGATAGTTTGCTGAGAATGATGGTTTCCAGCTATATCCATGTCCCTACAAAGGACATGAACTCATCCTTTTTTATGGCTGCATAGTATTCCATGGTGTATATGTGCCACATTTTCTTAATCCAGTCTGTCACTGATGGACATTTGGGTTGATTCCAAGTCTTTGCTATTGTGAATAGTGCTGCAATAAAAATACGTGTGCATGTGTCTTTATAGCAGCATGATTTATAATCCTTTGGGTATATACCCAGTAATGGGATGGCTGGGTCAAATGGTATTTCTAGTTCTAGATCCTTGAGGAATTGCCACACTGTCTTCCACAGTGGTTCAACTAGTTTATAGTCCTGCCAACAGTGTAAAAGTGTTCTTATTTCTCCACATCCTCTCCAGCACCTGTTGTTTCCTGACTTTTTAATGATTGTTGTTCTAACTGGTGTGAGATGACATCACACTACCTGACTTCAAACAAGGCTACAGTAACCAAAACAGCATGGTACTGGTACCAAAACAGAGATATAGACCAATGGAACAGAACAGAGCCCTCAGAAACAATACCACACATCTACAACCATCTGATCTTTGACAAACCTGACAAAAACAAGCAATGGGCAAAGGAGTCCCTATTTAATAAATGGTGCTGGGAAAACTGGCTAGCCATAAGTAGAAAGCTGAAACTGGATCCCTTCCTTATACCTTATACAAAAATTAATTCAAGATGGATTAGAGACTTAAATGTTAGACCTAATACCATAAAAACCCTAGAAGAAAACCTAGGCAATACCATTCAGGACATAGGCGTGGGCAAGGACTTCATGTCTAAAACACAAAAGAAATAGCAACAAAAGCCAAAATTGACAAATGGGATCTAATTAAACTAAAGAGCTTCTGCACAGCAAAAGAAATTACCATCAGAGTGAACAGGCAACCTACAGAATGGGAGAACATTTTTGCAATCTACCCATCTGACAAAGGGCTAATATCCAGAACCTACAAAGAACTCAAACAAATTTACAAGAAAAAAACAAACAACCCGATCAAAAAGTGGGCAAAGGATATGAACAGACAGTTCTCAAAAGAAGACGTTTATGCAGCTAACAGACACATGAAAAAATGCTCATCATCACTGGCCTTCAGAGAAATGCAAATCAAAACCACAATGAGATGCCTCTACCTTTTTTTACTCCTGGCATTGCCTCGTGGCCTTCTGTTCGTGAGCCTCTTCTGTGTGTTCACGGAGGCAGCAGGTTGGCCAGGGTGATAAGAATGGTAACGTCATGGTAACTACTGTTTATTATAAAGTGTTTAGTTTCCCGATCTCTTTCAGCAGCCCTCAGTCACAGAAAATGAGTGCTGAGTTCTTAGTTTATTGCTGTCTAAGTGGGCATGTAGGCCCTAGTCAGGGTCCTGCCAAGTTCCCAGGGTGGGGGAGGCTTTCTGTACCATTGCAGATCACAAGAGTTCAAGAAAAAAATGACTTTATGAGGTATTTTTAGGTTATTTAAAAAAAAAAAAAAAACTATTGATCCAGCCAAATGCACTGTTGTATCTCTTCATTGGGGATTTGTGTTCTCCATGATATACAGAAGGTTTGAGGATACTTAAGGAAAATATACAATGCAGTAAAGTAGGGAAAAAATAGAAAATTAACATAAACATCAGGACATATATATATATGATAAAGTGAATCTAGGAATGTGCCAGATGTGTTGTAGTTTAAAGAAATATTCTGTGTATTACAGATTCACAAATATGCAGCCAAACCCTTAAATGAAACATAAGTAATCTGCCAGCCACCTAGTCAAAACAAGTTTTGTGAATTATGAAATTCTTTCCAAGTACACATTTCTAATGGAAGGAAATGTACTTTAGAGGAACATTAAAAAGACAAAATTCTTGATCGTCTCAGAAATGTGGGTAGCCTTGTCTTGCATAGTCATTCTGTAATAGTAATTGGGACTTGCTTAATTTCATTTATTATTTAGAGAGGCTTGGCTGCATTTAAACGTCTAAACATTCATGAAAATCTGTTCTAAATTTCTAAAAGTTTTTCAGTATGAATTTAAAGTTGGGACATTCTGGGCTTAGGGAATTCACCCCACAATTGGCTGAACTGAAACAGAAAGTAATCATGGTTTTAGTTTTTAAAGTAGCTATTGCTGTGAGCAGCTCTACCTGGTGAAGAGTATTTTCTCTAAAATTGACAACAACTCTTTTTCCAAATGTTCCACTACAGTCTTATACTGACATCCCTTGACATCCCTATAGGTGCAGTCATGAGATTCAAATTGTACATTCTTAATCTTCCCCCAAAATGACATCTGTGGCTTTTTTCTTTTTCTTCTTCTTTCTTTTTCTTTTTCTTTCTTTCTTTTTCTTTTTCATTTCTTTTCTTTTTTTTAAGAGATGGAGTCTCGCTCTGTTGCCTAGACTAGTGTGCAGTGGCATGAACATAGCTCACTACAGCCTCAACCTCCTGGGCTCAAGTGATCATCTTGCCTCAGCCTCCCAAGAAGCTGGGAGTACAGGTGCATGCCATGCCTGGCTAAATATCCACCCCCCCCCCCCCCCCCCCCCCCCCGCCAAGAGATGGGGTCTTACTGTTGCCCAGACTGGTCTTGAACTCCTGGTCTCAAGTGGTCATCCTGCTTCGGCCTCCTGAGTAACTGGGATTACAGGGACATGCCTTCAAGCAAAACTCCATCTGTGGCTTTTAATTAAAGATGGACATATTGTAATATGTGTGGACATAGGGAAATAATAGCAAATAGTAAAATTGAAAGAGGTACATCATAATAAAATATGAAAGAGGACAGTAATAATAAAACTTTTTTGTAGTTCTGGAAATAAGGTGACACCGCACTGCTATTCAGAGATGACGAATGAAGCTTACTTGAAGTTCCATGAAACTTGCCAATAGGATTATTTCTCATGGTGTACTATTACCATGTGGAACAAAAACTCTAGGTCCTAGACTCGGACAATGACTATGTATAGTCATTTCATGGGGATATTGCCGTTTTAGAAAAAGTAATTAGTGCTTGAAACCTGATTCAGCATTTTTTTTTTAATTTTTTTTTTTTTTTTTGAGACAGTCTCCCTTTGTCACCCAGGCTGGAGTGCAGTGATGTGATCTTAGCTCACTACAGCCTCCATCTCCTGGGTTCAAACATTTCTTGTGCCTGAGCTTCCCAAGTAGTTGGGATTATAGATGTGTACCACCACGCCCAACTAATTTTTGTATTTTTAGTAGAGGGGGGTTTTGCCATGTTGGCCAGGCTGGTCTTGAACTCCTGGCTTCAAGTGATCCACCTGCCTTAGCCTCCCAAAGTGCTGGGATTATAGGCATGAGTCACTGTGCCCAGCCCAGCATTTGATTTTAACTGTGTGTTTTAGACATTGATAATTTTATAGGACTTTAATCAGGTTTTATACCTGATACATCTTAAGTTTAATGTATGATTTAGCATAGCATTTTAAAATAAAAATAGCAGAAAAATATTTTAAGTGGGTTTATGTTTAGTAATTTATGTCATGTTAATTACATTTGTTACAGTGCTCAACTTCAAGACGCACAGTTCTATGTCTGTAATTTAGTTTGCTGTCTGTGTTAGGGTAATTAAGCATGAGCTGCTGCAACAGAAAAAACATCTCAAAACCTCAGTCACTTAGCACAACAAGGTTATGTCTTATTCTTGCAAATGCTCTGAGCCTGCAGTGGTTGACCCCTCCATGTGGTAACTCAGCATAGCCAGCCAGGCCCCTTCCAGACTGTGGCAGTGCCAGCCCAATACTAGTTCTGGGGTCAGGGAACAGAAGCATGGAATCATCACACCAGCTCTTGAATGTCTCTGCCCAGAAGGGACACACTTTCACACATACTTTATTGGCTACAATGAGTCACATAGCCCCATTAGACTACAGAGGGACTAGAAAGTGTAGCACAAGGAATATTTGTTTAACAATATGTTCTCTGCCATGCCATCTTGGAAGTAATTGACAGCAACAGTAACGGCAACAACAACCAAAAGGGTTTTCAGTAGTATAGGTTCTCTGTAGTTTGTAAATGGATTTTAATTATAAATTTTATTTGATTAATGTGCATAGTTGACACAGCCACAGAAGCAGAGTGGTGTAAAGAAAGCTCTGGGGACCTAGGGACCTGGGCACCTTTCTGATTATGGTGCTATTCTGTGTTACCTAATTTTTCAAATTTGTGTTTGTCACTTAAACTCTTTCACCTATTTTCTACTCATTTGCAAAATAACTAGATCATGCCTAAGATCCCTTATAACTCCGAAGTTTTTAAATTTCTTTATTCCACTCAAGCTCTGACCATAGGTATAATGTTATAAGGGGGCTCTATATTGAAAGAGAACCTATAAAAGAGCTGTGTAACTTTGCAATATAACTTTGCATTTTTTGATTAACCAAGGATATAATTTGTTTACTCAGGACCCCCCCAGTTTAAATTTTTCAATTCCAGCTTCAGTGGTACGCATGCTACTCTAAATCTTGTGAATTCATTGAAGATGTATCTGTCCACTGCTGTATATAAGCGTTTTGCAAGATGCTTAGGGTATAAAAATGAGTAGATCTAGTAGGATGTTATTCTGGAGAAACTAATCTTCTAGCCTTAGAGACAAAAGTTTAGACAGATGCATTCATTATGCTTTGGGAAGTTCTGTGGTGGTATGGAATATGAGCATGGATGGAATAAGAGTGTCTGTGCTTGGCACAGTTTGGAAGATGGAAAGGGCTCTCTGAGCTGAATTTCAAAGAATGATATGAGTGAGTTTGGAAAAAAGAACAAAGGTATAAAAAAAGCACAGTCTATGAGGAAGAACATCAAGCATTTTATTAGTGCTGGAGCTACACTGTCTATAGCCACTGGCCACATGTGGCTAGTGAACACTTGAAATATGGCTTGTTCCAATGGATATTTGCTTTGAGTATAAATGTATACTGAGGTTCAGGCATGGTGGCTCACTGCCTGTAATTCCAGCACTTTGGGAGGCCGAGGCAGGCGGATCCACTTGAGTTCAGGAGTTTGAAACCAGCCTGGCCAATATGGAGAAGCCCTGTCTCTACTAAAAATACAAAAATTAGCCTTGTGTGGTGGCGCACGCTTGTAATCCAAGCTACTGGGAGGCTGAGGCAGGCGACTCGCTTGAAGCTGGGAGGTAGAGGTTGCAGTGAGCCAAGATCGCACTACTGCACTCCAGCCTGAGAGACAAGAGTGAGACTCCGTCACCAAAAAAAAAAAAAAAAAAAAAAAAGAATGTATATACATATATACACACACAACATACACACACACATACACACACACTGGGTTTCAAAGACTTAGTTCAAAAAAAGGAATGTTAAAAAAAGATATTTTAATCTCATAATTTTCCAAATTAAATACATGGTGAAATGAGTGTTTTAGATACATAGTATTAGGTAAAGTATATTAATAAAATCAACTTTGCCTGTTTCTTTTCACTTTTTAAATGTAGCTAGAACATTTTTAAAATTTCCTATTCAAGTTACACTCTAGCATAGCCCAGCCCAATAGAAATATAATGTAAGTCCCCGCCTTGGCCTGGGCTGTGCTAGAGCATAACTCGTACAGGAAGGTGTGGTAGAAGTTGATGGTGCAGAGAGTGGCAGAAATAGGGTGTGTTAAGTCTTGGGTGCTGTTCTCTAAGCAGACTCAGAATAAGGTGTTTAAACTGGTGAATTTTAAAGATGAGAGTCATGAGGTCATGTTTGCATTTTACTTAGCTCTAGGCCGTGTGGGTGATGGTACAACAGGCTCTAAGGCAGAGGCTGGGGTACTGATCGAAAGGCTGTTGTTGCCGTATCCAGGGAGCAAATATGAGGGGTTGCTTAAGGGCAGTGGCTATAACTATGGTGATCAGGATTTGGAGCTTGAAGCAAGTAGTCAAATATGACTTTTGGATTCCTGTTTTGGGTGACAGGTGGGCAGTTGTGTCACAAAACTGAGATTCTGAATTTCAGAGAAGTAGACTATGTATCAGGAAGAATAAACAGTGAGTTCCGTTTTGGAAATGTTGATATAACTTGGATGTGGCATATTCAAAAGAAGTTACGGTAGATGAATGAAGTTTTGGAAGGATGTCAGAGCTAGAGAAATATATCTGGAAGTGATCAGGTGGTGGCTAAAACAGTGAAATTCTGTGAGAATATAGAGTGAGAAGTATAGGAAGCAGAAATAGTTGCTGGAAGAACATTGACTTTTAAGAAAGGACCAGAGGAAAATATATGAATGTATATGACTATGATTGATTACATATGTTTAAATACCCATCACTGATTCCATCAAGGGTCACTAATATTTATTATAATTAATGTTGAAAGTATAGCGTTTCTATTATTAGTAATGTGAGTGTTGGCATCAAGCAAGAAATATATTTTTTCATAATTACTTCATAGTTTTAAATAATTATATTACATTTCTAACTAATAATTCCTAATAAAATTGATGTCTGCTTTTGTTAATATTAGCAGCAAAACTAATTCCTTATGAAATCTAAGAATTTCTAAGGCAAACAGAAGCTTTGTAGTGGTTACAGTAGCAGCACTTGCAATTTTGTTGGATGTATAGAAGATTTTCAAATTAGTGTGAACTGATATAATTCTTGAGGTTTTAAGGAGCCAGTTTGCACAAAATAGGTGATAATTTTGTGGTAAAATTTTACTTCTAAAATGCTTTAGAAGGCAGCTTTGGAATCAGAGGCTAGGGGCTCTTGTCAATGTCAGTGAAAGTAATTTAATAGAATGGTGTGGTAGAAGCCAGATTGCAGCTACATTTAATTGCATTGAGGAGTAAATGAGAGTTGAGGGAGTGGAAACCATGACTGTAGATTACTCTTTCAAGAAGCTTGTCCAGAAACCAAGAAGTAAAGTATGCCAGAAGGGGTACCAGTCACGGAGGGTTTTGTTGTGATAGGGGAGTTTTAAACATGTTGATTGGTTGAAGAAAGAGGTCATGATTTTAGACAGACTGCTGAGTGAGGACTGAGAACAAAAATAAGGCTGTTAATGTCTGTACTCCCAACAAGGGCAAGGAAGAAGATGTATCTAATAAAAGAGCAGTTCTGTATTCCAAGTATCCATTTTCTTTAACTACACTCTTAAAGGCAGTATGACTCTGAGTCCAGTCCCCTATGCGATTAAAATAATAACAATAAAATCAAACAAGCATCCCCTTATGTCATTGAATTTATGACATTGGTTCCATTGTGCCTCACTCATGGCTTGTGGTGTGATCTTAATAACAAACTCTATTGAGAAAGTGGTTGACGTATCTATTCGTAATATTATTGTGTTGCTTTGAATAGCCAAATTAGAAGAGAGAATTCAAGCTCAGAAGTTTTAGCAGTGACCTTTGATGACTTCCTTAAAATTCGACTTTGCTTCATGTCAAATAGATTGGGGTCTCCCTGCTGAACAGTTCCGCCCAGTTCCCTACAACGCACTTTTTCAGGGGTGGTTACCAGTAGTACCCTCTCTTTGCCTGAAACTAAGGAGGAACCTGCTGCACCCTAGGGTGAGCAAGACCTGAGGATCATAAGTTTAGTTCCAAGACTGGGTTTGAACTGAATTTGGGCGCATGTTGGGTTGATTTTTTTTTTGGTTTAATAATGTTATTATTTCTAGGTTCCTGAGGCCTCCGTGTGGGCATTTAAAAAGAGGCTGTAATTACACCTGGTGATCAGATATTCACAACTTCCCACTGGAGTCTCGCTCTTGCTGGGAATAGCCACATGTAGTTCAGAGCTGCCCAGTTAGGAAACTGCTTGTGTCTTGCTTTCTTAGACTTGCATAGTTATTTCTTTCTATTTGGCAGTGTGTGAACAAAGTGACCTGTCCTGTTACAGGACATACTCTAAAAATTATTGTTAAGAAAAACTTCAATCATTCCACAAAATATAGAGAATAATATAAGAAACACCCTGTTCACATCACCAGCTTAAGAAAGAAGACATTACAGATACAAATTAAGCCTGTTGTCTACCCTCCTTCCCCTGGCATCAGCATATGGAAGTCTTGACTACCTTTTTGCCAACATTTTTCATTGTCAAACTGACACATTTGCCAATCTGATGAGTGAAAAATGATGAAGCCATATTTTTCGAATTATCCTTGGAGTTCCTGAGAAAAATAACACATGAAGGACACATTCTCAAAGAAATATAGCCCCAAAAGGAAGTAAAATATTGATTAAAAATTCATGGTAAATTTATTAAAATTGAAAATCAGAGAATATTGACGTGTGTGTGAGTGAATCAGAATATTTTTAATGTCCTGTTGGATTGTGATTGGTTGCTGAAATGATGGATTTGGATGCTACCCCCAAAAGAATCAGGGTAGGCTTCTTTTGACAGGTGTTATTTAACAACAAGAGTGATAGTCTTGTTCCTGCCTCTTTCCTGATAAAATTGCACTACAGATGAGCTCTGGTTCTTAGAAGCTTTTTTGCATACTTGTAGGAGTTCTTAGAAATCCTTCGTTTCCCTTTTAAATTATTTTTGTATTTATATTATGTTTGGTTCTGTTTTTTAACTTTCAAAGAGCACATTTCTGAAAGAGTTGAATCCTAGAGGCTTGAAGAAGATCCTGATGATTTCTTTTGAGGTTTTATGTAAGATTGAGGTTTTGGTGCTGCCAGGCAGTGGGAAATTGTGTACCGACATTTGATAACATTCAGTATTTAGAATACCAGTTGGCAGTTGACACTCAAATTGAGAAGCTGTGTTCAATATATGATACTTGTCTTTTTCTACTAAGAAAAAAAAAAAAAAAAAGATGAGGATAGCCCCTAAAGCTGCTGGACTGTGAATGTATGAAGGGAAAGCAGGGACTCTTTATTTCCTGTTGTGTCCCCATACTGGTGCAGTGTTGATGCGTACATAGATAGTACTCACTAAATAGCTGTCAGATGAATACATGCCAGAGTTACCTCTATTTTCTTCCTGTAGTAGAAAGCCACTGCTTGAACAAAGAATTATAAAGCTGGAAAAGCTCTTCTGACTAAGACCCAAGACTCTAGCTATGCAAGAAACTAACTAAAATTTGGGTACAGATAAGACTACATACGATTGTCAGTCTTAATTATAGGGACTTGGAGAACTCATGGTTATACAACCTCTCTGGGTAACCTGTTTCAGTGTGTAGGTCCTTAGACATTCAAGGATTTTCTTTTCTCATATTTTAACCAAAGTCTTGCTTATTGAACCTTTGCACTGTTGAAGAACATTATCTTTTTTATAACTGTTTATAAGTGGTTGAGTCTCTACAAATCTCCTCCTCTAGAACTTAAGTGAAAAGTATATAATCAGTGAGCAAAAATATTTTTATAGGACAAGGATAAAATGTCATTGACCATAAGAGTTTGGTACCATTCAGAGGTTATGTAACTTCGGTGACTCCAGATTCCTCTTGTGTACCAGACTGTTAGGGCTGATTAATGTAGTCCCAGCTACTCGGGAGGCTGAGGCAGGAGAATGGCGTGAACCCGGGAGGCGGAGCTTGCAGTGAGCCGAGATCGCGTCACTACACTCCAGCTTGGGCAACAGAGCGAGACTCTGTCTCAAAAAAAAAAAAAAAAAAAAATAGTCAGGATAGTCTAGGCTTGCTACTGTGCTAACAGATAAACCCCCTGAAATTTAAGTGACTTAATTCATTGATGCTTTATTTCTCAGTCAGAGAGAGACCAGTGTCGAGTCCACCATGCGCAGTCAAGCTCTGGAGCATATGGCCACCAAGGTCCTCACAGCAAGGGAAGAGAGCGTTGCAGGGTCTCCCAAGCCCAGACCTGGAAGGGGCTCTCAATCTGTCTGTCTGTCTGTCTGTTTAGATGCCACTAGCAAGAGGAAGGTCATGTGGCCCCAGTCTGTCTGCAAGGGGGTTAGGATGTACAGCTTCCTCTGTGACCAGGAGAGGAGAATGTGGTTTTCATATAGCATCTTCTCCCATGTAGGTCATTCTTACTGGCTCAGGTGTGACTGGACAAAGTTTGTTGATGAAAGGGACAGCCTGCATCATTGTTCCACAGATAAATATACCGATTTGGTTTGCCTCATTAGCACATTTTGTTACAGAAGTTTCATGTGCTCGGACCAGCGGAAGTATGTTTTTGGCTTTGCCAACCAATATCTTATTTTTATCCATCGCTATTCAATGTCCTTTTAAGTTCCTCCTCCATCTGTTTTCTTTCTTATATTCCATAGCCATGGCTAAAAGATGCATTGGATTCGCTTGGGAAGAGTGAGCCATTTTCTTGACTAACTGGATGAATTTTTTGGCAAGATTTAACATTAGAAGGAAAAGAATAAAAATAGAGAAATTGGACCTATTTAACCCAAATTATCTCTTTCATTTTTTCTTTCTTCATTATTTCTACTTAGTTTAACATGATGTGCTACTCTAATTTGGACCAGGAATAAAGTACTTAAATATTTCAAGTATTTGTTTGTTAGCTAGAGGCATAAGGAGACAAGGCCAGATACGGGATCGAACAAAACAGAAAGGAAAAGAGAACTGAGTGAAGCCATTTGGGATGAGAGGAGGAGAGAAGGAAGGTTGAAGTAAAACATAGTGATAACCATTGCATTCAATGTGCTGGACTCAGCGGAAGTAAACTCCTAGAATAGTTTTATTTTTTACGTCACTGCCTTCACGGAGTTCTGCCAGAGTCTTCGTCAGTCAGAGTGAAATTTCAAGAGATCTTGTAACTTTCCTGGTCATTTTCATGACCAGTCCAGTCTAATGGCAAAGCTTCCATCTTCCATCTAATTTAAAGCTTCTTTCCCTCCTCTGGCTCAGGACACCTGCACACGCGTAAAAGCTTGTGGTATGGTGGTGGTGAGCTGGGAGGAAGGGGAAGAAAGGATCTAGAGGGAGGAGAGAAGTAGGGCAAGGACAACAGAGGGCTTTTTTGACTGGTAGAGTTGGAATCCACCAGCATGGGTGTGACCAGTAAGTATACAGATGCTATCTTTTTTTTTTTTCTCATGGGAGTGCTTTGGGGGATTTCTTGGAGATTTCCCATTAGTGACTTTGGATTGGAGGCCTGGGCCTGGGTGATGTCATATCTGGCTGGTGGTTGGGTCCCTGCTCAGGGTCTCTGTATTCAGTGGTCTACCTGTGGGCTGTTTCTGCTGCGGTCGGCTCAGCCGCTGCATCAGACCTCGTGCATAGGGCGCTTTTCATGGAGGTTCACAGACAGCTGCTGCATACTCAGGTGCCAGTCCAGGCTACAGCAAACTCACAATTCTTCTACTGTTATCTAGCACACTTTCTGTGCGTGTGTGTTTTCTCAGCTGCACGACTAGAGCCTTTTCCATTTTGTCTTTACCCTTTAGGGTTTTTCGGGTATGGATGATGGTTAGTCTCTAGGTCCCTCAAATCCAAGGAGACACATGCCAAGTTCTCCATGTGGTTTCCCAAATCCCCCTACTTCTTTGATGGGAGAGCCACTGTCTCTTTTCCCTAGGAGTAAGGGAAAGGCAATTATCTCATGATAATTTTTCAAAGGGTTCATGTTTCCAAGAACATGATGAATTCTTAGTTTTTACCAATACAGCATAAAGGAGAGTGATGAGAAGACTGGTCTCACTGTTTCAGAGTTTGCCCAGCATCTCTTCTTTTTAGCCTTTGGAACCTCTGCTGACAATAGATAATGTACCATTTAACATTCTACTCATATTCACATCTTTTGAGATCACAGTGATACCTATGGGAAGGAAATATTAAGGTGAGCAATCCGTAAGACATTAAAAGCAGTGAGACCCATAGGAGAGAGGGAACTTGGAAGAGGATGTATGCTGGATTTCAAGGATTAAGGGCATATGCGGGAAAGAGGAATTGTGAGGGCACTGAGTGCCTGACTACAGAGTGAGCTGGTCATGTAGAGGCCCTTGGTTTCCTGGGCAGAGGAAGCTACAGGGAATCCTAGAACCCCTAAGCAGAATAAAAGCTACTGTGTGAACATGACAAGATTTAGAGAAGACGTATTAGTATAGGATATGAGCGATTTGTTCACAGTGAAGATTCAGTGACAAATCCCAAGTTAAAAGCAGAACATGTTCATTGCTACTTTATGTGTTTGTATCTACACAGAACTGTATAATGATAATACTTACCAGTACCTTTGTAATCCTTCCTTTGCACCAGGCCCTTTTCTGAGCCCTTTCCCTGTAATAACTGATTTAGGCCTTATAGCAGCTCTAGGAGGTCAGTACTGCCAATTATTCTTACTTTACAAATGGCGAGTTTGAATCAAAGAGATTCAATAACTTGTCCAGCATCACCAGCCAGTGAATGGTATAGTCAGGATTAGTCTAGCTCCAGGGTCTGTGCTCTTAACCTGTCTACTCTTTTGATAGGTAAATAGCGTGTGATTAAGCTAACTATATAGCTATGCTTATAGGACAGGAAGAGGCTGCCGCTTACCTAGAGCCCAGTTTTCCTCTGAGAAGGAAAGCAAACCCTGGTGACTCTACAGTAGCTTTTTGCCACTGGCCTGAGACCGCTGTGTTCTACTTTCTACTAAAGAGCAGGCATTGCTTCTTGGGGAAACTCTGAGCAGGGAATGGCCAATAAATAGGCCTTTGTAGAACGCAAAAGGGCAGTATTCCTTCTTTCCTTGGGCACTCGCTTTCCTCTGAAATTCCTGGGAAGGGAATGGCTGCCAACATACAGCCTCTGCTTCCCAGGAGATTCATCTCTTCTTGGCTTCTGCATGCTTCCCAGCGAGCAGAGCTCCCCCATAAGAAAACTCTCATTTTCTATGTTGATAGAAAAAAATCCATTTGGTATATTTTTAATATTATTAGTGACTTATTGTTATGGTTAGATTATTATTCCATCCCTGGCTTTCCTGCTGTGGGGAATCAGTAGCTGGTATTTGGTAACGTTGCCGGCTGTTACATAATTCATAACACAGTGAATGAACAGTGCCCCTTCAGGACTGTGTTGGGACGTGATTCATGCATTTCCAGGTTTTATTGTAAGTAGTTGCACACAACTGAGAGGCTCAGGCCCTGGAGAATTCCAGAGTGGCATTGACCACATGCCTCTAATCAACCTCTGATTACTGTAGCTTCATAAGGGATGTGCCCTCCAGTAGCAAACACTTTGTTAGAGTTAAGTCTTATAAAGAAAACTGTGTGAGTGTCAATGAGGGGAACAGAATCTAGTAGATTAAGATTTAAAAATAAGGAGCGAAAAGCAGCTTAAAGAGCTTACCTAGGTTTTAGTTACTTGCCCTTAAGATACTTGGGAATAGATTGGATCAAGATGTTTAACTTTCTCTCAGAAATTTTGTGTATTAATAATTAACTGGGCTTCAGCCAAGGAGTTATAGAGGCCACTGAATTTTGTGTTTGGACAAATACGAAAAGATGCCTTTTCTCTTAGTGTAGATAGTTGGTAAAATAGATGTCGTAACAGGAAGACCACACATGTGCAACTCAGTAAATTTTACACCACTGGAGCAAACGGAGGGAGAAAACAGAAGTCTTTACAAGGTAACCCTATTGATTTGTTTTCTTTTTGGAAAGGTTGAAGAATATTTCTGCAGCAGTGAAACTACTTCATTAGTATCTGTCCAATAAGATTCAATGATTGACTCCAATAAGATTGAATCCAATAAGATTCAAGTATCTATTCGATAAGTATCTATTCAACAATTATCTATTGAGTAAGATTCAAGATTCAGTGATACAGTGTTTCCTGTATTGATAAGTGAGAGTGGTGCTCCAGGGCGACGGCTAAAGCATAAAAGGTAGAAGTTAGAGATAGGGGTTTCTCAGATTCCTCTCAGTGCTCAAGTGCAAGTAAAGAGTTGTCTCTCAGTTGCTTTTCCTTTGGGAGTGGGATGCAGTTTGATTTTCTAGTTTGTTTTTAAATGTCATCTTTTAATTATATTTTGGATAATGATGAAGAGAGATGAAATTTGGTTATGAGAATAACTCTTAAAAGGCTTAGTGACTCCTTTATCTACTGCTTAAAACAACTCCCTCTAGTAAAGAGTATTTCATTAATTGTCATTACGTGGGAATTATGGAATTAGAGCAGCTGACATCCCTTTTATCATTCATATATTTAAGTGACAGTGGCATCACTTACTCTAAATTAAGTTCCTTTCCTGGTTAAAAAATTATAACAGTGTGACAAGAAATAGAGCACTATTAACTTTTATTTTGGAAAGCAATTTTTCTATTGGAGATATGAAAGTCACTATTATGCCTGGTTTCTTTTTTCTTTTCTTTTCTTTTCTTTTTTATTTTTCTTTGAGACGGAGTTTTGCTCTTGTTGCCCAGGGTGGAGTGCAATGGCATGATCTCGGATCACTGCAACCTCTGCCTCCTGGGTTCAAGCGATTATCTCGCCTCAGCTTCCCGAGTAGCTGGGATTACAGGCGCCCACCACCACACCCAGTTAATTTTTGTATATTTAGTAGAGATGGGGTTTCGCCATGTTGGCCAGGCTGGTCTCAAACTCCTGACCTCAGATGATCCACCTGCCTTGGCCTCCCAAAGTGCTGGGATTACAGGCGTGAGCCACTGCGCCGGGCCTATGCCTGGTTTCTTAACAGAAAGAAAAAGATAAGTATACCTATTTCAAGAATTTGAATACTTCAAGAATTATGAAGTACATAATTCTTCAAGAATTTCAACAATGGGTGAAAGTGTTTATCAGTGGATTTTCATATTCTCCACACTCAGGAAGGAAGCAGACACTCTTCTTAATATATACGATATTATATAGATATACGTAAAAGTTATTCAAGTGCTGTAGCCACTGTTTTTTACCTTCTTCATCTCTTGTGTTGTTTTCTCATCAGTCAGCAGTGTGCTAGGCCAGTGCTTCTCCCAAGCTGGAACTGACCCTGTAAGTCTGTTTTGTGAGTGGAATCAGAGCAATAAAGGCTCATGGCATTCATGGCATTTGTCAGAAGGACTGCGTTGACCCTGCTGTCCAACGGCATGTACCCTAGAGTCATAGTGTCTCTATAATTTTGGCTCAGAGGATTTACTCAGTTTCCTTTCCCTTCTGCTCTATTCTCTCTGAAAGACTTATTTTTACTGTAGTGAACTCACTAAACTCTAGTTAGCTTTCTACTTGTGGCCTAGTTTTGATGACTCTTGTTAATAAGGAATTTAATAATACAGTTGAGGTAAATGAAAACAGTTCCCAACACTCACAACTCTGTACAGTGTTTCATCAGTGTTTCCTCAAACTCCTCTTATGGATATGACTCGCATTATAAAAATTATTATATGAAGAATCCACATTAAGTTGAAAGTGATTATTTGATTAATGATCATTTTAATGCACTTAAAACATCATTCAGATTTTTAAAGTCTCCCCTATAAATTTGGGGGAATATATTGTTTCCTGAAGCTCTGTATGCAATTCAATTCAGGCAGCTAAAAACAAACCACAATAAACAATCAAGCGAAAACAACTTCTATCTGAAAAATGGAAATTGTTCAAGACTGGTAAACTGTTAGGAAACTGAAAAATGGAAATTGTTCAAGACTGGTAAACTGTTAGGAAACTGAAAAATGGAAATTGTTCAAGACTGGTAAACTGTTAGGAAATCTATCTTTTGCTGAATGAAAACTGTTTGTTGCAATGATCTGCTTAACAGTACTTAATTCTGAGTTCTAGGAACTTAGATTGAAATTTGAGGGAAAGGGATGAAAGACATAATGCTGTATTGCGGGCTAGTCAAAGGGAGAGGTAGGCGATGGTGTATGAGTCCTTGGTAGATCATATGCAAGTCAGTATATTTAGCCTTTAACTATTAATAAATGCTAAGCAAGGCATAACTATTCCCTTTACATTTTCAAAAGGTTCTACAATACCCTATCCCAATTTGGTCACTTCATCTTCATTTCACGTTTCTGTCTTCGTATGTTTGTGTTTACTTTTCCTTCTTGTTGGAAGATCTTTACCTTTTTTAAAATTTGTGTTTTTTTAAAAAAAGAGATGGAGGTTTCACTCTGTTGCCAAGATTGGATTTGAACTCCTGGGCTCAAGTGATCTTCCCACCTTAGCCTCCTGAGTAGCTGGGACTACAGGTACATACATGTCATTGTGCCTAGCTCACCTTTAAAACCCCTACATGTCGTTTAAGACCATACTTGCCTGACTTTTCTAAAACATCCTTGTTCAGGATGTTTAAAGTGACCTCTTCTTCTTCTGGCACCCCATAGAACCTAATTTCTATCACTCATGGCACTGATTTGCATATGCATTTATAGGTCTTTCTCTCTCTGCTTTCAAAGTAAACATCCCTTGAAGGCTTGAACTACGGAGTTAACACATGCTGGGTTCACATCCCAGATCGGACACTTGCTTGCTGTTGGTTGACTGACTCAGTGGCAGTCCTAGCACCATTTGTCCTTGCATACATCCCACTCGAGAGTTTGGAAAAGCCAGGCAGTTAGGCTCTTCTCATCCTTTAAATATAAGAGTGGCCAAGCAAACCAGTTTGGAGCAATGAAATGTAAGACAGTTGGGGACCCTTGGGAAAGCTTGTGTTTCCCTATAAAAGCAACAGGTATGTAAGTCATGCACACTGAAACTGTTCCTGCCTTCCTCCTGACTGATATATGATGACTGGAGATCCACCAGCCATTTTGTAGTTATGAAATCGCCACAATAATGATGGAAACGGACCTGCTAAGATATTGGAGCAGAAAGATAAAAAGAGCAAGGGTCTTCAGTGGCGTCCTCTAGCTCCTGTACCAACTCTGGAAATGCCTACCTTCAGAGTCTTTTTTATGGAAAGTAGACGTCTCTTATTTAGATCACTTTTAATAGAGTTTTCTATTGCTTGCAGCCAAAAATATTTCTAGATAGCTGTATAATCTGCAACAAATTAAACTCTCTGAACTTTGGTTTTCTTGTCTATAAAATGGAGCTAGTGATAGTCACCTGACAGAGTTGATGTGACCATTAATGAGGTCATGTTTCCTGACGCGTGGCGAGCAAGCGAATGTTTCTTTCTTTCTCCTTCCTTTGTAGGGTATTCTTTGCCAGAAAGCATCTATCACATTTTTTGTACAAAAACAAGTCACAGTATTTTTTTGTTTCTTTTTTGAGACAGAGTCTCACTCTGTCACCCAGGCTGGAATGTAGTGGCATGATCTCGGCTCACTGCAACCTCCACCTCCTGGGTTCAATCAGTTCTCCTACCTCAGCCTCCCGAGTAGCTGGGACTACTAGCACCTTCCACCACACCCAGGTAATTTTTGTATTTTTAGTAGAGACGGGGTTTCACCATGTTGGCCAGGATGATCTCGATCTCTTGACCTTGTGATCCACCTGCCTCGACCTCCCAAAGTGCTGGGATTACAGGTGTGAGCCACTGCATCCGGCCTAAGTCACAGTAATTATCAGTTGAATGAGTAAGTGAATATTAGAATAAAGCAGTTGAACAGACTTTTCAAGATAAGCCACTCTAATGGCTTCTCACTGCCTTTTGAATGACTGAGTAGATAGTCCTTCTCTGCCTCTTGAATCTGACTTGGCTCTGTTACTTGCTTTGGCCCATCAAGGGAGTGGCAAACATGATGAAAAGAGATGCATGAAAGGTGATTGCACCCTGGGGCTTGCTCTCTTGATGCAGTTAGAACCCTGCAACCCACATAAATAAGCCCAAGCTACCTGGTTGGATGATGTAAGAGAACCAAAGTGCCCCAGCCAGCAGGCAGCCAACACCAGACATGTGAGTTCCAGCAGGCCACATATGCATGAGTAAACCCACCTGAGAGCTGAAGAACTTTCCTCCTAAGTCCAAAGTGCCAGCCAACATTGAGCTAAGTGAATAGTTGTTGTTTTAAACCACTGAGTTTTGGGGTGGTTTGTTTTGCAGCAAAAAATAAATGATCTAGAGGAGCTCTGAAGTGGATAAGTAAGCATCAGGGGTCTCCAGATATGTCACCTGGAGAAGGATACCATAGCACTTTTGCAGTGTTCCAGCTGGGGTCCTGAACCTGAATTCAATCATGAAGAAGTATCAGATAACCTCAAATTGAGGAACATTTCTATAAAACAACCGGCTAGGAGTCTCCAAAATGTCAATGTCTTATAAGACAAAGGAAAGCTAGGGAATGGTCCTAGATTAATAAAGACTAAAGAGACATGATAGGTAAGTACATTATGTGATCCTCGACTGGATCCTGAATAGGAGGGAAAAAAATGCTACAAGGACATGATTGGCAAAATTTGAATATGAATTGCAGATAAGGTGGGGTTATTGCATCCATGTGAAGTATCCTGAATTCGATAACTATACTAGGGATATGTAAGAGAATATCTTTGTTCTTGGGAAGTATACACAGAAGTATTAGGTGGTAAAGAAGCATGATGTATGTAACCTACTCTCAGATGGCTTGATAAATTATTGTAATATTTAAAAAATATTGATATATTTATATTTATAAATATAAAATATATAACAATAACTATATCTATATATTTGTATTAATATCAAATATATAACTATATATTTTATATATAATTTATATATTATGTGATATATAACTATTAACAAATATGTCAATATATAAATGGAGATATGTTTATAAATATATCAATAGATGTATATTTATGCTTATATAGTATATCAAGAGACATATATTTACAATCTACATATAACTGTATAATGTATACGTATATAATTATATAATTTATACATACATTATAAATATTAATAAATGTCAATATAAATACAGGGCTGCTGACCTCCAGCTTTTTGCTCCTGGTCACATGTTGGCTATTGCAGCTCCAGGCATTATATTCTTGAGTGATAGCATCTAATGTGGAAAGAAAGAAGGGAGTAGTTCAGAGGGCCTTTTTTTCTGGGGGGAAAAAAAAACAAAAAAACTCTTGCCTATGAGCATCCTAGCTTATATTTTCACTTATATCTTATATTTTATATCGCTCAAATCTTATTGGCCATGTCTCCCCTCAACCAGTCCCTGGAAATTGGTGGGGGGTGGGAGTCAAGCCCCTGAAGGGGGTGGTGCATCACTGTCCAAACTGCAGGCAAAGAGGGACCAACAGTTTTTACACATTCCATGTAAGGAGGATTCTCACTGCGTGGGACCACTGGGAATTGCTTCATGCACTGCTCATTAGCATGTGCTTCAAACACTGCAGTTTTCTTTCTTAAACTCCAGAGAACCAAAATCTAGGACTCAGGAAGGAAAGGGGGTGGTCCAAAGTGAGTTTTTTTGAGATGGGTATGAAAGTCTTTTGCAGTAAGCTGATTAGAATGTCATCCAGCTCAGACTGTATTAAAGAACCCTGCTTGTAAGACCCGGAGACTCTCATCCACAGTCTGCTCTGTACCATGAAAAGCTTTCTTTTAAAAGAGAGGTCTGCCTTTGGATGAGGTGAAGCACTTATTGGCAGAGTGTTTGGGGCCGACGATATATATAGCTGGAGAAATGTTTCAGGCAGGAGAGTGATCTTTGGGCACAGCTTGGAAAGTCAATCATCCAATAGCGAGTCTCTGAGGAAGCAGTTCAAGTATTGTGACTGGAAAGCAGGGGATGAAGGACTACATCCATGGTTGGAAGCTAAGAAATCAGAATTTACCTGGCTGTGCTGACCTTTCTAGGCCTGCCTCTGGATGTGCAGTGTCTCAGCAGGATACTGCAGTGCTTTTATTCCTGTGCGTCCGTCATTGTAACTAACAATCAAGCGACGTGGATGCCTTCATTCAATATCACTGCTAACTACTAGACCCTTCAGTTCACTCAGTAGGTCTGTGTGTATATTACAGTCAAATCCAGTGTGAAAGGCGTTTGGAGTGATAAAACCCAGCGTTCAGAAGAGAAATCTACTGTTATGTGAGCACCTACCTACACAAATCATTTTACGGGCTTCCGTGGAATAATTATAGTCAACCAGGAACTCAGCTGTGACAACATAGAAAGCACACAGATGTCAGTAGCACTTTCTGATATTTTGACATACCTTGAACGTAGCCCTTCTCAGTTAATGTTTCAGCGTGAATCTAGGGGAACATTTACTGGGTGTAGACTTAAAGTCAAAACATAAATTCAAGTCCCAGTGTCTAGTGATCTTGCTTAAACAGTGTTTATCTTTTCAACATAGATGATACCAGTTTGACATTTCCCATAGAAGGACTGTGAGGATAGAACTCAAGATAATATAGGTGAAGTTCTTTGTCATTGGTGAAGTTCTGTAATATATGAATGTTGGTCAGGCGCAATGGCTCACACCTGTAATCCCAGCACTTTGGGAGGCCCAGGCAGGTGGATCACAACGTCAGGCGTTCCAGACCAGCCTGGCCAACATAGTGAAACACCATCTCCACCAAAAATACAAAAAATTAGCAGGGTGTGGTGGTTGGCGCCTGTAATCCCAGCTACTCGGGAGGCTGAGGCAGGAGAATTGCTTGAATCTGGGAGGCAGAGGTTGCAGTGAGCCAAGATCGTGCCACTGCACTCCGTCCTGGGCAACAGTGCAAGACTCTGTCTCAAAATAATAATGTTAATAATAATATGAATGTTCATTGCTAGGTTGTTTTAGTGTTCCTGGTAGCAGTTATTTTGGAAACATGTGAGTTCATTAAGTTGAAGAATTCCCGGAAGTCAACCTTTTTGACAAGGGAGGAAAAATATACTTAAAATCATACAATTTTTTTTTTCGATATGTAATAGTTCAAGCATTTCACTTATCTCTTGGCTTTGTAACAAAACAGTCTATAAGGAGAAACCTGAGGATGCAGGGGCTGTTTGCATTTCCAGAGCCCAGTCATTGGGGAAGAAAATAAAATAGAAAGACAGAATGTTGAAGCAGAAGTGGCAATAAGATCCTGGGCGTCAGGGGACTTGTGATCCTGTGCCCGCTGGTGCCCTGTATACAACAGAGCTCAGTGAATGGTGATGAAGGTAGGGGTCAATGAATAGAATATTCACTTTTTTCTGTTACGTTGTGTGTCCCATTTCTCTCCTTTCTGAGATGTCTTTTCAGAAATGGCACCCCCAATATCACTACTGTTAAATGTCACTTTATAATACGATAGATAAAATCTCTCACAGCTACAAAATTTAAGAAAGTCATCACTTGTATTGAAAACTTAAAGTATGAAATTCTTCATAATACTATCCATTTAAATGAAGTGAGTAAACTAAAAAGGGGGACAATCTTGAAACCTTTCCTACCATACCATTCTGTTGTTTCTTTGCAAATATTTACTGGGTACTTGCTGTGTGCCAGTGTGCCGGCCACTCGAGACGGGTCCGTGGCGAAAACCAGCTCAGCTGCTGCCCTCATGCGCTGCAGGCTAGCAGGGGAGTCTGAAAGTCAGCAATACGTAAACGAAAAGGCTCTAGCATATTAGAAGATGGTGTTTTCTGGGGAAAAGAGGGCAGAGTTGAGAGGGTTTGGGAGGGTAGGTTGATGGAGAGGTTTACAGTTTTAGAGTGGATGTCCGGGAGACCTCACTGAGAAGGGACATTCAAACAGGGACCTGAAACAGATGGAGGGAAGACCCTTCCCCGTGGACATTACTGCTCCAAAAGGGGTGTGACATTGAATGTACCTGTATGTCCCAAGGCTTTAAGGGGACCGGGGGTGAGAGGAGAGAGAGCAGTTGGCAGGTATCTTTCGTTATGCTGTTAAATGTTAAGCAAAATTATTCTGCAGTAGTTTTTACTTCATTAAGGGAGATTTAGAATAGAACCTTAGTTAACTGTTTCTAAACTGAGCCAAATTATAGTCTGTTCAGAGCTGGGAGGAACTTGAGACACCCTATCATTGCTGTTCTTCATTTTATGAGAGAAAAAGCTGAAGTCCATTGAAATAATTGGTGGTATAATGGCTCAATTAGTAGATCTCAGTGTTTTCAGAGACAGATGTGGTGATGAGAAAAAATATATGTTTATTGTTTTCCTTTCAGAAAGGGAAGAACACATGAAAACTTTCTTCAAATTTTTAAATATCTACATCCTCTGAAATTTTACTTTTATGTGATAAAATGTTACATAATATAAAATTAGCCAGTTAAGGCATTTTAATAGTGTACAATTCAGTGGCATTAATAACATTTTCAGTGTTGTGCAACCATCACCACTATCCATCTCCAAACTATTTTCATCACTTCAAAGATCAATTCTGTACGCTTTAAGCAGTAACTCCCCATTCCGTTCTCCCTCCGGTGCCTAGTAACCTCTAATCTGCTTACTGTTCTAGATATTCCATGTAAGGGATATCATAGATTTTTTTCGCCTGGCTTCTTTCACTTAGCTTATTGTTTTCGAGGTTCATCCATGCTGTCGCATGTATCAGAACTTAATTCCTTTTTAGGACTGAATAATATTCCATTGTGTGTAACTAACATGTTTTGTTTATCCATTCATCTGTTGACAGACACTTGAGTTGTTTCCACCTTGGGACTTGTGAATAAAGCTGTTATGAACATCGGTGTGCAAGTGTCTGAGCTTCTTTACTCAATTCTTTTAGAGATACACACACAGAGGCATATATACAGACACATGTATACACACATGCATGCACGCACACACACACAGAGATTGAGAGAGAGGATTGGTGGGTCATATGGTCAAATCCGTGTTTAACTCGCTGAGAAACTGCCCAACTGCTTTCCACAGCAGCCGCGCCAGTTTATATTCTCAACAGCAATGCACAGGGCTTCAGTTTCTCCACAACCTTCTCAACACTTTTTATGACAATTTTCATTATTATAGCCACCCTAGTAGATGTGAAGTGGTATCTCACTGTGGTTCGTATTTGTATTTCCCTGATGACTGATAATGTTGAGTATCTTTTCATAAGCTTATTGGCCATGGATCTTTTCATGGCCAATCTTCCTACAATTCTCTCAGTAACATTTTATAGTTTTCAATGTACAAATATTTTACCTGTTGTTACATTTATTTCTAAGTACTTTATTTTTGATGCTTTTGTAAATGAAATTGTTTTCTTAATTTCCTTTTCAGATTGTTCTTTGTTAGTGTATAGAAATGTAAATATGTGCAACATTTTTATGTGTTGATTTTGTGTCATGCAACTTTACTGGATTTGTCTATTAGTTTAGATAGTTTTTTGTGTGTGGATTCTTCAGGGCTTTCTACATATAAAACTATGTCATCTGCAAATAGAGATAATTTTACTTCTTCTTTTTCAGTTAGGATGTCTTTCATTTCTTTTTATTGCCTTATTTCTCTGGTTACAACTTTTAGTGCTATACTGACTAGTAGCGGTGACTGAACATTTTTGTCTTGTTCCTGATCTAAGTGGAATTTATCTAAGTGGAATGAATGAAATGTTTTCAACTTTCACCATTGTGTATGATGTTGGCTGTGGGTTTTTCACACATAGTCTTTATTTTGTTGAGGGCATTCTTTTGCATTCCTGGTTTATTGAATATTTTTATCATGAAAGGGTGTTGGATTTTGTCAGATACATTCACTATATCAATTGATAAGGTTATGTGGGTTTTATTTCCTTTATTGTTATGGCATATTACATTGATTGATTTTTATATTTTGAATCATTCTTGCTTGCACTCCTGGGGTAGATCCATTTGATCATGGCATATGATCCTTTTAGTATGCTGCTGAATTTGGTTTGCTAGTAATGTGTTGAGGAGTTTACATCTGTGTTCATAAGAGATATTGGTATGTGGCTTTCTTGTAGTGAGCCCCTGTGAAACTATCTTTACTTTAAACCTCTAGTTTTAATTTATCTCTCCTTTTTTTTTTTTTTTTGAGACAGTCTTGTTCTGTCACCCAGGCTGGAGTGCAGTGGCACAGTCTCGGCTCACTGCAAGTTCCACCTCCCGAGTTCACGCCATTCTCCTGCCTCAGCCTCCCGAGAGCTGTGTTCCTGTTGGTGATGTCCCAGGCCTCCTCTCGAGTTGGAGATATCCCGGGCTTCTTCTAAAATTGGAGATACAGACAAGAGGCCGCGTACAGAACCTCTGTGCTTTGGGCTCTCCTTTGCAGATGCTTCCATCTCTGCAGCTCTAGAGGCAGAGCCTATAGAGCCAGATGCTGCTTAGAAGGATCACCCTGTGGGATCAGAATCTTTTGAGTTCTAAGATAAATTTTGTTTCTCTCCTTTCACACTGATAGCTTCTCACTGTCCTCTTTTCTATTGCCATTCTCCTCCTCCTCCACTTTCTCCTCTCCTTTTTTAAAAAAGTTTCCCATCTCTGGATTCTTCTCTTACATTCTTTTGCTTCTGTGCATAGACTTGCCCTCTTAGGAAGCTTTTCAAGAATTATAAATACAAAAAATGTTCCTGCATGGGATGCTCAGTGCTGTACAGATTTACATTAGTCAAAATGCCTAACTGCTTCCAATCCTGCATATTCTGTCTAATTGGGAACGTTCCTCCACAGTGAGTTCTATACTCTGGTGACTCTAGTTTACTGGAACTCGCTAGTTGTGGAATGAGGCCAAAAAAAAAAAAACCAAAACTACTGCCTTAAAACCCTGTCAGACCTGGGTACTTGGCAACAAATTACAGCTGAGGAGTGCCAAAGACCTGAAAATTATACCTACCTTGGCTGACAATACCTTTAAGTGTCTATGTATTTATGACTCACTTTCTTCCATAAAGAATTTGAAGTGCCTTATAAAAGTACATATGCGAGGATAAAATAAATAGTTGAGATAATCAGGGCAAAGAGGAAATACGGATAAGAAAATAAAACTGGAGCAGGAGTCACAAAGAGAAATGTACCCTGAACACTTGTGCAGTTGTAGAGGTGACCGCAGGTTTGCCTCTAAGCTCCCATGGGGCCAAAGTAAAAAGTGAATTTTGACCAATTATGTAGCACGTGGCGTCCTTAAAATTAAAAACAATCCAGTTGTCAAGAAAAGGAAGGCTTTTCTGTTTCCAGGATCCAAAGTCATTTTCTTAAATCTAGGATCAGTTTATTTCCTGAAGCCTCTTACAGAAAACTGTATGATAGAGTGGTCGGGTCCTTCGCAGAAGTCCCCAGTGTTGTCTTACTAATGGAATAGGCCAGTGACACAATGCAGGGGTGCGATTCAGAAGAAACAAATCGAAAGCGAACCAAAACAAAATGTTTTAAAGGTAAAATTTGATGCAACTCAGCAAATGGACACCGTATCCTTTCTTGCAACCCTCCATGAAAATTGATTGTCACAGGCAAACTTTTTATCAGGATGATTATGAGAATGGAAGGTTGTAGGCAGTGGTAGGCAGCTGGAGACCAGTTGCTCTCCGTTCCCAATGAAGGTCTGGTCCATAAGGTTTGCCATATGTGGCGGGATTTTACGTGCCTGCAGAAATGACCCCCTCACTCACCTTAGCACTGGGTCCTCTCAGGTAGAGCCAGTCTCCTGTCTTTAGAAGAGGATGTCCATTTGTCCCTACTGACAGCTACATGGGACTGAGGCTCTGGAGTCATGCATATCCCTAGCACAACCATCAGCCTTCCTTTCCCCCATCAACCTTTTAGTGTGGTCCTGCCAATCATCCACTTAGGCCAGTGAACATTTCTTTTTTTTTTTGAGACAGTTGCTCTGTCGCCCAGGCTGGAGTGCAGTGGCTTGATCTTGGCTCGCTGCAAGCTCCACCTCCCGGGTTCACGCCATTCTCCTGCCTCAGCCTCCCAAGTAGCTTGGGACTACAGGCACCCGTCACCATGCCCAGCTAATTTTTTGTTTGTTTGTTTTGTTTTGTTTGTAGAGGTGGGGTTTCACCATGTTAGCCAGGACGGTCTTAATCTCCTGACCTCGTGATCCGCCCTTCTTTGCCTCCCAAAATGCTGGGATTACAGGCTTGAGCCACCGTGCTCAGCCAAACATTTCTACATTTCTAATAAACCAGCTCTAAAACATCTGACTTTTAGCAATGTAGCTTTGCAGTGAGCCTTCTGAGAAAAGCAACTGGAAGTTGTATTTGTGAAAGTAACTTGTTTTATCTTTTCAGTGGAATTCTTGGATATTAGCTAATCTGATTAATGACTTTAATTTTAAGACTCATTGATGTTGAGCCATTCTATATGGCAATCATGGAGTGGCAGGAGCAACTATGTATTGTGGCCATTTCCAATGCGAAAAACTGAATTCTTGTCATCGGCACGACTCCCAGTGTGCAGCTTACCTCCTCACACCGGACAGCCTGGCCTCCCTCGCTGTGTTCTGCAGATGTGATTTCCAGCTGGCGGTGCTCCCTCTGCTCCCTCTTACCCTGCTCCATTCAGAGGCCAGGCCACATCAGGCTGGTAAAGCAAGTCCTCCTTGACTCTGAGACCTATTATGTTACAGTGGAGCCTAGACTGCCCTCACAGTGGCAACCATGGGGCTCCCTCTTATGAAGTTTGTTCACCCTTTTCCCGAGCCATGTTTCTCACCTGTACCACGTGGCAGTGCACGTGTGGGTCTGGCCTCTTCAGGACCGCTGTGCTTGGCAGCTCCCTGGCTCAGCTGGGAGGAAGATAACAAATGGGAAATTTCTGTTTTTCCAGAACTTTATGGTAATTTGATTTTGGACTCATACCTTTCTTTCCTATTGTTTCTGATATGTCTATTTGGACAAACATCATAGAATGTAGATTTACCTTTTAGATGGTATTTATTCCTTTCAATGCTGTTACTTCTGAGCATTTTGTGATTATTTACATTTCCCATCTGTGGAACTGGTATTCTGTGTCTAGCAAGCAATGAATGAAGCATTTAGTGCTCTTTTTCTTCTTCTGTACGCCTTTAGCCTCACAACCGTTAATTGTGAACGTTGTATAAACTTTGGTTTTCAGAACACCGGCCCTTTTTGTTTTTCTCTGAGACATTCATTCACACTGTCATATCTTCAGTTTTGTGCTGTGAGAATGACTCAAAGAATCCACCACATGGGAAGCGCATGTTCTTCTCATTAGTACATATATATGTCTAAAAATCATTTATGGAGTAATCAATACTGTGTATGACATTGTATAGGGACTGTTTGTTTTCTCAGAACTCTCAGGTTTAGATGGGGAGAGAGACTTACAAATATAATAGTTGCTAATAGAAATATGTACAGTGTGTTTGTGATGGGGAAATGAAGGTAAACTTAATGATTCCGGGTCAGAGGAAGAATCTCACAGTCAGAATACTTCAGTGAAGCTTTAGAGGACCATGAGAGGTTACTTTAGGAGAGGGGCAAGTGTTAGGAAGATCCGCTATGTTATGACAAGGACATGTGATGTTTAGAGAACTGTGGATAATCCGAGGTGGTGGGCCCAGCACCCGGTGTGAGGGGCCTTTGGTGCTGTTGTTAGGGGTTATATTTTGTTTCCCAGTCATGATTCTCAGCTTGCAGTATGCAGATTCCTGGGGGGTCTATGAATCAGCGCTTAGAATATGTAAGAGTTTGCTATGGAACGTCTTAACTTTGTGGGTTTAAATATATATATATATAAGCATATTCTATATCGTTTAAATCAGTGTACCTCAAAGTGTGGTGCTCAGAATGGTGCTGATCCACAAACTATCAGTTTCCAGTTCACAAGGAGATAACCGCAGACCCTGAGAGTAAGCCTTTAGAAACTTATAGGAATTTGACTTCATACTGCCATGTCATTCAAGTATAGTATGTTTGAAATGCAAGTTTGCTGAGGTAGTATTACACACAACAGAATTCATACTTTTAAAACATAGCTAGATGAGTTTTGAAGGATATATACAGTCATGTAAACACCCCACACTCAAGATAGAGAAAATTTCCATCTCCCGAAAAAGTTCTCTTATGTCCTACCAATCTGTTATTTCACCTTGTCTAGAATGTCATGTGAATTGAATTCATATTGTAGATAATCTTTAGTGACTAATCTCTTTTTGTTAAACATAATTCTTTTGAGATTAATTTATTTTGTTCTGTATAGGAATAATTTATTTGTATTACTAGGTCATATTCTGCTCTCAGAAAGGGGTTCTGATCCAGACCCCAAGAGATTGTTCTTGGATCTCGTGTGAAAAAGAATTCGGGGCAAGTCCACAGTGTAAAGTGAAAGTGAAAGCAAGTTTATTAAGAAAGTAAAGAAACAAAAGAATGGCTACTCCATAGACAGAGCAGTGGCACGGGCTGTTCCACTGCATAATATTTGTGGTTATCTCTTGATTATATGCTAAACAAGAGGTGGATTATTCATGAGTTTTCCAGGGAAGGGGCAGGCAATTCCCAGAAGTAAGGGTTCCTCCCCCTTTTAGAGTATATAGGGTAATTTCCAGACATTGCTATGGCATTTGTAAACTGTCATTGCGCTGGTGGGAATGTCTTTTAGCATGCTAATGCATTAAAATTAACATATAACCAGGAATGAGGACGACCAGAGGCCACTTTTGTGGCTGTCTTGGATTTGTTGGGTTTGGGCCTGCTTCTTTACCATATCCTGTTTTCTCAGCAGGGTTTTTATGACCTGTATCTTGTGATACCACCCCTGCTGACCTCCTGTCTCATCCTGTGACTCAGGATGCCTGACTTCCTGGGAATGCAGCCCAGCAGGTCTCATCCTCAGTTTACCCAGCCCCTACTCAAGATGGAGTCACTCTGGTTCAGATGCCTTTGACAATTCTACTATATGAATATACCACAATTTCTCCATTCACTGGTTGATGGACATTTCGGGTGTTTTGGGGTTGGGCTGTTCTGAAGTAAGCTGTGATGCACATTGATTCATTGGACTTTCCGTGCACATGTTTCCATATCTTAGGTAAATACTTAGGAAGGGAATTGTTGGCCGGGCGCAGTGGCTCAAGCCTGTAATCCCAGCACTTTGGGAGGCCGAGACGGGTGGATCACGAGGTCAGGAGATCGAGACTATCCTGGCTAACACGGTGAAACCCCATCTCTACTAAAAAATACAAAAAACCAGCTGGGCGAGGTGGCGGGCGCCTGTAGTCCCAGCTACTCGGGAGGCTGAGGCAGGAGAATGGCGTGAACCTGGGAGGCGGAACTTGCGGTGAGCTGAGATCCGGCCACTGCACTCCAGCCTGGGCGATGGAGCGAGACTCCGTCTCAAAAAAAAAAAAAAAAAAAAGGAAGGGAATTGTTGTGTCATATGCTAAGTGTCTGTTTATCAGGGTTTCTCTGTTTCATGTTTTGGGTTGGATAAGTCTTTGTTGTGGGAAACCATTCCTTCCATTATGGGATCTTTAGCAACATCTTTGGCCTCTACCCACTAGATGTCAGGATGCTCCCCACTCCCAGTTTTGATCACCAAAAATGTCTTCAGAGCTTACTAAATGTCCCCTAGTGGCTAAAATTGCCCCCAGTTGAGAAATATTGGTTTATTGTAAAAAACTACCAAACTGTTTTTGAAACTACCCCAGTGGCTTTATCATTCCCACCCAATAATTTACGAGTTCCAATTGTAATGTGTCATATCTTAATTTTTATTCATTTAAATATATTTTCTGATTTCCCTTGTGATGACTTCTTTGGCTCATGTGTTACTTAGAGAAATATGTTGTTTAATTTCCCAATATTTGGGAGATTTTTCAGATATTTTTATGTTTATTTCTGATTTATTTGCATTTTGGACATAGAACATTTTTGTACAATTTCAATCCTTTTAAATATTTGAAATTTATTTTGTGTTCCAGAGTATGGTCTGTGGTGGTGAATGACCCACGTGCACTTGAAAAGAATGCCCATTATGTTGCTGTTGAGTGGAATGTCATGTGCATAATTTTATACGCGACCAAATTATCAGCCTGTGATGTGCTGGAAATTTTTAAAAAGTTCTTTGCTAATGACCAGTGCCTCTTGATCTCTCTGTAACTTATAGCCTTGTTCCCATTTGTCTTGATGATTGCCTTGATGCCAAGTAATAACCACAGGTGCTGGTGTTTCACTTGTAATGAAGCATTTTCCCTCCTGGACTTTGCACATCTAATCCTGAGGCTCCATGAACGTTCAGGTTCAGTAGAGTGAATGGGGATTTGTGAAACAGTTGTAAGGGGTTTTTGTTGTTGTTGTTGTTGTTATTGTTTTTGAGACAGAGTCTCGCTCTGTGGCCCAAGCTGGAGTGCTGTGGTGCAGTTTCAGCTCACTGCAACCTCCACCTCCCAGGTTCAAGCAGTTTTCTTGCCTCAGCCTCCCGAGTAGCTGGGATTACAGGCACATGCCACCATGCCTGGCTAAATTTTGTATCTTTAGTAGAGATGGGGTTTCACTGTTGGCCAGGCTGGTCTTGAACTCCTGACCTTGTGATCTGCCAGCCGTGGCCTCCCAAAGTGCTGGGATTACAGGCTTGAGCCACCGCTGCCAGCCAAGTTTTTTATGTTTTAGGAAAATATTAAATGCAAAGTAGAAATGAGAACAAAATGTTTCTTGTGGCTCGTTGAGATGAGTCCTGCCCATATCTCCAGAATCCACTCCTCAGCCTTCCCATGCTGCATCCCTTCCCTTTGCTATTGAAGAAACTCCTTCAGTCTGGAATTTCCTATCACCTTTCTCTACATTTTGAATCTGCATTAGTTATTTTCGTTTGTTTGCTTTTTTTGTTTGTTTGTTTTGCTTTTTTCTGGGTAACAAATTACACTTAGTGGCCTAACATAGCACAAATTGACTATATCACAATATCCTTGCATGAGGAGTCTGGCTATGGATTGATAGCGTCCCCTGATCAGGGTCTTACCAGGTTGAAATCAAGGCAGAGGCAGGGCTGTGTTCTCCTCTGAAGCTGGGGTCCTATCATCAGCTCACTCCGGCTGTTGGGAGAATTTGTTCCGTCCCACTGTAGAAGTGAAGTTCCCGTTTTCTCCCTGGCTGCTGGTGCCTCTCTGAGCTCCTTTAGGACTTCTCAAGGGCCGAGCCATGCGGCCTCTTCAACCAGGAGGGGGATCTCTCTCCAGTCGGCCAGGATGGAGTCTTGGATAAAAAGTAAACCAGTCACAGGCTTAAATTCCCATGCTGTTCCTAGATCCCACCTATACTCAGCTCAATGGGAGGAGTTTACACAAGGCATGTGCGTGCGGGGTGGGAGTCTCAGAGGCCATCTCAGCCTACCACAGGATCCTACTCATCTGTTAGTGTCCAGTTGGAATTATATTCCTTTCATGAGCTTATTTCATAAGCTTTCCAGCAGTGTGAATTGCTCCCTTGCCTGCCTTCATTCTACAGTTTCTGTCTTCTCTTCTATAGTGCCTCAGTCTGCGAAGCAAACCCTTCTAATTCATGGCATTGACACAATCTGAGCAGGACACTATACCTTTGGAGTAGGTGGTGCTAGATATGCCCTTCATCTGGGCTTGCTTGTATTCTCTGCAATACTGAAGTAGCTCTTCCTAAGCATAAGCATTATGGTGTTTTAATAAAGCTGAGGTTCTTAAAGGCATGACATATATACTTTCTGAATGTGAGTTCATTCTAAACATGTTATGGCCAGTATGGCACGTTTTGAATGTCTCTCCTTATCTACTATACTTAGGGACAGAGACCGTCTTTTCTTTCTGCTCTGTAACCTGTATACAGTGGGCTAAATGTTTGCATCAGAGCAAGCAAAGACTACAGAAAAATCTTAACTCAGTTCAGGAACCAGTGCTTGAGAATGCCTAGGATTTAATCAGAAACAAAAGACAGTACTCCAGACAGTGTGACTTCAGAATGCTTCCATGAGGGAAGTCGGGAATATGGAGAGGAAAAAGCGTGGAAGATTGGGCAGCCCCATGGATGTCTTTGTAGCGGCTGCCCAGTGCCTTGGCCACTGGTAGGCATCTCATTAGTGTCACTGATAACTATCAGGGAGTGGTATGAGCCTATCCAATCTCAATACTTTTTAAAAACAACTGTTTTGTTTTGTTTCCTAATCCTAGCTGGTGCTCAAGACCGAATCGGCTGGGCTTTTGGCCTAGGATTAGAAAGGCTAGCCATGATCCTTTACGACATCCCTGATATCCGTCTCTTCTGGAGTGAGGACGAGCGCTTCCTGAAGCAGTTCCGCGTATCCAACATGAATCAGAAGGTGAAGTTTCAGGTAAGAGGACTTGCAAGAACTGAATAGATAATAATAAAAACGGCTGTCAAGGATTGACAGGATGATGTATTTGAAAGCCACTGTAAAATTCAATTATTTATTTTATTTTATTTTTATTTTTTATTTTACTTTAAGTTCTGGGATACCTGTGCAGAACGTGCGGGTCTGTTACATAGGTATATGTGTGCCATGGTGGTTTGCTGCACCCATCAACCCGTCATCCAGGTTTTAAGCCCTGCATGCATTAGGTATTTGTCCTAATGCTCTTCCTCCCTTTACCTCCACCCCCCAACAGGCCCCAGTGTGTGATGTTCCCCTCGCTGTGTCCATGTGTTCTCGTTGTTCAACTCCAACTTATGCGTGAGAACATGTGGTGTTTGGTTTTCTGTTTCTGTGTTAGTTTGCTGAGAATGGTGGTTTCCAGCTTCATCCATGTTCCTGCAAAGGACATGAACTCATTCTTTTTTATGGCTGCATGAATTTTAAATAATGTGAATTTGTAAAGAAGGTCCTGGCCAGGCACGGTGACTCATGCCTGTAATCTCAGCACTTTGGGAGGCCAAGACGGGTGGATCACCTGAGGTCAGGAGTTCGAGACCAGCCTGGTCAACATGGTGAAACCGAATCTCTACTGAAAATACAAAAATTAGCTGGATGTGGTGGTGCGCACCTGTAGTCCCAGCTACTTGGGAGGCCGAGGCAGAATGACTTGAACCCAGGAGGTAGAGGTTGCAGTCAGCTGAGATCATGCCATTGCACTCCAGCCTGGGCAAAAAGAGCGAAACTCTGTCTCAATAAAAAAGAAGTTCCTAAATAGAGGTCAATAAACACACAAGGGGTTCATAAACCTTCAGAAAATTTATGCAAGAGAAAAGATATTTGTCAATATTATTAGTCTAGGCAGAGAACCAATTTTGTACTTTTTTTTTTAGATAGAGTCTCACTCTGTCGCCTGGGCTGGAGTACAGTGGTACAATCTCAGCTCACTGCAACCTCTGCCTCCTGCTTTCAAGCGATTCTCCTGCCTCAGCCTCCTGAGTAGCAGGGATTACAGGCATCTGCCACTACGCCCAGCTAATTGTTTGTGTTTGTAGTAGAGACGGGGTTTCACCATGTTGTCCAGGCTAGTCTCAAACTCCTGACCTTGTGATTCACCCGCCTGGCCTCCCAAAGTGCTGTGATTACAGGCGTGAAACACCGCACCCGGCCAATTTTGTACTTTTTTAATGAACATTTTATCATTATGAAATATCCAACTTTATCACTGATATTTGTCTCTTACAGTTTACTTTTCATAGTATTAATATAGACACCCTGGATTTCTTATGAATAGTGTTTGCATTGTAGATCATTTACTTTCATTCTATGTATTATGTTAATTGTGCATCTCATAAGCAGCAGAAAGTTGGGTCTGTTTTTTAAAAACCAGATGTAGTCTTTGTCTTCTCAGTTGGAGTGTTGAATACACTTACATTTAATATATTAAATAATAACTGACATTCTTGGGGCTAATTATATCATTTTTTAACTTATTTTCCATTTTCCTCATCAAGTTTTTATTTGTTTTGCTTGAAAATTGAAGTTTGTTGTTTTTATTTTGTGTGCGTGTTACATTTTATTTTTTGTTTGTATTTAGTTTCATTTTATGATTTCAAATGATTACATATTAATATGCATAATTCATTTATCGTGTTTTATCATGAATAAATATTATACAACTTTGTGAAACATTTAGTGACTTTTTAATAGTGTAATTTTATTATCCCTCCTGTCTAGGTGGTTAGGTTTTTTGTTTTTTGTTTTTTCTTTTTTGTCCTAGGACTTTTTTAAAGAGGTCAGGTTATTGCCTTTATTTCTGGTTTTCAGCAATTTGACCTACATATGACTTCCTATCTATTTTTCTGCTTCGGGATTTACTGTGTTAGGTTAATATCTTTCAAGCATTTTGGAAAATTCTCATCTAGTATCTTTTTTTTTTTTTTTTTTTTTGAGACAGAGTTTCGCTCTGCCTCTAGGCAGGAGTGCAGTGGCATGATCTCGGCTTACTGCAACCTCCGCCTCCCAGGTTCATGCCATTCTCCTGCCTCAGCCTCCGGAGTAGCTGGGACTACAGGCGCCCACCACCACACCTGGCTAATTTTTTTGTATTATTTTAGTAGAGACGGGGTTTCTCCGTCTTAGCCAGGATAGTCTCAATCTCCTGACTGCGTGATCTACCCACCTCGGCCTCCTAAAATGCTGGTGGGATTACAGGTGTGAGCCACCGCGCCGGGCCTGGTGATGGTTATTTTAAAGTACTTGTCTGTTAATTCCAACCACGTAGTTATCTAGTGTTCTTTTGTTGTTGTTGTTTTCCTTTCGTAATCATGGCTTACATTTTTCCTGCTTCTTCACTTGTGTGTGTGTGTGTGTGAGAGTGAATGGACAAAGACTGAGGTAGATAAAATTTATCCCCAGAAAGCCTTATGCTTTCCACCATCTGGCTACTAAGGTGACTAGGCCAGATCTTTTTGTTCTAATCAGGAGTTGAGTTGGATTTCACATCTGATTTCCTCTTGATGGTGAGATCTAGCCCTGCAGCAGAGTTTGGGATCTAACCATGTGAGATAACAGGATATCTTTCTGCTTTCCATCCACTTACCAGCTTCTACCACCACCAGCATTTGTAAGCAAAAATATTATGAAGGAGAATTGGCTGGCAGTGAGGGTTAGCTCTGTTTCTCCATTTTCCAATCTGCCATGCCAGCCCATACTTGGCTGATACAAGTGTGGCTCATTTCTTCTTATTTCAACAAAATGTCTTTGCCAGTAGCAGGCTAGCTCTTCTGCCTACTCATGCCCCAGTGGTGAAAGCAGCCATCAGGGCTCATCTCTCTCTGGAGTTACACTTATTTATCTTTGTGTACAGATCTCTTCAACTGTATTAGTCCATTTTCATGCTGCTGATAAGGATATACCCAAGACTGGGAAGAAAAAGAGGTTTAATTGGACTTACAGTTCCACATGGCTGGAAAGGCCTCTGAATCATGGCAGGGGGCAAAAGACTCTTCTTACATGGCAGCAGCAAGAGAAAATGGGGAAGGAGCAAAAGCAGAAACCCCTGATAAACCCATCAGATCTTGCGAGACTTAATCACCATCACAAGAATAGCACAGGAAAGACTGGCCCCCGTGATTCAATTACCTCCACCTGAGTTGCTCCCACAACATGTGGGAATTCTGGGAGATACAATTGAAGTTGAGATTTGGGTGGGGACACAGCCAAACCATATCATCAACTTTAAGGACAGGTATGATTTTTATAAATGTATTTTTTTATTGTTACAGTGAAACACACTGATTTTGTGTGTGTGCCCACCTGCATCTTAAACCTTCCTATGTATATATGTATATATGCATATATTTTTGGTTTTACCTTATGAGGACTTTTAAAAACTTCTACTTGAATAATCATCGTTTTATTTTAGCATCAATTCCTTCTAGACTAATTTGAAATAAAGTTGTATCTAATTCACAATAAAACCTGGCTAAGGCTGTAACTTTTTCTCAATTCATTTTTTAAATATATTGTCAGTTATTTAATCAGCGAACATTTATAGAACACCAACATTGTGCAGAATGGTGTGACAAATAAAGATGAAAAACACAGTTGCCACCATAATTAAGTGGCTTAAATTCAATTTTAAGTGTACTTACAATAATCTTTTTTATGAGACACAGACATAGTCAGAAATAGACTCTTGATCCCTTGTACTAAGTATCATTCTTTTTCTCTCTTCTGCCTTCAAATTTGAAAGCCAATATATGCATACCTGCACTAATATGTAATTTTTATAGTTGTCTTTGTGTAACAAACTTAAGAACTTCTAATGGGGCAGTTAGGATTTGTATATTCATATTTAGTATATATTTATAAAATACTTTGTAAAGTATAGATTACAGATCATACTATTACCTAAGTATTCACTTATAATTAGTATCTATTCTTGTTAGTTTCCTGTTGCTTAGGTAACCAGTTACCACAAATCTAGTAGCTTAAAACAACACGTATTTATTATTTTACAGTTCTAGAGGTCAGAAAACCAAAATCCACCCAATTGGGCTAAAGTTATGTTGTCAGCAGGGCTGGTTCCTTCGGTAGGCTCCGGGGGGAATCCACCTTCTTGACTTTTCTGGCTTTTTTTTATTATTATACTTTAAGTTCTAGGGTACATGTGCACAACGTGCAGGTTTGTTACATATGTACACATGTACCGTGTTGGTGTGCTGCACCCATTAACTCATCATTTATATTAGGTATTTCTCCTAATGCTATCCCTCCCCTGTCCCCCCACCCAACAACAGGTCCCGGTGTGTGATGTTCCCCACCCTGTGTCCAAGTGTTCTTATTGTTCAGTTCCCACTTGTGAGTGAGAATCATGCGGTGTGTGGTTTTCTGTCCTTGCGAACTATCACCTTTTCTGGCTTTTAAAGGCCATCCTCAGTCCTTGGATCATAGCTATGCATCATGTTGTCTTTTCTCTCTCCTTCCGTCTTGTGTCACATTGCCTCCTCTTCGACCTTTGCTTCTTTCTTATAAGGACCCTTATGATTATATCAAGCCTTGCTGGGTAATTCAGGATAATCTTCCCATCTCAAAATACTTCTTTTAAAGTAATCCTTTAATACTTTAATACAAACTAATTCTCTAATACAAAAGGAAATGTAAATTTCCTTTTGAATATAAGGTAACGTATTTCTAGGTTATAGGGATTAGGACATGGATGTCTTTGGGCAGGGTTGGGGGCATTTTTCAGTCTACCACAGTCTTCCCTTTGAGCCCCAAAGATTCTCATCTGTCTTGTGTAAAATACATTCAGCCTATCTCAAGGTCCGACAGACTCTGAACCCATTGCAAAATCAACTCAAAATCCAAAATGTCATCTAAAAATCATCAGCCCCTAAGTCCCATTTCATTATTTAATTATCTAAAGCTGGTTTATGTGACACTCTGGGTATGATTCATCCGGGGGCAAATTCCTCTCCACCTTTGTACCTGAAACAAGGTACTTACTCCCAAAATACAATGAGTAGGATAGGCATTGGAGAATAATCATAGACATTTCCATTCAAAAAGGGAGAAAATGCAAAGAGAAAAAAAAGAATCACTGGTTCCAAGCAATTTCAAAATTCAGCCATTAGGTTTTAAGGCCTGGGGATAATTCTCTGTGGCCCTTGGCTTTGCCTGTTTGACCTGTATTTCTACCCTCTCAAATATCCTTCTTTTTTAAAATTTATTCATTTATTTATGAGACCAGGTCTTGCTCTGTCATCAGGCTGGAGCCCAGTGGTGCCGTCACGGCTCACTGCAACCTCCACCTCCCAAGCTCACGTCTCAGCTTCCCAAGTAGCTGGTACTACAGGCACATGCTACCACACCCAGCCAATTTTTTGTATTTTTAGTATAGAGGGTGCCTTGCCGTATTGCCCAGGCTGGTCTTCCACTCCTGGGTTCAAGCAGTCCGCCTGCCTTGGCCTCCCACAGTGTCAGGGCTACAGGCATGATGAGCCACTATGCCTAACCTCCTTTTTTATTAAGGGTGGCATGTATCTGCAGGTGAGTTGTTTTATTACCCTGGCTTTTGCCTGAAGAATTTGGGGAGTCAGATAGCCTTCTTTCTTTCCTTTTCTTTTTGTTCTTTTCTTTTGTCCCTCTCAGTTCCAGCTGACAGTGTTCCTGATGGTAAATCATTCTCAAAAACCTTGTGGCTCTCCCATGTATGTCATAGGGATTCATTCCATTACACAAGAGGCTCTTCTGCAGATCTTTCTTGAATAATTCATTGCTATTTTTGGCTTCTGTTGAGATGCCTGAGGGGATCCTTGAATCATATGCTTACTTTCTTCAAAGAGCCCTCTGTGTCACTAAATACCTTGATCCTTCGAAACTTCTGAGGCATTAGCAAAGGGGTGTATAGCTGCACTCTTGGCTTTCTCTCCAGAGCACTTTTCTATCAGTGAAACTCCTAACTTTTTGTCTTTCGCAATCTAGATAGGCTAAGAATTTCCCAAATTACCTAATCTTGCTTCTCTTTGCATAGCAGTTCTCTTGATTAGTCTGTTTTCTCCTGCAAGAATAAAGCAGGCTGCATTTTCACTGTTTGTTTGGAAATTTCCTCAGCTAAATATCCAAGTTCATTGTTTGCAAGTTTTGCTTTCCACATCCAATTCATCTAATTCTGCCACTGTGAATGAACAAGAATCCCCTCTCCTCCACCTTCCACTAACATGTTCCTCATTTCCTTGCCAGCCCTCACCAGCAGGGCTTTGGACATCTGTATTTCTACCACCAGTATGTTTATGAATATTTGGATATTCTCAGACAGTATAGGTTTTCTCTACCATGCTCCTCACTTTTTCCTTGCCTGTCGGAGTCTGTAACATCCGTATTTCTGCAAGAGTCTCTTCAAGGCGAAATAGCCATTTCATATCATGGTGCTCCAAGTTCTCTGCTCCCCATTGACCAATTCCAAGGCTAATTCCACATTTTTATGTATTTGTTACAAGCAGTACCTTACTTCCAGATACAGAAATATGTATTAGTTTCTTGTCGCTGCTCTAATAAATTACCACCAACTTAGAAGCTTAAAACAACATGATCTTATTCTCTTATATTTTTGGAGGACAGAAATCCAGAATCAGCCTGATTGGCCTAAAGTAAAGGTGTCAGCAGGGCTGGTTCCTTCTGGAGGCTCTGAGGGAGAAGGTGCTCCCTTGCCTTTGCCAGTCTAGAGACAGTCCTCAGTTCTTGGCCTATGACAGCATCACATTGCCTTCCCCCAAGCCCTGCCTCTTTCCTCTGTAAGCACCTCACCCTCTCTCTGAATTTTTGCCTCCCTCTTCGAAGAACTCTTCTGATTACATGGAACCCACCAGGATATTCAGGATAACCACCTCATCTCAACATCCTTCCTTAATTGTATCTATAAACATCTTTCCTAACGTAGGATAACATATTCACAGGTTCCAGGGAGTAAGACATGGACATCTTTGGAAGGGGGCTATTATTTAGCCTATCACTTGTGCCATTTTATATCCTATTTCATCATGACAGATTGCTTGTCTTCAGGTATAATAGAGTGGTTTGTTTTTAGGGATAAAAAATACGGATAATATTAAAGTATTAGCCATTTTCAAATATTTATGTAGAGTAGTCATATTTACATATGTAAGAGGGGACTGTATTGACAGAAAACTTGTTTTATCACCACAGCTAACCTGCCTTGAGAAAAATACTTAAAATGATTGTAATCCTATGCAATCCCAGAGGTTGGGCGAGAAAACGGGGAAAAGGCCTGTTGGCAGCTATGAACTTGTGGTTCCCCTGGCCAGGAAACTCTGGAAGCCGTTTGGGAATCCTGCTGTGCAAGAAGCAGAAATTTCTCTTCCTTGGTCTCCTTTTAGGCCCTCCTAAGTTATGCTCTAGGCTGTGTTGGCTTCCGTGGTGTCTTTCTCTGTGTGGCCTCCACATCCTGTCATGTACATCTTTCTGTCCGGCTGTGGGTCTCTCTCCTGGGTGCTAGCAACAGTCTCTGATTGATGGGACCCTGAGTCCTTACCTGTGTGACTCTTCTCCTGAATACCTTGAAACCCATTGTTTAAATCTAGTCAGTGAGAAACTCAAGTTAAAATGTGATTTTAATTTTTGATCTTCATTTTACATATTTTGAATTAAGTGCTTTGCCTACCATGACTTTCTTTAACCAACCTGGATCTGTGCTTGAGATAAGTCAGTGAACAATATGGTTCTTCTGTTAAGCAAATGATACCTTGTTCTGTCCACCACTACACCTTCCCATGCTGTGTTCATTCTAAGTGTTTGAGTCTTTGTTGTATATACTCCTGCCAACTCCCCTGAGGCAAAATTTGCTGTTTCAGTGCATTGAACTGAATATTCAATAATAAAACTTTAATTTATGCTTTATTTTTTAAACAGTCCAAAATTATGAATTCAATATTTAGTCCTACACAGAGCGATACTTGTTATTGAAAATTACTCAACATTGTACATTTTACTTACAGATTTTATTTAGAACTTACTAATTCTGTGTCTGTCCGTAGTGGCTTACAAGGTCAGTCCTCATTTGATAAAATAATTTAGCAATGTTGACTGTTATCTTTTTTCCCAGTTGAAGGGTTTTACTGGCTCTCTTCTGAGGCCACAGACTATAATATTTCTAATCCTGAATGGAGTCTCAAATACTTACCACTGCAACAGGAGTAGATGAGAATGGATGGGTAGTGGCTGCAAACCTACCACACTACACTCTATCCAAGATGATAATACTTGTAGTTAGTAGTTAATACTTACTTCAGCCTTACTCTGTGTCAAGCACTATTCTAGAGACTTTCTGTGTCTTAATTTAATTTTCTCAGTAACCCTCTGAGTTCAGGCACTGTTATTCTCCCCAGTGTTACACATGAGAACGTTGTAGCGGAACCAGCATCTCAATAGCATCGTTAAGTTGCCACAGTCTGTGGCTCAGTCAGGGTTTCCAGAAGCCATTCGCTAAAGTTTAACCCATGTATAAAACTCATAGGTGGATTATTCAGAACCAAAGGATTTAAATGTTTTTTTAACAGACCTAAAAATCAGTATACAGTTTACAGAAAAATACAGCATGAAGTTTAAATGATCTAATTTATGAATGTACCGGTTTGTAGGCTACAAGTATTCATGCTTCTCAAACTTCACTGTGCAGGTGAGCCCCTGGTGGATCTTGTTAAAATGCAGATTCCGATTCAGTGGGTCTGGGGTGGGGCCTGGGATTCCGCATTTCTAACAGTCTCCCAGGTGAAGCTCATGCTGCTGGTCCGTGAGCCACACTTTGAATCAGAGTAATGATGGGCAAAATTATTTAACTTGTCAGGGTCTCAGCTACATCATTGTTCAATTAGATGGTAAAAGGAGATGGTCTGACTAGGTGGTGAAACTCACTTCCTTCTCTGTTGCACTCTCATCTTGGGTATAACTATTATAATAAGCAGGTCTGCAATTTGATACCTTTTGCACTTAATCTTGAAACTCTTTTCTTTCTTTTTGCCCTAAATTTTATTTCCGTGGATTTCCAACTGTTGTAAAACTATTACACTTGTTTTTTGCTGAAACTCCTTTTCCTTCCTTTCTTCCTTCCTCCCTTGTGTTTTTCAAGGTGAGGGAACTATGTGAATAACTCATTTAGTTTAACTGCACATTTTTAAAAATTATGCTTAAGTCAGAGATTTGCTTGTGCACTTTAATTTGTGACTGGAAAGTGTTAGTATTTACTTCAGAAAAGGAAGCTAAAGACGAGGAAAGAAGGGAAAGAGCAAAGAATCTGCAAGCATCAGCAGGAGGGATAGTTACTATGATCATAGTCTTGTATCAACTAGGTCATCTCTGAGGTCAGTCATGCTTAGAGTTCCGGGGAAAACTCTAGACCACAGTTCATCCTTGCTATTACTATGGTAGCAAGCATCAGCCGTGAGTGCTGCATGATATGAGGCCTGGGGGGTTCTTAAGTCCAGGGTTGGCTCTTTTATGCCTTATGGCAATCACAGTTCAATACACTGTTCGCCTGTACATTAATTTGTTGAGGACCTTATAATACTTGCCATTTGTTGAATGCTGTGTGTAAGCCATTGAGCTAAATACTTTGCCTGTGTTACAGCTTTTATGCACCACAGTAGATGAGGTGAGTACTATAAACCCATTTTATAGATGATGAAACTGAGGCTTAGCACCAACAAGTAATTCAACCATAATAACTGTAGTAGTAAGTAACAGAGCCAGGATTTTAACCAAAGCTGACTCCAGAGAGCTCCTAATATTGAACTAGTAAGCTGTTACTGTTGCCTATACCAAGCTGCTGTGCTGGATGCTAGAGTAAGGTGAACTTGACAGTCCCTGACTTCAAGTTATTTCTAATCTAGAGGATGAGGCAGATTTATCAAGAGACACTTATAAAATAATATGTGATATGGTTTGGCTCTTTGTCCCCACCCAAATCTCATCTTGAATTGCACTCCCATAATTCCCCCATGTTGTGGGAGGGACCTGGTGGCAGATAATTTGAATCATGGGAGCAGTTTCCCCCATACTGTTCTCGTGATAGTGAATAAGTCTCATGACATCTGATGGGCTTATCAGGAGTTTCTGCTTTTGCATCTTCCTCATTTTCCCTTGTCACCGCCATGTAAGAAGTGCCTTTCACCTCCCACTATGATTCTGAGGCCTCCCCAGCCACGTGGAACTGTAAGTCCAACTAAACCTCTTTTTCTTCCCAGTATCAGGTATGTCTTTATCAGCAGCATGAAAACAGACTAATACAGCATGTAGCAGCGGTGGAACTATACATAGGTGAATGTGGAATTTCACTGATACTGACCAATGAATGTGGCGGTCAAAATTTTCTTCTTCCTTTCTTTAATCCTTTTTTGCTAGTTAATTCTCTAAATCCTTCCATGTCTCTCCAGAATTGTATTAGGCCTTGAGCCTGTGATTACTTGCTAATCTCCTTGGCTTGGAATAGCTTCTAGATCTGGTTTTGCTGTCATTATCATAAATGTTGTCTAATAGAGACTTAATGTGGGATTTTGCAGTGTTTCCTCCTTCTATTCCCAAATAAATCCAGCTATGAGAATCACATCAGCTTCATTGTGTTGCAATGAAATTCATGGATCTCAAACTTTTTCATTATTTCCATGTGTGTTTTTCTCATTTTACTTCCCCCAAAAGTATATTAAGTATTTTCTTTTGCTAGAGAAGAGATGTTTATCTCAGAAAAAAAACTAATTTTCTATTAGGGATACAGGAAGAAATGTGAAAGATGACCAATCATAGAACCTTTTATATGTATTCAGTAAACACTGTTGACTTAAAAATAAGGAGAGGGGCAGTGACCAAGACTTAGACAAGTTTGTATTGGAATCATTATAGTGCTTATATCTAAAGCATTTATAACAGAGCCTGTCACATTGTAAGCATTTAATCCATGTTAAATGTTATTTACATTTTCACCACTACCACTATTCTGTTGTCACCACCACCCCCACAACTTCAGATAGTCACTTATGAAATGGATGATAGGGGCTACTGGAAAAACTATTGCAACCTACAATCTATCTTCTGCTGACTAATGCTTGAAATCTCCCCTTAGAGCTTGCTTCCTTTAGCTTAATACTTTAATCCTAGTTAAACATAACATGTTCCTTTCGCCTCGAACTGGCTGTGCCTACCTTTCATAGTACAACTGGATGGGATTAGTGGGGAGTGTGTAGCTATGGAACACTTTTTTCTGTTTGAAATTGAGTATAGAAATCGGGGTCATTGTGGTGTGTTCAACTAACTTAACTCTGTTGGTCAAAAGGAAACAGACACTGTTCTGAGAGCAGCAGCCACAGTCCTCATGATTCTCAGTCCCTTGTACCCTCAGTTTCCATCTTCAGTTTGCTTTGCCAACACTGATGTTGTATAACCTTAGCCTGATGACGTTAGGACATTTAATTGCCCTGTAGTCTGTGGAGTTCTATGGATTGTGGCCCTCTGCTTGTGTTGAAACCTGCTCCATCAGCGGTCTATGGGCCAATTTGTTTGTGTGAAAAAGGAGATCTTTTGGTATGTTTTACATATTTAGATTATTGTAACTCCATATTTCTTTCTTGTTTAAGGAAGAAAGAAAAGAAAGAAAGAAAGAGGAAAGAAAGAAAGAAAGGAAGGCAGAAAGAAAGAATGAACAGACGAACTGGGTCCTCAGCATTTTCTTACAGTTTTCTTGTCGTGTAGATTGGAAGAATATTAAACATATTCAATATCCTTGTTGCATTTTCTTGGCTATTAACCTTATGGAAGTAAATATATAAGAACTTTCTATTTATAGATAGCATATTAAACCTTAAATCTTGCCAACAGTCTATAAAATTTGACAAATTAGGTGTCCTGTATTTTAGGAATCATCTATCTGACTAAAGAAGTTTTGGTTCTTCTGTCCCTGGAATCAGAGAGATACCTTTATACTGCACAGAATCACCTAAACTGTGTATTTAACAGTTGGTGGATTATAGAGCTAAAAAGTTATAGTTGTAGAAAGAGATCATCAGAATAGGGACCAGAAACAAATACCAGTTTGAAGGAACTGACATAGAAAGAAAGGTCATGTCAATTAACTGATGATGGACAAGTTAATGTTTTTTTTTTCCCTGGGTGTGAAATGGGAAGTAATTGTTACAGGGTGGTAGTAGGGATGACTTTGGCTTCAACTAAGAGAAGACCCAGCTAAGAGTGGCTTAAATAAGAACAAGAGCGCACACCCGCAATGATGTCAGGGCTCTAAAACACTGAACATTTTAATCTCAGATTTGTCCCCTCAAGATTAAAGGATGGTGACAGGACCACCAAGCATTACCTCTTATGACAGAGTCTAGAGGCAGAAAATGGAACACATTTGCTTCCTTTTCATAAGAGTGAGGGAGAGTTTTTCAGGGAGACCTCAGCAGATTTCCCTCACATCTCATTTTCAAGGTAGTTGGAGTGGTCTGTGAAGTTAGTCTGTTATTTTTTTTTTTTTTTTTCTTTTTTTCTGAGACGGAGTCTCGCTCTGTCGCCCAGGCTGGAGTGCAGTGGCCGGATCTCAGCTCACTGCAAGCTCCGCCTCCCTAGTTCATGCCATTCTCCTGCCTCAGCCTCCCGAGTAGCTGGGCCTACAGGCTCCCGCCACCACATCTGGCTAGTTTTTTGTATTTTTTAGTAGAGACGGGGTTTCACCGTGTTAACCAGGATGGTCTCGATCTCCTGACCTCGTGATCTGCCCGTCTCGGCCTCCCAAAGTGCTGGGATTACAGGCTTGAGCCACCGCGCCCGGCCTGTTATTTTCTGATATTCGTACTAAGCTCTTGTCAATAAAGCTTATGCTTTTGCATTATTTCACAACGAAAAATGCCACATGTGTACAATTATGGCCTATCGAGAGAGATATCTCTTGCTACTGTAGATATTTTTATGAACAGATAGTCACTTATGAAATGGATGATGGGGCTACTGGAAGAACTATTGCAACCTACAATCTATCTTCTGCTGACTAATGCTTGAAATCTCCCCTTAGAGCTCACTTCCTTTAGTTTAATACTTTAATCCTAGTTAAAAGTAACATGTTCCTTTTGCCTAGAACTGGCTGTGCCTACCTTTCCTAGGACAACTGGATGGATTAGTGGGAAGTGTGTAGTTATGGAACACTTTTTTGTGTTTGAAAATCAGGGTCATTGTGGTGCATTCAACTAACTTAACTCTATTGGTCAAAAGGAAAAAAGGGCTGAAAACTAACTTTACACAACTTAGGAGTTAGATCTTCAGAGTTACCAAGGAACTCTCAAATGTTGATCAGAACTAATTCAAATGGAAAAGTCAAGGTTCATATTAATTTGAACCTTGTCTAGGGACCAAATTAAGTCAAAGTAATTTACCGAGTAAGAGTAATTAGTTAAGAAAGGTAAATGTAGTTTTTTCTGTGTCGTTAACTTCCCTCATCCTGTACAAAAGAACAAACACATTTCTTCACTATTTCAGTCAGAGGCTCATTCTACTCCTTTTACCCAGAGGGTAAGAGGAGCACATGGGCACACCTGAGATGTGAGGAATTGAAGGCTGCCTGTATTTAGACAGAGAAATGAGTTACTTTGTAGGTAGAGTGTCACATGGCTTTTCAAACTTCATGCATTTATACTGGCATTTTCTATGTGTAATCTTGCAACCTTGAAGATGAAGAATGTGGTTAAAGGAAGCAGTACTTTATATAGTGCATAGTTTAATTATTCTATCACTTGACCAAATAATGAATTAGATGTTTTCTTTCAATGTGAGAGAAGAATTTTTTATTTTATTTTATTTTATTTTATTTTTTTGAAACGGAGTCTTGTTCTGTCGCCCAGGCTAGAGTGCAGTGGCATGATCTCGGCTCACTGCAAACTCTGCCTCCTGGGTTCACGCCATTCTCCTGCCTCAGCCTCTGAGTAGCTGGGACTACAGGCGCCCGCCACCATGCCCGGCTTTTTTTTTTTTTTTTTTTTTTGTATTTTTGGTAGACACAGGGTTTCACCGTGTTAGCCAGGATGGTCTCGATCTCCTGACCTCGTGATCTGCCCGCCTCAGCCTCAGAATTTATTTTTTAACTCTCCCTGTAAGATGTATAAATTACAAGTTATAATTCACTGTCCTTTATAGTGAATTATAAATGGAGGACCCTTGTAAGAGTTCATATGGCAGAGTTTGAACTCTTGGGTAACTGTGATTTGAGAAGCGATTGTGCATCTATTTTGATTCATTTTTAAAATGATGATAAGTTCTAAACATATATTTCTGGATTTAACTTGCTAATAAAAATGTATAACTGTGTGCCTACCAGCCAGCTATTTACCTCTGTCAAATCCTAAGATTTTACTACAGATTTTTTTAAAGAGTATAAGTGGTTAGGCTTAGGGGCCTCTCGCCTGTAATCCCAGCACTTTGGGAGGCTAAGGCAGGAAGATCACTTGAGCCCAAGCATTTGAGACCAGCCTGGGCAACATAGAGAGACCCCGTCTTTACAGAAAAAATAAAAATAAATTAGCTGGACATGGTGGTGCACCTGTGGTACCCGCTACTTGGTTGGCTAGGCAGGAAGATTGCTTGAGCCAGGGAGGTCGAGGCTGCAGTGAGCTGTGATCATGCCACTGCACTCCAGCCTGGGCAACAGAGTGAGACCCTATCTCAAAGCAAACAAAAAACAAAAAAAAAAAAAATAGTAAAAGCATTAGAAATGCAGTTGAAACACCTGTGTCTCCCTGATTTCATTCTGCTTCCCAGTCTCCCCAGAGGCCGTCACTAGCTGCAGTTTGATATTTACCATTCTCATGTTCTTATTCCATTTGTATGTGTCCAAAAACCATTGTGTAGGATTGCTTCAAAATTTATAGTATATGGTCAAATTGGCTAAAATATAGACATCCAGAGAGGTTTTCTGGAAATTTGTTGAGCAAATTCTAAAATGTATATGGAAATGTAGAGGGCCAAGAATAGCCAAATAACAAATGTTGAAGGATTTGCTTAATCTTATGTCGTCTTTTTGAAAAGCGATAGTAATTGTGAGAATGCGGAACTGATGCAGGGATCAGCACGAAGGCCCATGGAATGCAGTAAGGAGCTTGGAAACACACCTGCACACTATGGCAGATTTATGGCAGTACTAGCAGTATGGACCAGAGGCAAGAGGACAAGGCTTCTGTGTACATGGAGTAGGGATAATTGGGTATCCACATGGAAAAAAATGAAACGACCCCATATTTATAATTGTTCAAACATGAATTCCAGGGGATTCATAGATCTGAATGTGAAAAGCAATTTATTAGCTTACTGCCTTTGAAAAAGCCATTTTACCATGAGTGATTCTTTCATTCTTTTTGGAGCAAATTGAATTGAGGAGATTGAACTAAATGAACTATGGTAATGTAAAATGGTAATGTAAAATTAAAACCTAATTAAATGTCTGCTCTTAAGAAATTGAGAAATGAGTATTTACTTAAAGTGCTTCCTGTAAGTTTTTTGTAAAGCATTTTATCAAATTAGGGGTGTTTCCTTCTACTTTGAGTTTGCTAAAAGTTTTTGTTACAAATGAATGCTAAAATTTATTAAACCCTTCTATGTATTTTGAGATGATCTCATGATTTCTGGCTTTATTCTGTTAATCTTGTGACATTTCGTGATTATTTTTTGAATGTTAAACCAATATTTTATTCCTGAAATATATATAACTTGGTTGCAAAATATTACCATTTTATATACTTGTGGATTTTATTTGTTAATATTTCTTTAGGATTTCTAACTCTGTGTTCAGGGATGAACTAGGCCTTTAATTTCCTGTGTTTGTTACGATCTCAGGTTTTGATGTTAAGATTATGATATCCTCATAAAACTAGTTTAGAAGTTATTTCCATTTTCTAGCCTCTGGAAGAGTATTTTGAAGATTTATGTTATTTATTATTTGAAGATTTGTGTTAAGTGTTTGATCAAATTTACTAGTGAAGTCACCTGGGGCTGTGGAAAGTTTTTAAATTACAATTATATTTTTAATTAGTTATTAGGCTATTCAGATTTTCTGTTTTATTTTCTATCAGTTTTGATAAATTGTGTTTTTTTCTAGGGATTTGTCTATTTTTAAATTTTCATATGTATTGGCACAGCTGGGCACTGTGGCTCAGCCTGTAATCCCAACACTTTGGGGGACAGAAGGCAGATCGCTTGAGGCCAAGAGTTTGAGACCAGCCTGGCCAACATGGTGAAACCCTGTCTCTACTAAAAATACCAAAAAAAAAAAAAAAAAATAGCTGGGTGCAGTGGCTCATGCCTGTAATCCCAGCTACTTGGGAGGCTGAGGCACAAAAATTGCTTGAACCCGGGTGGTAGAGGTTGCAGTGAGCTGAGATCATGCCACTGCATTCCAGCCTGGGTGACAGAACAAGACTCCGTCTCAAAAACAAAAACAAATGAAAAAATGTGCTGGCATAAAACTGTTGGTAATATTCTCTTAATATATCGATTTTTAAAAAACACTGTTTTAAATTAGTCAACAGTTGAGCATAATTGTTAATATTTTATCAAATTTTGCACACACTTTTTTTTTTTTGGCATACCAAACCTTCTCTTCAAGTTTGCTTTTCTTCTTTTTTTTTGTGAGACGGAGTCTGGCTCTGTCGCCCAGGCTGGAGTGCAGTGGCACGATCTCGGCTCACTGCAAGCTCCGCCTCCCGGGTTTACGCCATTCTCCTGCCTCAGCCTCCCGAGCAGCTGGGACTACAGGCGCCCGCCACCACGCCCGGCTAATTTTTTCGTATTTTTAGTAGAGACGGGGTTTCATCATTCACAGGGTGATCTCGATCTCCTGACCTTGTGATCCACCCACCTTGGCCTCTCAAAGTGCTGGGATTACAGGCGTGAGCACCTTAGTACTTTCCCAGTCCTTTTCTTCTTAATGAAGTATATTGTTTGAGTGTTTGTTTCTGTGAGGGGTTATGAGTGGTATATTCTTTTGGTCTTTGTATATCTGAAAATGTCTTCATGTTACTCCCATTCTTGAATGGCAGTTTAACAGGGCATAACATTCTGGAAAGGAAGTCATTCTCCCTTAGGACTTTGAAGATGCTACTTCTGCCTTCTGGAAAAGTCTAATATTAATCAAATTGTTGTTTCTTTGTAGATAATAATGCCTTTTATTTTGGGTGACGTTTAAGAATTTCTGTTTAAATTTGGCATTCTCCAATTTTAATATGACACATTTTGGTTTGGATTTGTTTTTGTTTATCCCACTTAGTATCTGGAGGGTGTTTTTGTTCTGAGATTCATATAGTTATTCAACTCTAGAAAAGTCTTAGTTATTACTCTCCTTGAATAGTGGCTCTCCTAGATTCTCTCTGTTATCTTCTCTGGGTTTCCTATTGTATATCGGAGCTTCTTAGTTATCGGTTATCTTAACTATTTTTTGGCATTTCTTATTTCTTTGTCTTGTATTGGTGAATTTGTCAGTACTTTCTACCAATTTAATAATTTCCTCTCTAATTTTTTAACTTAATAATGTTTACTGTTTTATTTCTAAAATGAGCTCCTTTTCTTCTCCATTTTCTTGTTTGATTTCATTTCCAAATTTCTTGCTTTTAAAAATGGTTACTTTGTTTAGTAATTTGAATATCCTCAGTATGCTTATTTTAAAGCCTTTAGCTATTCTGTATTTTTTTAATCTAAAATGAGTTCATATTCTTGTTGTTGATTTAATTGGTTGTGTTTCTTCATATAATTTTTCTGTGTTTCAAAGTCTGACTTTGCAAGCTCATTTTGAATACATGCTCATTTTTCTCCCATTTTTGATTATCACCACTTGTCCATCTTGTCTACCAACTTTTTATGGCATCCTCTTATCCCTAGGGTGCCCAGTTAAGAACTGGTCTTTTAATGGCATTATAGAGTGCTTGCCTTCTGATTATATTGTCACCAGGTTAGTGGGGATTTTGGCTCAATACCTGATCAAGAGTAGTTAGTATCTCTCTTTCCTGTGGCCTCCTATAAAGCAGTAGGTGATTCAAAGCATGAACTCATAGCAGCATCATGACAGGATGTTGAAATGAGGCCCCAAGGAAATAATTTCCTTAACATTTAGGTTTTTGGATGAGTGTTCATCAGAAAGCAAGTTATATGGCATGTGTCTGTGTTTGTTATGTCAGCCTTTTCCCTGCCCTGACATTTATTGGCACAGCCTATTCCCACAGATGTATATTTTATGTAAGTCAGTCAAATGGATATTCTTAAAATGACAACGTTGACTCCACTGTAATTTTTATATATATATATATACACACACACGCACACACAATGTTTTTCATTGCATTAAATCTTTGTAATATAAAATTAACTATTTAACCATTTTTTTCTTTTCTTTTCTTTTCTTTTTTTTTAAGATGGAGTTTCGCTTGCCGCCCAACCTAGAGTGCAATGGCACATCTAGGCTCACTGCAACCTCCGTCTCCCAGGTTCAAGCGATTCTCCTGCCTAAGCCTCCTGAGTCGCTGGGATTACAGGCACCTGCCACCACGCCCAGCTAATTTTTGTTTTTTGTTTTTCTTTTTTGTTTTTGTGGTTTTAAGGAGCAGAAAGTTTAATAGGCAAGAAGGAAGGGAGAATAAAGAAGGAAGAAGCTGCCCCATACAGAGACAGAGGGAGGGGGGCTCCAAAGTCAAAAGAAGAGGTCCCCACCTGCCAGGTATATATGCAGAGGCTGGAGGAGGCAGTATTTGATTTGCATGGGGTTCAGGGGATTGGTTTGACTAGGCATGTCATTCATGTAGCCCATGAAAATGCTGGCCCTCCCACCCTAGCCTTTCAATATGCAAATGCATGGCACCATGATGTTATACACACGTGGGAATATGTGGGGGCGGCCGTGTTGCCAGGATCATGTGGGGAAAGGACAAGAAGACTGAGGGAATCTCCATGTTTGGGTAGACCCAGGTTCTAATGGACAGTATTTGCATATCAAAAGTTACTGGCCTGACTCTAAGAGCCAGGGGTTTAGAAGAAACTTTTCCAGAGGTGCTTTAAAAAATGAAAACTTCCCAAGGACCCCTTTTCCTACATCATTCCCCCCTGTGAAGATGCCACCCTAACTGCTGTTGGGGGCTTTGAGTGAGGACTCTTTCTGGCTACTTCTTGCTGAAAAGGGGTTTCGAATGGGAAAAAGTAGCTAGGGCTCCGCCTAGGATCGATCTAAGGGTCCTTGGAAGAATGGCGTGTCCATGTGTGGTTCAGCTTACAGCACCATTTGGACTTCGATTGCTTCTTGGCGAGAAGAAACAATTCAAGTTATAGTATTAAGTATACAGGGTCCAAATATCAATACAAGATATATAAGCAAGAAAGTGCTTAATAAAGGGGTTAACCAATTCTGTAAAGAAGACTGGAGTTTATTAAAGAGGGATCGCAGCCCCTCAGGGCTGAAGCCAGCATTTTCCCTGAGCCTGTCAATAATTTTGATTTGATGTTTAAGTACCTGTAGATTTTCTTCTACTTTACTAGAGGTGTTAATCCAAAAGCAGCATGTTTCATTTAAAACTGCATTACTAAACCCAATAAAAAGTCCTAGCAGACTCAGTGATAGTAAAACTTTAATGCTTCCTTTTTGTCAACTATTATCCCTGTTATAAGGATAATAATTAAGCAAAATACTATAGCAATGGAAACTCTCTGTCCAATATTTCACCTAGAAGGTGCTACCATGTATAACCCTATCGCAAATAGTAGAGTGAGGACAGCAATTCCCACAAATGTGGTGTGGGTAGGTAATTTCCATCTAAAATTTTACTTGCCTAAGATATAGAATTCCCCGTTGGGGGTCTATGAAGTTCCTTGGTTTTATTTTCCCAAAGAAAGAAACCTCTGGGTTAAGGGCACCTTACTCATTTTCATTACCTGGCAGAATTTGCAAGATAATTGCCCAGAACCAGCATATTGATTCACATTTTTATGTTACGCATCCCTTTTTTTTTTTCCCAAGTTGCAGATAACCACTTGATTCACAGGAATAAGTGGGGTTAGTCTAAAATGTAGACAAAAAGCTTAAAAACAATTAATGAGACTAGGATTTAATGACAAATGTATGATAAGCTTTGGAGCAAAATTTTTCTCTCCAGTCCTTATTTTTGGTAAAAACTAATTATGAATAAACTTTAGTCTTATACTTGGCCTGATTATTTGCATAAAGTGCAGCAAGAATGGTTATTTTTACGTAGACCTTTTGGATTGACTTTGATGAAACTGTTCCACAAGGAATTTCAGATAAGACTTTTTTTTTCTTTTTTCTTTTTTTTTTTTTTTTTGAGACGGAGTCTCGCTCTGTCACCCAGGCTGGAGTGCAGTGGCCAGATCTCAGCTCACTGCAAGCTCCGCCTCCCGGGTTTACGCCATTCTCCGGCCTCAGCCTCCCGAGTAGCTGGGACTACAGGCGCCCGCCACCTCGCCCGGCTAGTTTTTTGTATTTTTTAGTAGAGACGGGGTTTCACCGTGTTAGCCAGGATGGTCTCGATCTCCTGACCTCGTGATCCGCCCGTCTCGGCCTCCCAAAGTGCTGGGATTACAGGCTTGAGCCACCACGCCCGGCCCAGATAAGACTTTTAAAGCCAAGCCCAGCCATGGGTTTGTGTCCTCTAATACCTGTGTGTTGGGGGATCCTCTCCTCTTGAGGTCCCAAGATAAACTTGGAGCTTCCAGACCTATTAGAAAGTGACATTCTTTACTGACTACAGGTTAGGAGCCCTTTGCGGGGACTGTGCAGACAAGATATGAGGCCAGTTCTTCCCAAGGGGCTTTCTTTTTTATTGGTTACATGTCAAGCTTGATTCCTTAAAGGGAAACACACCCTTTCAGTCAAAGCCTTAGTAAAATAACCAGTTTTTCCAGTTGTGTCCTGTTGATGAAGAAAAATGGATTCTTACTGCACTGATGCAAACAACTATATTGCCATAAGTTAAGAGTACTCACAGATAGTTTCCAAATTCTAGAGGAACCAGGCAGAGAAAAATAAACATGCTCCAAATTTTGTTCACAGGAGTATACCTTACTCAATTATTAAAGGCCATAAATAGTTTAAAATAACTTTCCTCGACTCTGAAAATCAAAACAAGGATCAGCAATATTCCAAGCAAAAGTTAAAAAGGTTACTTTAACTTTCTGAGTGTAGTCCACTTAGTGAACTTTTGTTTTGGTTTGATATTTGTCAACATGTCAGTTCTTTATGAGTCCTGTACGTTCTTTATTTCAATGTAACAATCTTTAAAGCTTTTAAAAACCTGCATTTGAGAACACCTGTTAAAGTCCTTAATATAGCTTGATTATAAACTGTCTTTTGAGAAGGAACAAAGCAAGACAACAATTATTTGCAAATGACAGGTTTCCAGGATAGTTATAGTTAAAAATATGACTGACAAGTTTATCTTCGTGGTTTACAATAACTTTACGATTAATTATGATTGATAGCATATACTTACACATTAGCATTTAGAAATCCCATACAATTTCGGAACATATATTGTATTATTCACCAAAATATAACTTAAAGAAGATTGGACATCATTTCGGCAATCTCATGTGAGTAAACATCTAAGATGATCCCGTTTACCTCTTTTCTGAATGTTTCAGGGGCCTTCTGAACTATCCAAAAAGCCAGGCATCACAAAGGACAATTTCCAGATTGCCACAAATTATTTTGCCAAAATGATGACTCAAAAGGCAAAAACCTTTCAATAGCCTTTACTATGACATGAAAAGTTTGTGCAAAGCCAAATTTTACCCTTGCATTAGTTTATTAATGTTAACCCCAATTCATTTACATGAAACCATATGGATTATTCCATCTAATCCTAACCAATTTGACCATGAAGTGAAATCTTTACAAACCTTTTATAACCCTTTTACTAAAGGGCAGATTAGTGTCTTAGGACCTCCTTGCTATGCTTTTATTTTAATGCTTAATTTATGAGAAGATCATCTAGATGTTGTGGGAGAAGACAGTGTAGTGCTTGTACCATGCATTTCATTGCAAGGCAACCCAAAGCCAATTGGTTTATTTTGTAATCAGCCCATCCCTGATGGGAGTCTCATCTCCCAGTGTGCGGTGGGGATGTTTCCGTATCTTCCAGGTGGTCAAGAGCATGCTTCTCTGATTTATAACTACTATCAGCCATCCCTTACAGTGTATTTTCTACCTAGTTATTACACACCAAAGCTCTCTCATAATGCGAAGTCAATTTCTGATACCCCCAAAACTCAAAACCGTTCAGATAACACAAGCAAAACAGAACAGAGCCTTCGATTTTGAGAGGGATTTAGCTCCTTTTAATTCCCGGGGTTTCATGAGGAAAACAGAGGTTTTCCCCCAAAACAGACTTTGTGACGCCTCCTCTGTTTTTCCCCAGAAGTCCCATACTAGCAGAAGTTATTTTAGGGCCTTCTATGCACGCATTAAGAGTGGTAAGACAAAAAATGGAGAAAAATAATTCAGTCAACTGAGAAGAAAAGAGCCTTTCTCCAGAAAAAACAAGATTCAAGAAAAACATAAAGGCCTTTTAAATATACCTATAACTTGAATATCTACTTTTAATTAAGCTGAGCGCTGTTTAAGAAAATCCTTTTACATCCCTTGTGACTTGACTCTAGCCACACCAAGCAGTTAAGATTTTCGACTTTTGAACGTTACAAAAGGTGCCCTCACAGGTGAAACCAATGAGCCTTAATGAGGTTATGACTTAACCACGAAGTGTTGAAGTTTTTTTTTTTTTTTTTTTTTTTTTTTTTTTTGAGACAGAGTCTCGCTCTGTCGCCCAGGCTGGAGTGCAGTGGCGCCATCTCGGCTCACTGCAAGCTCCGCCTCCCAGGTTCACGCCATTCTCCCACCTCAGCCTCCTGAGTAGCTGGGACTACAGGCGCCCGCCACCATGCCCGGCTAATTTTTTGTATTGTTAGTAGAGATGGGATTTTACCCTGTTAGCCAGGGTAGTCTTGATCTCCTGACCTCGTGATCCACCCGCCTCGGCCTCCCAGAGTGCTGGGATTACAGGCGTGAGCCCCTGTGCCCAGCCTGTACAAGGTATTTTTAAAGGAGTGATAAGCAGCTTTTGAAACTGTCATTGCAAAACTGTCACTGAGACAGCGAAAGAGATTTGACCCAAACAACTTCATTTTGTTTCCAGCCCCAGAGCTGTCCTTGCCTATGTCTGGGCGTAGGCTGAACGAACTTTGGGAGGAGCTGGGTTTACAATCTGTAGTCTAAAACAGTCTATAGGTTTACAGTCTGTAGTCTATAGTGGCTACACCATGTTATATTCTGCCAACAGTGCACAAGTGTTCCAGTTTCTCCACATCCTCGCCAACTTGTTATTTTTGTTTATTTTAATAATGGCCATCCTAATGGTGTGCGGTGGTATCTCATTGGGATTTTGATTTGCATTTCTCTAATGACCAGTGATGTTGAGCATCTTTTCTTGTAATTGTTGGCCATTTGAATATCATCTTTGGAGAAATGTCCTTTCAAGTACTTTGCCCATTTTTAAACTGAGTTCTTGGTTTCTTGTTATTTTTATATATTTTAAAAAGCAAATCATTTGTAAATGTGGCCATTGTATTACTGTAAACAAATTGCTGTCAATAGAGATTACATTGTTAAGCATCATGGTTGAAAATATATAACACATTTAGACCATTACTGGCCACAAGGAATTGGTATTATTTGATGTGATTTTTGAGGTTCGTTTTTTGTCTTGCGGTTACTCTTCTAGATACATATCTATTTGTTGAGTATAGCCTGGTGTCGTCACCCTAGGTCCTACACGTTAAGGTTCCTAAGGTTCAGATAATAGATGGAGGATAGAGAGTTGATTCTAAGAGTCTTTTAAAATTCTGCCCATGTTTATGCATATATATGACATACAGTTAGATCCGTCCCCAACATCATCTTTGAGTGTATGATGAGAAAGAAGAGATCTGAAATTTAGAGGCCTTGGAGTTATTTAACTGGTCGCTAGCTATTTTTCCCTGGGTCACTCACCTAACCGTTCTGTCACTACATTTTCTCACTGGTAAAATAAGTTCAGATACTCTCAGAGGCCACTCCTTATTCTAGGATGCTATGAAAGTGAGTAGGATTTCCCTATCTCCTCTTCTGTGTACTCAAATTACATTGTTACTCCTGACATTCATCTTGACTTAATCTTGCCAGCTTAAAAAAATTGTTGTGAAAAGAGATGATGACTGTTTCTCTGTTGACTTGTGATTATGCCAACAGTGCAGAGTGCAAGCCTCTCTTTCGGCATCTGTCTGGTCTGCCTCTGTCCTTCCCCCTTTCTGTCTGTGTCTCTTGCTGTCTTTTTCTATGTGGCATTTTCTTTCACTCTGCCTCTTGTCACTCTTTTAATATGCGGCTCTGATTCACGTTCAGCTGTCAATATAGCAAGGGGGAAATGGTCCCAGGCTGCATAAAATCCACAATGGGAATGATTTATCTGTTCTTTATTGAGACTATTGTTGATGTATGTGACATTCGACAGGGTTTATCCCAAACCACAAGAGTGTTATTAATTA